>NC_133617.1:172447618-173047618 GCF_048593235.1 Sminthopsis crassicaudata | reverse complement strand
TCTCCTCTTTCTTGCCTTATTCAAAACTTCTACTTGCTAAAACTTTTACTCACTATAGATCTGCATGTGCCAATTTATCTGAAATTTGTAATTTTATAGATGTAGGATTACACCCTAGTCTGTAATTTAGATAGAGAACTGCTTTTGGCTCAGAAAAGTTGACTTGCCTATAGTTATCCAGTTGGTAAGTACCAACTGTAGGATTCAAACTTGGATCCTTCTGATTTGAAGTTTAGCACTATTCACACTTCACCTGCAAAAAGAGCTATGTCTTACTTAGCCTTTACTTATTTCTTAAATTTTAAATCTATACGTTTTCCTGCAAGTGTTGAAGGTTTTAAAGTAGTAATATAAATTATCCTATATGCCTTTGCGTTAATCAATACTCACACTTGGCACACCCATTTTCTTCAAGATTCATCTCAAATACGACCTATTTTATGAAGCTTCCTTGATTCCCCCTATTGAAGGTAATTTTCCAACTTTCCTAGACCAGCACAAGTTAACTTTTGCCATTTAAGACCTGTTTTCGCCTGAGAAATTTTTATGTAATTATATATGGTATGTGAATATTATAAAACAAGTTATTGATAATAAATAATTTTTCTTTTTTTTCATAATTTTTCAAACCCCACATTCAATTATGAGACCCCCATATGGGATTGTGACCCACAATTTGAGAAGCTTTGTCCAAACCACTTTAATTGGTTTTATCCTTTGCTATTATCATATTGAATATTGTATTATACTGACTTGTTTATGTTTTATATTTTCTTTTCCTATGTTGTAAACTCTTTAGAGACAGAAATGTTTATTTTTAATCTTTTTATTTTCAGGATTCGGTGCAATGCCTTAAATATATAAGCACTTTGAAAAGTTTATTGAATTGCATTCCATGTTTGTATGAATTATCAGTAATTATGTTTACAAAACATAATTCCTCAGATATCATGTGTTATTTAATAATGAATTATCAGTTTTATTGGCAATGTTCTAAACTAGTCCTAAAATAGGCCTCTAATGATTTAGATTTAGAGATTAAAGTACAATTTGGAGTTATTGAGCTATCAAACACACAAAAAACAATTTATTAATAACAGAACTTAAAATGGATGCAACTTATAAATGTAAAAGGATACAAAACCACTTCATCTCCAAAGTTACCATGGTAACCTACCACAACCTCCACCATAAGCACACTAAGTTAGGAACTCAGGAAGATGTTTTCTCAGAAGCAATAGGATCTTTTGTAACTTCTGACCTGATTCCCTCCTAGACTGAACTTATTCTGCTTCATGCTGCTAAGAAGCTAAGTGGCTTTTCTGCCTTTTAGAGGACCTATTTAGGTTACATATCAGAAGCCCTCATTATTTAGAGTATTGGCTGCTTAAGAAAAAGGGAAAAAGAGAGCTATAGGGCAAGGTTAAGAGGGAAAAGAGAAGGAAGTGTTGCTTGTGGTCCTATATCATACTGCCTTCTTTCAGTAGCCATGGCAGTCTGGCTACTCCACAGCAATGTTCTTCCTGATCCCTGGTACCCTACTCAGTACCTACATAAAAGGAATACAGCTCCTATCACAGAAAATGAACACTGTCTTTTTGTCTCATTAAGAAATTTAAGCAAAGTCTTGGTTACTTGAGAATATAGTTTAATCAACATCAAATTACAATCAAAACTTACTTAGACTTGATGGCTAAACATGAATATTGTGCTTTGGACAAAAGCACATTTTATAACAAATTTTCTGAAATTAAAAATATAAATGAGAGTATGGGATGAAGAGGAAAAATGTTTAGTCTCTGTAATAGCTATGTATCTAATGGTTGTAATCTTTCCTGGAAAAAAAAACTATATAGAGCAGCAGTTTTTCTTTCTTTTTTTTTATTATAACTTTTTATTGACAGAACATATGCATGGGTAATTTCCCTTCCCTCCCTCCACCCCCTCTCCTAGATGGCAGGTAGTCTTATACATGTTAAATATGTTATAGTATATCCAGACACAATATATGCAGAAAATGTGTAGTACTGTACAGTTCTCTTGTTGCACAAGAAGAATTGGATTCAGAAGGTAAATATAACCTGGGAAGAAAAACAAAAATGCAAGTAGTCCACATTCATTTCCCAGTGTTCCTTCTCTGGGTGTAGCTGATTCTGCCTATCATTGATCAATTGGAACTGAATAAGATCTTCTTTTTGTCAAAGATATCCACTTCCATCAGAATAGATCCTCATACAATATTGTTGTTGAAGTGTATAATGATTTCCTAGTTCTGCTCATTTCACTCAGCACCAGTTCATGTAAGTCTTTCTAAACCTCTATGTATTCATCCTGCTAGTCATTTCTTATAGAACAATAATATTCCATTACATTCACATACCACAATTTACCCAACCATTCTCCAATTGATGGGCATCCATTCATTTTCCAGTTTCTAACCACTAATTACAAAAAGGACTGCTACAAATATTTTGGCACATACAAGTCCCTTTCCCTTCCATAATATCTCTTTGGGATATAAGCCCAGTAGTAACACTGTTGGATCAAAGGGTATGCACTGATTGATAACTTTTTGGGCATAATTCCAGATTGTTCTCTAGAATGGTTGGATTCGTTCACAACTCCACCAACAATGCATCAGTGTCCCAGTTTTCCCGCATCCCCTCCAACATTCTTCATTATTTTTTCCTGTCATCTTAGCCAATCTGACAGGTGTGTACTGGTATCTCTGAGTTGTCTTAATTTGTATTTCTCTGATCAATAGTGATTTGGAACACCCTTTCATGAGTAGAAATAGTTTCAATTTCATCATCTGAAAATTGTTGATATCCTTTGACCATTTATCGATTGGAGAATGGCTTGATTTCTTACAAATTAGAGTAAATTCTCTATATATTTTGGAAATGAGGCCTTTATTAGAACCTTTAACTGTAAAAGTGTTTTCCCAGTTTATTGCTTCTCTTCTAATCTTGTTTGCATTAGTTTTGTTTGTACAAAGGCTTTTTAACTTGATATAATCAAAATTTTCTATTTTGTGACCAATAATGATCTCTAGTTCTTCTTCGGTCACAAATTCCTTCCCCCTCCACAAGTCTGAGAGGTAAACTATCCTATGTTCCTCTAATTTATTTATAATGTCATTCTTTATGCCTAAGTCATGGACCCATTTTGATCTTTTCTTGGTTTACGGTGTTAAGTGTGCCTAGTTTCTGCTATACTAACTTTCCAATTTTCCCATCAGTTTTTGTCAAATAATGAATTCTTTTCACAAAAGTTGGGATCTTTGGATTTGGCAAACACTAGATTGCTATAAATGTTGACTATTGTGAACCTAATCTGTTCCACTGATCAACTAATCTATTTCTTAGCCAATACCAAGTAGTTTTGGTGACCAGGGCAGCAGTAGATTTTTAGGTCAGGCCCAGTTTTTTTTTTTTTCCTTTCAATTTCTAAGGATTCTCCTTTTCCACCCAGAAAGTAAATATAGACATGACAGCCTAAATAAATTCTAATTCAACAAAAGGGTATTCAAGATACTATATCTTGTGTTCAAGATGAAGACATGAAGGCAACATAATTCTTATCCTCCAAATTTTCTTCATGTAACCAAACAAGTAATGAATGATAATTTGAGGAAGGAACATTATAAAGTGGTGAGATCATTGAAGGCTTCATGAAAGAGATAGCACCTAAACAAACCAAAAAGAAAGAAAAAATTCATATAGGTAGAAGTGAGGAAGGAATACATTCCAGACATGGAATTGGGGGGGAATAATTTGAATGAATGTAAGACACAGAAGCATTGGTTATTTTATGTCATACCAAATGAGAAGAAACTCAACAGTTCATTTTAGCTGGGATGTAGAATATGTGGAATACAAATGAAAAAGTTGATTTGAGTCAGACTGTGAAGGTCAAGCTAGGGAGTTTATTTTATTTCTAGAGGTGAGGATTATTTGCCAAACTTACAATTACTTTGAAGTAGATAAGTACTTTGTATATATGGCTTTAGTTCATTTTTATAACTTGTTTGTTTCAGGATACAAAACTAATTTGAATTTGTTTTGGAAGCAGCTACTAAAAATAAAGATAATTGTTACAGATAGTAAATCCTGTAACCAACAGTTTTATTAAAAATAATTTTCAATATTATCTGTATAGTTTAAATGAAAGGGAAATTTTGTTAACAGTACCAAGTGTTACAGGGTGGATGCTCTGGGAAAAAATCATTATTGCATTTTCCTCAAGAACATTTGATGTAAGTAATATGCTTTCCTGGGAATTAGGTAGTATAGTTGAAAAAAGCATTGGCAGGCAGCAGCTAGATAGCATAGTAAATAGAGCACTAGTTCTAAAGTACTGAATTCAGGAGGACCTGAGGTCAGATTTTGTTAGGTTCTTACTAAGTGCTAATGAGATATTAGGTTCTTACTAAGTGCTAAATTGGTATTTAACAATGCTAAAGGACCTCCATACCAGGCCCCGTCTAAGGATTATTTAGCACCAGGTTGTTTATTAGGGGAACGTAACAATAAGCCTGATGTTACTACTTCTCCTGGTTGATAAATCACACGTAGACGACCTGCTTCTGGGTCGGGACCAGTGCGGAGGGCCGTTCGCACCGGGGGAAGCTGCCATCGCTCTCTGGGAGGAGATCTACTGTGTCAACTCAAATCTCTCCAACAGATTCTTCTTCTGGACAGATTCTTCTTCCTGTACAGAGCCGACTTCCCTTCCTGCAGAGAGCAGCCTCAAGTCTCCTCCAGACAAAACTCTCTCTTTCCTCCAGAGCTGCCCTCTTTTATCCTCCCAGAGAATGGGCGTGGGATAATTCAAGGGCTTCTGGGAAGAATTACTTCAACCAATGAACTTGCTCCTCCTAAGCATGCAAACTCTTCCCCAGGAATTCAAAGGGGTTGAACTCCTAGTAAAGACCAGAACTAGAGAATTGTTAAGTACCGACTTAGCACTTAGTAAGAACCTAATATCTCATTAGCACTTAGTAAGAACCTAACAAAATCTGACCTCAGAAACTTAACACTTACTAGCTGTGTGACCCTGAACACCCTTTATTTAACCCTAGTCAACCAATGAAAGGAAAAAAGGAAAGAAAAGGAGAAAGATAAAAGGAAGGAAGAATGGAAAAAAAGGGAAAAAAAAAAAGCATTGACTTTGGAGTCAAAAGGACCTGGGATCCAAACTTCTAGTACTTAATAACTGTGTAACCCTAATCAATTCATTTAACCACTCTGGGCCTCTTTTTCCTCATCTGTAAAATGAAAATGTTGGATCACATGGTCTTTGAGGTCCCTTCTAGTTGTAGATTTGTGATCCTATGAGATGAAATGATAAAAAATATCTTGAATAGATTTTCTCCTCTTTTGATTGGATTCACCTGATTAGTATATGAGATAATATAGCCATGATCTGTATGTACAATGAGCTTTCTCAGATGGTGGGAAAATTAGGTTCCAAGAAAAATGTTTTTCAGATTTAAATAGCATCTCAGAATGAAATATATTGGAAAAGTTCAAGAAGGGAAGGACTAAGTAGGTCCTTAGTTTTTTCAATATTAATGGTCTTGCATGACTTTTGCATGACTTTTAAATAGCTGTACAGCTGGAAATGTGGATTATCTCCCAGGGACAACAGCTACAAACTAGGTAAAATGGTCAGATGATGTTGTATAGGGCTACAAAACTGTAGTTGGGGAACATGTGCTAGGAAAATCTTTTGTGATCCTTCTTGGCTGTAACAAGAGGGACAGTCTCTCCTTCATTAATCCTAGTCTTGGGGACGCAGTGTTATGTTACAAACAGCTGGGACAGCAACCAAGAAACCTAGTTCTGAAACATAGTCTTCTTTGTCTCACTTAGCAAACTAAGAATTATGGGAAATCTGAAGCTGCTTATTATTTTTTGAAAATCCATTGTTTAGCCAGTGCAGGGATCCTATGTTCACTATATGCCCTATATATAAAATGAGAGTTGCAATAGGGGAAAAAAAGGGAAGAAAAGCACTTAAAGTGCTAGTATATATTCTCATTTTCTTTCTTTTCCAATCATCCCATTCTAGGAAATGGTGTGAGCAATAGTCATTTTATTTTCATACAACTAGACCTTTTGGACTGCTCTATTTTTTGCTCTTCACATAGAATTCCCCAGAAATGAAGTTTTTGGAGTTACCTATGTCATTTACTACACTTATATGCATACCTATATATTCATAAATGTTTAGTGTAATTGAGGGGTTCCCTTGTAATGAGAAAGCCCTCCTGGGTTAAAGTCTTACTTCTGATACAAATAAGTTTTATGAGTTGAGCAAAGCACTGAACTTTGCAACACCTTGGACAATTGATTCTTGTGTGTGTGTGTATTTTTTTTTTTAATTTTCTTGCTGAGGCAATTTGGGTTAAGTGACTTGCCCAGGGTCACACAGTCAGAAAGTGTTAAGTGTCTGAGGCCAGATTTTAACTCAGGTCCTCCTGATTTCAGGGCTGGTGGTCTATCCAATGCTATACCTAGCTGCCCTTGGACAACCAATTCTTCAAGTTACAAATTATTTATTTGCTTTGGTGGAGATCTTTTGTTCACTGATGGTTTTCATTGATGAAGTAATAAGTTGACCCTCTAAAAGGTATTATTAAATATATAAGATTATAAGATTTAGAACTTGAAAGGACTTTA
Organism: Sminthopsis crassicaudata; assembly: GCF_048593235.1. Classification (NCBI taxonomy): domain Eukaryota; kingdom Metazoa; phylum Chordata; class Mammalia; order Dasyuromorphia; family Dasyuridae; genus Sminthopsis; species Sminthopsis crassicaudata. Next base: position 173,040,932 of record NC_133617.1, on the reverse strand, counting down.
GAAAATAACTAGTTCAGGTAATTATACAGCTAAGGAAACAAACATTAATGATTCATTTAAGACCACAAAGATAATAAGCAGCAGTCAGTTATCTTGACTTTTGTATTACTGTTGGACTTCGATGACTATGGAAGAGAGACTGAGGCTGATGTGCAGCTCTCCCTCACCAAAATCCAGTTCACAAGCAATTCAAGGCATCACCCTAATGGTGAACAACAGAAAACAGTGATCAGCAGAAGGATGAACAACAACAGAATCAGGACTTGAACGTCAATACCTAAATACTACTTCTTTTTACTATGCTACTCTGAATTTATCTCATCACATGGTTGCACTGAGATTCTTCAGATCAGTGTAATAACATTATAAAGAAAAAGAGCTGCTATATTAATTAAATCACACTTTGGGTCAAAAAAAAAAAAAAAGGAATATTTTATATATAACACAGCATGATTATAAGATGCCATGCGGAGATCATCCCATTTGATCCTCACAACAATTCTTTAACAAAAATGTCAGTTGCTATTATCCTTGTTAGAAAAATGAGTAAACAAAGTGCCAGAAATTAGAAAAGGAAAATTAGCAAATAAGTGGGAGACCTGACTGGCTCCCTACTCTTCTGACTCCAAGGCCAAGTGATCTTGGGTTTTAGATACTACATACACTACCTTCTTAATGAAACTCCTTTACAACAAACCCCTGGTAATGTAGCAGTTTTACACTTAGAATGATTTCAGTATGCCATTAGACAATTCATTGTGACTAATGAACTTAAATGTTAGAATTTCTTCTAATAATAATAGCAAAAACTTTTTATATTCCACAAAGACTATTAAGAGAAGATTTCTATAAATTCAACCTTTCCCACAAGTTATTTTCTTTTGCTATGTTTGGTAAAGCAAATTGTTCATGATAAAATGTAAAATCCTTAAGAATAGGCACTATTTTGTTTTTTAACTTTTTATCACTATAGTCTCTCACATGCTTAATAAATACTTGTTAATTGATTTCCACAATGATTAAATTAACTTATGCAGACTTTTCATTTAGAAACCAAGTATAGAAAATTACTGTAGTATCTTTTCCTTTGATGGATAGTTTAAAAAATACTTTTTAAAATAATTAACTCATTTTTAAGAAGGGGGGGAGGCAGGGCAAGAAAATTGTCCCTAAGTTTATCCACTTGATTCATTCCACTTTGGTTTTGGGGAGTTTATTTTAGATGAAAAATCCTGAATTCATCATAATTGCTTTAAGCCTCCAGTTTGGAAAATTCTTAACACATAGGCAGAAGTTATACTCTATGGAAACATATCTATTTCTGGTAAACTCCTTGTCTATCTGTGGTTGAGGCAGAATTCAATCTATTCCTAAGGCTTCAGGGTTTAGCCATGGTCTTCTCATAATTTAGTATTTTAATTCTACCCTAGATCGCTAATATAACCCCTGCATTGGCCATGTCCTAGAAAAAGAATCATAACTCCCATGGATATCCAGACTCTTAACTGGCATGGAATGCTATTATTCTTACCTGCTATGGCTGCCAAAGCAAATTATTGTTAGAATTCCTTTGTGAATATCAGATTATTCTCTTTGATTGAGTCCTTGATGCAAAGATTTCATTGTCTTGAGAGTGCTATGAGTAAACAGAATGACCTTGCATTGGATCGCTTTCTATACATGGTAGAAGGCCAGGAGGAACTATCTTAAATAAAAGGATATTTGGCCTCAAAGCTGTGCTAGTAGTTATGTGTGTGTTTTTCCCTTTTATTTTCTCTCTCAAAGAACTAAAGACAGTTTATTCATAAAAGAGAAATAAGGGGCAGAAAGGAGTATATTGTGAGAAAATGCACAAATCAACATATTTCCTTTTTTCTTCTCTTTAGGAGAAAAAAATTAAATTGCTTATGGAGCCTAGCACTCAACTAGCACATAATAAAGATTTGCTAAATGGTTTATTCAAGGACACAGATTTACTACTTCTTTTCCCCTTCTCTCTATAAGCTAGCATGAAGTGTATTAATTCTTTGAGAGGATTTTTTTTTTTAAAGTCCTGAAGCAAGAAGCAGCATGATGTAGTAAGTAGAAGCCTAACCCTTGGAGCTGCCTGGTACATAAATGCATAATAAATGCTTGTGGATTATGATGAACTGGATCCATTATCCAACTTTTTGGCATATACTACCTGTTGTGGTCACAGGTGACTCGCTTAATCTTAAAATTTACCAACAACTCTCTAAGAAAACAAATTACAGAAGAGTTGCCACTCTGCACTGGCAGAGGAAGTTTCTTTACTTTAGGTTATATAAATGAAGATGAAATCATAGATTCAGACCCTCCCTTCTCCCAAAGGATACTATAACCCCACAGGAAGACCCAATTCTTAATTCTCCATTCCTTCATTGGTTCCCCTACTGTGTGTAGCATAGCTATGTTTAGGTGGAACATCTTCTGAGCAAATGCAACAACTATCTATTAAACTATTATCTTGTGTAGGACACTGTGGTAGGAGCTGGGAAAGAAAAGTGTGGGGTATGTATGCAATCTGTTAAATCTAGTTTGACCAGAGTATAAAGAAAAATTTTATTGTCATGATCATAGCTAGCATTCATTTAGCATTTTAAGATTGCAGAGTGCTTTACAAATATTAACTCATTTGATTCTCACAACAAGCTTGAGATATAGGTGTCTATTATTAACCCCCATTTAAAACATGATGAAACTCAGGCAAAAGGAGATTAAGTAACTTGCCTATGTTTACACAGTTACTAAATGTCTAAAGCCAAAGTCCTGGTCTATACCCACTGTGTCATCCGGTTGCCTATATATGAAAAGGAATAATATTGTGATAAGGCTAAAAATGCCAGGTTAAGAAATCATTGACAAGTGTTCTGATAGTTATTGTTCTTTTATTTCTGTGTGGGGAAAATAGCTTCAGACTCATCGGAAAAGAAGTTAGATGCTAGGGCATGTTATAATGGAAAGAGGCAAGAAATTTGTGTTATAATCTGTGATTTGTCATTAAATGTTAGCAGGGACTAGAATAAGTTACCTTATCTCTTTGATCTCTGCTTAATTTAGCTGAACTGTGAGAAGGCTAAGGTAGATGATGCCTAAGTTTTCTTCTTAGCTCTAAAATTCCATCAAATTCAATAATAGAAATCATCAGTTTAGAGTTGCAAGGGACCATACGTCTTCATTTCATAGAAGAAGAAATAGACTCAAAAAGTATAAGTAGTTTTCCCAAAGTCACACAGATGACAGAGCTAAGATTCAAACACTAACTACAAATCAAACACTAATTAATTACAAGTACTATTCTTTCCATTATGAAAGCAAACAGAATTTTTAAAAAATCCTGGTACTTTGGTGGTTCCATTATTTCATTGGTATAAGTAGTATATTTTAAACTGTAATTTGGCAATCATCATTACAAATATCCTCCTTTTCTTAACTCATCTCCTTTTCTGTTCATGCAAGTTTTTAATGTATTTTATGCTTTTTCTGGACTGCAAATCATTGTTAACTAATATACTGCAGTTTAAATTCACCATTAAGCTTTCCATTGTTTTTTTAAAATTATTTGTAATTTTGATTCTTCTGAAATCATGATACTAAATGATTCTTAGTCATATAGCTTAACTGGGAAATTTTTTTTTTTAAGACATGAGCTTTTGTTGAGGGGAGTTGTTTTAGATTACTGAAAGCACCAACAACTATATATAGCCTCACCAATTCCTTTTTAAAAATTATGGCCCAGCCCAAGACACTCTTTACACTGCTTGCTTTGCCTATAAAGCCCTGTGTTGTAAATGTATAGGGCATGTTTGATGGTTCACCAGTTGTAAAAGAAGAGGCAACTTTTTGGTTACTTGTGTTAGTCCCAAAAAACTGCCATAGTTTTCTTGATATCCAAATGTCATCCTAAGCTACATTTAGAGAATTAGATTGTTTAGAGTGATGGAGATAATAGAGAATATAGAATATATTATCTATATAGGATTGGTTAAAGAGACTGGAGTGTATTTCAAAGTCTGATTCTTTTTGTACAGCAAAACAACTGTTTGGACATGTATACATATATTGTATTTAATTTATACTTTAACATATTTAACATGTATTGGTCAACCTGCCATCTGGGGCGGGGGGAAGGAGGGGAAAAATTAGAACAAAAGATTTGGCAATTGTCAATATTGTAAAATTACCCAGTCATATATCTGGTAAATAAAAACTATTAAAAAAAAGAGATTGGAGTGTTTGAAATGGAGAAGAAAAGACATGAACAGTTGAGGTAGTATTATAGCTATCTTTGAAGTCTCACGGGAACTATAATATTTATAAGGGATTGGACTTATATTCAATTTCAGAGGAAATATCTGCAAAAAGGGAAAAACTTCTTAACAGTTAGGTTTATATAAAACTGGAATGGATTGCCTCAAAAATCCATTAGACTCATTAGAAATCCTAAAGCAGAGTTTAAATGATCCCTTAATAGGGAAAAAATAGAATAGACTTTTGGTAGGTGTGAGATTAGATGACCTCTGAAGTGCTTTTCAATTTTTACATTCTGTAACTATGTGATACATATCAATAGAATGCCAGTTTATCTGTATATCATAATCTAGGCAAGGGATTTTTTTTTATCCACTTTGTTTTTTCAGTGTGGATGATTAAACCAGTCTTTTATATGTGAATATATTAATGTGGATTTCATTAAACGGCTTTATAGTATTCTGGGATGATATTAAAATGTTTATTAGGAACATAGACATCAATAGGAAATCATTCTTTTGGTTAGACCTTTATTGAGGCCATCATATATTACAGTAAAAACCAATTTTGACAAATATTCTCTTTTTAGCACTTTGTTTAGAAGCAATTCTCAGAATAATCATCAGCATTATTTCTATAATCATTTGTCACAGAGTTTTTAATGAATTTTAGCAAATGGAAGGCATCATCACCAATCATCTTCATTATTACAAGTATGAAGGAATAGTCTTTAAATCTGTCTACTCCAAGTAGTGATTACCTAGAAAATTTCTGTTTTTGGCAGCTGACATTGTATGGCCTATATGGGGAAAAATACATATTTTATACTGTAATTTGACATTCATCATTACAAATATCCTCTTTTTCTTGATGTTTTGGTTCTAAAAGCAATAAAAAATATTTGGAGGATTTAATTCTTTATGTTTTTTTAAATTAACAAGCATTTTAATCCGTTTCTATCATTATTCCTCCATTGAACAAACAAAAAGTACATATAACTGCATAATTCAGCAAAAAATTTATCCTCACTATGTCCAGAAATATATCTCTTTCCTCATTTTAAGTTCATCTCTTTTCTGTCAGTTAAGTAACATGTTTCATCTTCAATTTTTTCATCTTTATTTCTTTGAACTTGGGACTTATCATTGTATTCATTATAGTTGTAAAGTTTTTCAAAGTTCCTTCTTTCTATAATGTTATCATTATATAAATTGTTCTCTTAGCTATTCTCACTACATTCTGCTTTAAAGTTCATAGAAGTCTTCCTGGTTTCCTCTGAAACTATTTTTTCAGTTCTCATGGACAAAAATATTTTATTACATTCATAGCACAAATATGTTTAGCTATTGCCTAGTTAGTGGATTCCTCCTTAGTTTCTCATTTTTGTCTACCATGAAAAGAGCTACTGTAATTATTTTTGTACATAAAGTTCTTTTGCCTGGGGTCTTTTGGTTTATTGAACACTACAGCCACTGTGTTTGCTTAAGCATATTATGTACCTAATCTGTTCTATTGATTGATTTCTCTCTTTTTTTAAACCAGTACCAAATCATTTTAATGATTACTATTTTGTGGTACATTTTAAGCAACCATACCCATGGACCCCTTCCTTCCTCCTTTTTTTTTTTTTTTTTTTTTCCCATTTTTCCCCTTAAGATTCTTGGCCTTTTGTTCCTACTTGAGAGATTACAAGTGGAGGCATAGAACTTAAATTTGAAAATAGATCTTGAGAAATCTTCAACTAAGTTATTCTGAAAAAGATCACATTTCCTACAGTTTATGTGTACTTTGAGGGTGAACTTACATAAATGACCTCAGAAATCATTCAGCACTAAATAGTTATTGGGGGCAAAAAATGTGTTGAGATATGGGAAAATATAGCACCAGAAGGTGACTACTTATCTATATTTCTTTATAGTTTTTGTTCTCCTTTGTATAATTTATTTCATTATTCATATTTTTATTTTTTCATTTATTTCATTCATAAAATGAATGTAGACCTGGTCTTGTATGGCAGTTTTTATGTTTGTTGACAGATAGCAATGGAGGTAAGAGAAGGAGATGTAGAGTAGGACTGCCTCCCATTCCCAAAGAACTCTATGTAGTTACCGTTTCTTAGGTGCAGTATGTCCAATGAATCTGCTAAATCAGTGGAAACCAATTGAAATACTTGGGTTTTGATTTTCATAGGAATTAGGTATAGATGTTTATTGAAAAAAGTACCTAATAACTTCATTATCAGTTTTCTTCTCTATGATGCAAAGTTAATATTTGACTTCCTACACAGGGTCATAAAATTTAGAATTGGAAAAGGTCTTAGAGATTATCTACTTCAATCATTTCATTTTAAATGGAGGGGAAAAATGGGACTTAGAAAATTGAAAAAAATGGCTTATATTCAGAACTGTAGAAAGTAAGTGAACCTAGGATTTGACCTTTTATTGAAATTCAATAATCTTTTCACTACATCATGCTTCTTCTCCTTACTTGAATTAGATCATAGCTGTAATATAACTACTTGGAGGTCTGAGGGGAGAAGAGGAACATTTCTTATCTTATTATTTAGTTGGACAAATTATTTCCTTAATGCATCAACAAGCTAATATTTTTTATTTTAACATTGCTTTGTAACGAATTGTCATTTTCCTACACAAAAATTTAAGACAAAGCATCCTCCTAAATTGATTTTTGGGTTACTACTCTACTTTCTTGAAAAATATGTGATTTCATTAGTGTGACTTCTTCTACTGATAAGAATTACAGCCTATTCCTGCCTCGGAAACAGCCTTTACAACCTGCTTTAGTCAGTAAAATTATTACTTAATGAATAGTTTTCTGATGAACCTTACTGCATTTAGTCATAATGGTCCTCTAATGACAAAAAACACAATGAATTTCTGAAATGTACTTAAAGCTTTTCTAATCTAATACAACCTAGAAGTGATATAATCTTTTGAGAATCTAGGGTCTTCCTCACAGCATTAGGCTACAGGAGACCAGAAAGATATACTCTTAAGTTAGTTTCCTTAACTGATTAAGATCATGAACAAACTTTAGTAGCTTAGCTGCAGTCTCTTTATTTACATAATATATAAGTAATAGTAAACAAAGTGTTCATCTGCTGCCTCATCATAGCATATAAGTATCTGACCCTTAATTTCCCAGGGGACCATATGTGTTGTCATATTGAAAGGGCTTTGAGGTGTACTCAAAAATGGACTTTACCCACTTCTTAGGGATTAGCCCAAGGATGGAAAAGTTTACCAACAGACATGGTGATGAATTCTGTGGTTATGGAAATCCATGAAAGAAAGAAATGTCTAAAAGGAGGAGAATAATGTGTAAGAATACTAGGAAGGCAAGGAATTGAGTTGTAAAGATCTTTTTAAAAATACCAAACAGGCAAATTTATATTTGATCCTAGAGGTAACAGGGAGCCTTTCAGTCCCTCTTTCTGAACTCCCTCTAAGACTTTTTCCAACTTTAAATCTCATGATTCTTATGTAGGAGGTTCATAATAATGACCTGTATTTTTTAGGAAATTCACTTTGGTAGCTATGTAGAAAATGGATTTCAGTGAGAAGAGATTTAAGGCAGATACCCAAAGAGACATTATTTAAATAATCCAGATGAGAGATAATTAAGACCTGAAATAGAATGGGAAAAAGTAGTAGAGAGGAGGAGAGATATTATGAAAGTAGAAAGGACACTATTTGGCAGCTTATAGGCTATAAGCAATGAATGAGAGTGGGGAATTGTGATGACACTGAATGTGAGAAAATTGGTTGATTGGAAAGAGGGGCGCCCTTGACAATAATAAAAATGAATTTGGGAAGAAGGGTGGAAAATTCTTCTTTGAATATATTGTTTTTGGGATTTCACTGGGACATTTGATTTGAAATTCAGTTTAGTAGGCATTTAGTGAAGCAGGGCTGAAACTACATTTAGATATGTAGGTATACGGATCATCAAGATAAGATTGATAATTGAACCTATGGGAACTGATGATATCACTAAGAAAAAGAGAATTAAGAGAAAAGAGAAGAGGGCTAAGATCTAACCCTTGAGATTCATTCACAATTGATGGATATGCAATGGATGAAAATACAGCAAAGGAGACAGAAAGATCAATTACATAAGAGGAGAATGAAGAGAGAATAATGAGAGAATGCCCAGGAAGAAAAGGTGATCAATAGTGTCAAATGCTATTGTTATTTGTCCTTCATTCTTGGAAAGGACCAATGACATCAGGAAGTCACATGATAGCATGACTTACAAGTGAGTTGGATTTCAGTGAGTCAGGGCTATGCAAGGTCACTAGCTTCACTCTTTCTTCCAGAGCCACCAGTATAGTGACAAGATATAGATCAGATTGATAAGACATAGTCCCAGATTCAGTGGTAACCTTGGTCTTTTTAAGCTAAGGTCTTTTCTAGGTCTCGGTTTCTAAAGCAATACCCATTCAGTGATTAAGGCTAGGTAAGAAATGAGGGGGGAAAATTCCTTCTTTTACTTGATTAAAAAAAATTAATCTGTGAGAGTGATGAGAACTAGATAAGGGATACCTAAATGAAATTAGGTTTAATTATGGTCTAGTGGCTAGAATTCGGTGCTTTCACCACCGTGGCCTGGGTTCGATTCCCAGTCAGGGAACCAAATGATGAGAACTAGATAAGGGGTACCTAAATTAAATTAAGTTTAATTGAGGTCTAGTGGCAGGTTCGGGGTATAGGGCGTCAAATGGAGCTCCCCTGCAACCCCTTTTGATTCGGCGCAAGGATACAGAGTTAAATGAGATCTAGTAGTGACGCAAGAGTCCCCTGTAAAGGAATTTACAGACCCAAAAACCTAGATTGATAAAAGAGGTTTATTATGGGGTTTTCAAATAAGGTTAAAAGGTGTTAGGTAAAGAGAGGAAGACACCAGAGCCAAGAATGGTTCCAGTGAGCAGAAATCCTTTGACATGGAGGGCATAAGGCTGTCATGTTTGGGACCTCTGCAAAGAGAGGACTTCAGCTTGGCTCTTTTATAATAGGGGGCTTTGGCTGCAAGCTGAAGGGGCTTATGGATGAAGTCCCAGGTTGGCTCAGCTGGCTTTCAGCCAGGGTTAGAATTTGAATTGAATTCAATGGGTTTCCGGACTGAGCCAGGTAAGGATGAAACTGTTTGTGCTTGGGGTGGAGTCCCTTCCCTGAGGCAGAGTCCAAGGAGGTTTTCTCTTTTAAGAGTTTTGGGGTTTCCTCATCATTCCCCCCTTAAGCAGTTAAAACTTAAAGTCATATAAAGGGGAAAAAAAAGACTTGGGGCAGTGTTCCTTATTGAGGCAGGGTTGAAGATTTTTTTCCAAGGATCTTCAGAATAGTGGAGTCCCTTCTTCAAGAGGAAGACCCTTAGGATTTCTGGCCAAAACATAAACAATTGCTATTTATACTCACTGTGAGCCATCAAGCACAAACAATGACCTAATGAGGCTTGGACTGGGACCTGTTATTAGCCAATCAGTGAGATAGAAAGGTTAAGAAGGAAGAGGTCTAAGAAAAACTCATTAGACCTGATAATTACTACCTGAAAATATCATTTGTAATTTTGGAGAGAACAGTGAATTTCAGTTGAGTAAGATTCAATTGAGAAAGACTGCAAAAGATTGAAGAATAAATGAAAGGGAAGGAAGTAAAGTCACTGACTTAAAATTCTTTTTTAAGGAGTTTAGCTGAGAAGAGGAGAAAAATATATGGAACATTAGTAAGAATGTTAGGTTATAGGAGAATTTTTTAAGGATTAGGGAGACTTGAGCATGTTTATAAACCAGTGGATGAGAAGAGACTGAGGATTAGAATAGGAAGTATTATAAAAGGGACAATGTTCTAAAAAATTAGGAAGAAATAGATCAAGAGCATAAAGGGTTTTGCTTTGGTGAGAAGAAACATTAAATTTTTCATCATAAACTATATTAAAGACAAAGATACTAGGTGATGACTTCATGGGATATGAGATAAAAAGAAATGAGGGAATTTATGATGGATGGTCTTGATAAAAACTTTATAAGATCCTTTAAAGTAAACATACTTTAATAATGTTTGGTTAATTCAGTGTAAAGGTGGACAAAGAGAAAAGCAGTGAAAATATGTTGGAAAATAATATGAATATTTTTAGGAAAGAATAGTAAGGAGGAGGTTCTGGATATAGTGAATAGTAACAAAAAAAAAAAAAAAAAACACATCAAATGGATAACGTCTTAACAAACAGAAAACGAGAGGTTTACCACTGTGCAATTCATTTCCAAATCATCCATCTGTATGTAGTCAGACTCTCCACTTGTTAGTACAAAGATCAAAAATCAGTACCAAATTAGAAAAAGGAACAAAAATTAGAAGAAGATATGGCATACAATTGGGGCTAATCTGACTTGATCTATTTAAATAAATTGTTTACAACACCAAAGTAGAAAATTAATAAAAGAATAGATATCAATACAGACAATATATTTACATATTTTGTATATGTATATATGTGCTTATGCATATATACATATATACGTAAATGTACATATATGCCTATAACAATTTAACTTACACAAATCAATTGCAACAATATGGAGACCAAGAGACATTAGAAACTATATCAGACAGTCAACTATTAATCTAATGCCAGAGAGATATGGCAGTCAAAGTCATTATTCATTTAGAATAAAAATTAACTTGTTAAATCTAATGATATTAGACAGTGAAAGATAATAAGCAATATTACCTTATTAGACAGTGAAAAATGGAAGGAAAAACAAATTTAAAGAAATCTTAATGTCGTCAGATCCAACTATGTACAATTATCTTAAAGGCTTCTAAAGCTAAAACTGGAAAGAAAAAAAAAAACAAATACATGAGACCTGGAAAAGATATACAAAGACTGTATAGCCAACTTTTTTTCTTCATCTGTAATAGTGGAACCACAATATTGGGACTCTGATGTGGTGCTGGAGGAAATAGAATTGTCACTAAAGAATACAGTGATGGAAAAGAAGCTGGATTGGGTCAATTTTACAGAGGTAACATGATTTTAAGGACATTGAAAAATCAATTTTCTAAGTATTTGAAAGGGGAAAATAACAAGGAATTAGAAATACTTTTGGAAGAATTGCATGTTTAACATAACATTGGATTACTTGTTGTCTAAGGGAGGAAGTGGAAGAAAGGAGAGAGAAAAAAATTGGAACATAAGATTTTGCAAGGATGAATGTTGAAAACTATGCATATATTTTGTAAAAAAAGCTAAAAAAATTTAAAAAGAAATAATCTTGGACTTTATTGTTAGAGGAAAATGACAACGTCAATAATACTGATTCACATTCACACTTTCTCATCTTTATCAAATTTTTATAAGAATAATTTATATGTACAATGAAGGCTTTCTTGGTAAAGGCATGAAAAAGGAGAAGACTTTTACAAAAATTATTTTATGGCAAACTACATATTAATAGTCACAAAACTGACTAAAAATGTAGACGATAAAAGATTCTACTGCCTTTTCTTTATTGTTGCTTTTTAAAACAATTATTTTATTAAAAACAGAGTAAGAAAAACAGAAAATAAATATCAAAATAAAATGAAACAAAACAAAAGAGAACATTTTCATGTACTCAGAAGAACATCAGGGAGGATTCAAAATATATAAAAACAAATTACCAGTTCAAGAAAGTTTAAATATTAGTAGAAGCAATTATATTCATGAATGACCATCTTTTCTCTACTTCCCTATAAATTGCTCTTTTTATCTCTGCTGTGCACCTTTTTTCTTTATTCTTTTTTCCCCTTTCATTTCCCCCCCCCACACACACACACACAAGCCTTAAGCAGAACTATAGTTAAGAAAAGATATATTTATGGACACTTTTGTAGATAAACACACACACACACACACACACACACACATATATATACATACATACACATACACCCCCACACACCACTCTATCCACATCCCCCACATACACACACGCATATCTTTCCTATTCCTGCTGACTCTTTGCTTTAACTCTCTTAATTTGCCCTGCTATTATTTAACTTTCCCCTATCCATGGATCCCTTCCTGGTCTTCTTCCCTTACCCTTTCCTTTCTCATTTGCCTATCTTCCTCCCTTATTTCTTTATAGATTTTGGAGGGTACTTTACCCTTCATGATAAAAATGAAGTGTTGCCTATTTAACATATTCCCCAATGTGAGTAGATTTCCAGAATTACAAGCCCTCCTTCCCCTCTAATGCCTCTGTGTCTATAACAGATTTACTGTTTTAACATAATTACTATTTTAATCTTGATTCTGCGAGTCTTTCTTTTGAGCTATTCTATTATTGATGTCAATCTTAAGCATATGGTATACATTTCCAATATTAAAAACCCCCATAAACAATTTATCCACCTTGAGTACCTTGAATTTGATCTTTGATGTTGACTCTAATATGTTGAATTTTCTATTAAGTTTGGGTGTGGTTATGTAAAATGTATGGGATTGCCTGCCATGGGGGGGGGGAGGGAGTGGTGGGAGGGAGGGGATAATTTGGAAAAATGAATTAAAAAAATAATTAAAAAAAAAGAAATTGGTTTGTAAATAAAGTGATTTATTCATATGAAAAAAAAAAAAAGTTTGGGTGTGGTTGACAAAAAGTCCTGAAAATCTGCAAGTTCATTGAATGTCCATTTTTTTTCTCATTCAATATTACAGTTAATTTTGCTGGATATGATATTTTTGGCCACAGGTCTAATTCTTTTGATTGTTGGTAGATCTGATTCCAGGACCTGCAGTCTTTTACTGTGACTGTGGATAAGTCCTATACAATTCTGATTGTAGCTCCAGCATATTTGAATTGTTTTTTTTCTTGTTTCTTGCAAAATTTTCTCTTTGATCTGGGGGTTTTGAAATTTGGCAATAATATTCCTATCTGTTTTCCACAAATGATTTCATTGAGGTGGAGAACAGTGGATTTTTTTCTATTTCTACTTTCCCTTCATATTCTATCAAATCAGGACAATTTTCTTGGATTATTTCTTGCATTATTGTGTCAAGGTCCTTTTTTGTGGTCACAACTTTCAGACAGTCCAAGTATTCTTATATTTTGTTTTCTTGATCTATTCTCCATTTCTGTCATTTTTTCTTATATTTCACATTCTGTTCTATTTTTTCATTCTTTATAATCTGTTTTGTTATTTCTTGTTTTCTCATAGCTTCTCTGGCTTCCCCTCTTCCAATTCTAATTTCCAAAGAATTATTTTCATCTTTGAGACTCTATGTCCTTTTCTAGTTGGTTAACTCCCCCACCCCCAATCTTGTTTTTCTTGGATGGTTTTTATTTTTTATTTTTTAGTTTTTTTCTTAATGTCTCTCATTTGATTTTTAAATTCCTTTTTTAGTTCTTTTATAAATTCCCTCTAGATGGAAAGCCATTTCCCATTACTCTTTGGGATAGAAGCTTTTTTTACTTCAGGGTACTTTTTTGAAGGTGAACCCCAATATTCTTGGTTCCCATAGTAAGTTTTTGTGGTTGAGTTCTTCTTTTCTTCTTCATTTTTTTTAAATAAGAGTAAGCACCTCTAATAGTGGGGTCAGGAGATAGTGCCTCTAACTTCACTTCAGCTCTCCCTTATGACCAAGAACCCCAAATCAAAAGCTGTATCATCCAGCAACTAGCATAGCCAGTATCATCTCTGCACTCAGTGGATGTGGTGGTTTCTTCTCCCCAGAGTTGCATCTCTACCACACATCTGGGCTTGGCATTCTAAGCAATTGAGATTTACTCAGTCCTTCCAGAATCAGATCCCAACTCCTGGAGCAATCTGGGAGATGAAAATTTCTGTGATTCCTGCTGAGGCTCCAGGTAAACCCAATTCACCCCAGGGCTCTCAGTGTTTCTGTGGAACCAGCCTGGAGGTATTTGCATTTCACATGGGTTAATTCCCAGCCTGGAGACTTTCTTCAAATTTTCTTGGGCTATAGCAGGAGGATCCCTATTCTGCCCTATGTCTTCTTATTTTTCACCATGTTCTCCCTGAGGTGCATATTAGTTTTATTTGTAGGGGAAATCTGGAGATCTTTAAATTTACCAACCTACTCCACTATCTTCCCAGAATCCTCCATAGTATTGCTTTTTTTTCTAAAGAATTTAATTTCTACTTAAAAATTTTTTACAGCAAAAAAAAAAAATTCTACAGCAAATTTTTTTTTTCTATATCAAAAAGGTTCTCTTCTAACAAGGAGATTTCTATGACTGTAAAAACTTTATCAGATTTTTTGAAAGATATAAAGACAGAGAAAACATTGTTCAACAGCCTTATAAATAAATTGTGAGCTTCTTGACGATAGGGACTATCTTTTGTCTCTTTTTGTATCACCATCATTTAGCACAGTGCCTGGAATATAGTAAAGACTAATAAATATTCATTAATTGACTAGTATCAACTGAGAATTAAATTAGCAAGAAGTATACTCACAAAGGTATTTGCCATCATCATGGAATGGAGAATATTCAGTTAAAAGATTGAATAACTTGTAACTGTTGTTGTTCTGTTCCCCCTAATCAGACTTATAATTTCAATGATGAAGGGAGCTTCCAGGGAGAAACTTTCGTGATTAATGTAGAACATTATCTTTTTTGCAACTTACAGATTTTAAAGAGTTGTCTGAGAAGTTAAGTGATTTTCTTTGGTCAGAATCTAAATGGAAAAGAGATTTTTCATTGATGGTGAGGTCTTCCAGATGCTTTTATTTGTATATAACATTGTATTGAGTGCATCAAGGTTCTGAACATTGAATATCTTCCTAAAGGACATCCTAAGTATTTAAAAGAAGTCAATCTAACTATTCATAGAGGAAATACTAAGTTGATGAAGAAAGGCCTTTTTTCCTGACTTTATTTCTTCCTCTTAACATGAATTCAAATTTTTCTGTGCTCTAATACATAGTTAATTTTTATAATTTTGCCCTAGGTTTTTAAGGAATATGAATATTCTTTAATGGTTTTATTTGTAAATTACCATAAGCCTTTTGGCTGTATTTTTCTACTAACTTGTTCAATTCTACATTTTCCTTTTTGTTTGTATTTCAAATATTTGCTTATGTTATTGTTTGAGAGAACTACTCCTATTTAAGTTCTCCAAACTATTCTTGTATTATTATTGCTAATAACTCAGAAATGAGTTACCAGATGTTTGAGACCAGTTAATTTAGTTATTATTCCTTTAAGAATTTAGATGTGTATGTCACTTGAAGCATATAAATTTATTATATTTATTACTATATATAGTTCTTTTCAACATAAAATAATTTACTTATTTATTTTTATTATGAATTTTTGCTTTTGCTTTATCTGATATCATGGTTATAATTCCTGCTTTGGAAGATTCATCTCATACATGGTAAATTTTATTTCAGTCTCTCATTTATATTCTGTTTTATTTTAGTTTTGGTTTTTAGATGTGTTTTCATAAACTACCGATTATAGAGTTTCACTTTGTAATTAATATACAATTAAATAAACAACTCATCTAACTGGCCATTCAGTACATACATCTTGTATGGACAATGTACATAGACAATAAGTTTGGCTCAGAATTTAATAGGAGGAAAACAGTAGTGTGGATAACTTTTAGAAGATTGTACAGTACAACCCATTATCAACCAAGAATTGTTCAAATGAAGCAGTACAATGGATGTTTATATAATTAGAAATGAAGTTAGGTCAACCATGAGACAAGAGCAGAAACTAAACTAAACTGATAGCCCATATATTCCATTGATATCCACAGAATATTAAGAGATCTACTGTAGTAGAAAATCTGGCAAACAGTATATATCACTTATGAAAAATTTATGGAAAACCATGAGCAAGAGGACCACTGAGCAAATTTTGAAACCTATGTAAATTAAGTATTTATGCTATCAATAATCATATCTTTTCTATTGTGTCAAGTAAGGGAATTTAGAAACTTTGGGGTCAAAACTATTCACTGCATTTATTAAATAGGGAAAAAGAAGAGAAAGCTATCTTTGAAAGAAAAAAATGTCTTTCTCCCCTAATTTATACAATAACTGCTAAAAATCCTCCTATTAAAATATTGAGTTGTTTAAAAAATTCACTGAAAAATTAAGCTCTAAAATTATTGCATGCGTTATCATTTTTACAGTTAAGTACATTTCTAGACTCATTCTTTTTCTTACTAATCAAATGAGGTAGACCAGGAAATTACTAATAAACAAAGAAATGAGTTACCAGATGTTTGAGACCAGAAAAATGTTGAATTAATGAGATATATTCACCTGGCTTAAAAGCTTAATTCTGTATTTTCCTGAAGTACCTTAAAATTTGTCTTTCAGCTGTTTCCTTAGATTGAAACTCTACACCATTCTTTGTCCTATCTTATATCCAGTTACTGCACAGAAATGTGCTTTCAGAGAAGTCCACAAAGAGAAATATTTTAAGAAAAGAAAGGTGAAATGAGATTTTTCTCTTGGCTTTCCTTGAAAGTATGCTATGAAACATTCTTCAAAATGTTCTTTCAGAGGAAATACAAATAGTCCCTCAACTGATGTTTGTCAGGTTAACTATCTCTCACATATCCATTCCTCCTATTTTAACCCCATGAGCTCAATAATACATAATATTCAATGTGGACAGCTCTATCCAGCAGAGATCACAAGCCTTTTTAGTTTGTTCATTTCTTATCCATGTCCTCCGATATATTCCATAGAAAAAAAATATCCACCATGCTGGGGCCTTCCACTAGATGGGAACTTCTTAGTTCCCATCTAGACTTAATGTCATGGACCTCTTTGGTAATCTAGTAAAACTTATGGACACCTCAGAATAATATTTTTTAATATTCAATTTTTATTCCTACATCCATGGATCCCTTGAACTCTGTCCACATATCTCTTAGAATTCTGTAGATTCCAGGTTAAAAATCCTGGCTCTAGATCTCTTAATAGTCCATTTTTATAAGTGCAGCAATCATATTAGCTATTTTTTGTTCTGGCTTCATGCAGGACATCTTTTCCCAGCCTTTGACAAAATCCTTTACAACACTTCTTGCTTAAAGATGGTGACGATGATGATGATGATGATGATGATGATGATGATGATGATAGTAGTGATAGTAATATCTCTTCTCACCCCACTGTCCTCTGAGTCAACCAAAATTTTGATCCTTCAGAGTTTGTAGTATTTCTTGATTTTCAGCCACGTACCACAACCAGAAATGTTGAATCATTCAGTTGTGTCTGATTCTTCTTGATCATATGAACTTATCCATGGAGTTCTTTGACAAAGATACTGAAGTGATTGGTTATTTTCTTTTATAGCATGTCCATATTTTTCACAAAGGAGGAATTGAGGCAAATAAGAATTAAATGATTTGCCCAGAGTCACCCAGCTAGCAAGTATTTGCGGCCAGATTTTAACTCACATCTTTTACTCTTGGCCCATGCTCTATTCATTGTACCATCTAGCTGTCCATGAGAAGAATATTAGTGTTTTAAAAGACCTTATTTTACATTATGGAGCACAGAATTCTGTTTTTATGCTATATAATGGCATGGTAGTGAGCGCAAACTCTAGTAGGTTTGTCAAGCTGGAAACATTTCAAGGATGGTCCCCAGAAATAGACTTTGTTTCTGATGGCAGACTCTGATGCCCAAGAACCAGCCTAGTTAAGTACTGTGATTCTTATCACCAGCTAATTCACTAATAGGTGGCAAATTCTTTAGCAATGCAAATTCCAATAGCAATAGTCCTTAGAAAACTTCAAAATAGATTATGCATGGTTAAGGAACAAGACAGCAGAGGGAAACTTGTTTTAGGGTGAAGAAGAGAATCAAATTGAAAAATATGGCAGAAGAAAAGGAAACAGGATAAACACCCGTAGTTCTAAGAATAAAAGAATGATGAGGACAGAAAGCTAATTTGGACTAAGAAGTAATCTCCTCTCTACCCCCCCCCCAAGAACTTTAAAGCCATAGAATGTTCCCACTCTGTAGAATATGGGAGAAATCGAGAATGAGGAATTCCTGATTCTGTTGCCAGGATTTTATCTAAGGGAATTATAGTAATCAGTTTTCCCATGGAACTATTGTTAGCCATGATGCTTAGTTTCTGTAGTACTATTGACGGATTATATAGGTTGATTAGGCCTATGTGGATTAACTTGAGACCCTATCAAGTGCAACCGTGTTTTTATGGAGAAATATGAGTAAACTGTACATGAATGATCATTTATAATATCATCTATTCATAAGTTGGGGAGACCCTATGTTGTTTCTAGGATTGGAGAGTAAATAACCTTTTTTTTTTTACTACATTATTTAAGCTGTTGACTGCTGTTCAACAATGGAATAAACTATTTACTTCATTAGGCAATAAGCTTCCCATCATTGAAGTTAGTTAAGCACTATGCTAAACTCAATACTACATAGATGTCACAATCAAAAGATGCAATAGGTAATACAGTAAAACTTCAAATAACCAACAGTTAACCTTTTTAAGAATCTAAATGATAGTACACTTGAGATATTTGACAATTCTACTAGAATATTCAAATATATCTAATATCAATAGTGTGAACATTTCCCTTTCCCCCCCCCACAATAGTGCAGATTGCATCCTATCTGTATGTGACATTCTAGTGTGATACTTGTATATATCCTCTTTTGAATTTGCTACAGGAGAGAGAAGGTACCTAATGTGGTGGGGGCCTTGTGACTTTCTAAGGATTTCAATGTAACATGCAGGCTACCCATTGGTGATCTCTCACTGCAAATGTCCTTCAGTTCTTTTTCCCCCACCCTGGAAATGAAATATCAAATCTAATTTTTCTCCTAACTCTCATTGCCATTTCTGTCTGACTCTTAAAGGTCAGCTTTTTTGTTTCAGCTTTTTTAGCCTCTTGGACCAAATGGAGGAAAAAATGTAGTGAAAGAAGCAAATTGAATGTGAAGAAAGTATGTGCCTTCCTGTTACTAAGCTAATCTACTTCAGCCTGAGCTTTCTCCTGAAGATGCTTTAATTCCAGGTCATGTGATTATGTCCTATTAATTAAATTATGAGAAATAGTGAAACGTACATTAGGAAAATTTTTCCTTTCTTTGGGGTTAGCATTAAATTTGACAAAAAAATTAAATTTGGCCAAAATCTTGATCAAAATGTTGTATGAGTCATAAGATCATAAAAGTTTAAGCTGGAAAGGCTTCAGAGTCCATTTTATCCAACTCTCTCATTTTACAGATGCAGAAATTGACGCTTAGGAATTAGCTTTATCAGGACACATAAATGACATTCACCCAGAATCTCTGACCATAAACCTAGATCTTACAGTTCTGTTTGTTTATATGTAAGGGATATCGTTAGTATTATTTTCACTTTATTCTTTACAGCTGAAAGAGAACCTTAGAGATCTATTTTAACCACAAATTGCATATACAAACATACACATGTATATTATGTAAAGCAACTAGTTGTTGTTTAGATAAAAATTATAAGAATATGATCATAATGCTGAGAGTTCAAGGATTTTTTTTTGCATTGCAAAATACCTTTTACTCTTTATTGCAAATTGTCAACTAAAAGGAAGAATACTTTGGTTTCAGAAAAATGCTTTGTGACAATGCATCCCAGCATCATTGGGAAATGAAAATATTTGAGAACCAATTTTGATTGAGCCACATAACACACAGATATTTTAAGTAAGTCATTTAGTTTCAGTGCCACTTATAACAGCAGCCCATCTACAAAATCATCTTTAAGGTACAGTTAGTTAGGTATTTGCTAAGCCTCACTTGCACCATATAAATGTAAGTTAATATTACTATTATTATTGTTATTGTTCAAGGTCTACTTTATTGCCTTATCATGGGGTGGAAGTGCCCTTGAATTCTCAAGTAGAATACAAGTTCTAGCAGATACTGATAAACTGGAAACTAGTACCAGATCAGGGTCAATGAAATATATCACCAGAGCCTAGAAGTTGTAAAATTTAAATGTGTAGGCCATAATGTGAGGTGTTGAGAGGTTAGAAAGTTTTAAATAAGTTAAAAGGTCTTTTGTCTGATTCTGAGGATCACTTTCTTGAAAGTGGTTGAGCTATAACTTAGCTCAGTGGTCCTCAAACTTTTTAAAATAGGGGGCCAGTTCACTGTCCCTCAAACTGTTGGAGGGCCAGACTATAGTAAAAACAAAAACTATGAACAAATTCCTATACACTCTGCATATATCTTATTTTGAAGAGAAGAAACAAAATGGGAACAAATATAATATCTAAAATGAAGTAAAATTAAATCAACAAACTTACCAGTATTTCAACTATGGGCCTGCTTTTGGCTAAGAGATGGTCAATGTCTGTTTCCATATTTGTCACTGCTAGTTGTAACAAGTGATGCAAGTGTGCATCCGTTAGTCTTGATCTGGTTGGAGATTTCAAATGGTTCATTCTAGAAAAAGTCTGTTCACAGATATAAGTGCTGCCAAAGATGGTTGCCATTTTGAGTGCATGGTTCCTGAGATGAGGATATGTCTCAGAGAGGAGAGATGCATAGAAATTATAAAGGCTGCTTGACTTGAATGCGTCTTTCAGAGAGTCACAATTCCGCAGTTCAGCCAGTTCCATTTTGGTAAATTGTATCCACATTTTCAATGTCAATAGAAAATGGGTTACGGAAAAGTAGTATGTCCTGTTCATGGAACTCCTTTTGCAATTTTTCCAATGAATCCACACATCTTTTGTTTGGGAATGCAATCAGCGGTTTTTCTGCTAACAGATTTTGAGTTGTGGGGAGATGGTAGAAGTTTTCCTCCTTCACTTGTTTGATGAGGAGGCCTAATTTTACTTCAAATGCTTTGACATGTGATTGCATATCACAGATGAGCTTCTCCTTTCATTGAAGTTGTATATTGAAATTGTTGAATAGCTCTGTTACATCTGTCAGAAAGGCAAGGTGCCATTTTCATTCTGTATCATTGAGCTCTGTTACTAATTTGTTTTTTGAAAGCAGAAAAGTTGTAATCTGTGGAAGTAAGTTATAGAAACATTTCAAAACTCTCCCTCCACTCAGCCAATGGACTTCTGTGTGATATAGAACATCTTCATACTCAACATTTAGCTCAGACAGAAATTCCTGAAATTGATTTATTGCATTAGCTCTAATGAAGTTAAAACAAAATACCACAATTTTCATAACAGATGATTTACTACACAGTACTTGTTGGTGGATGAGGCAGTGTATGGCTATTGGATGAGAATGTTTATATTTGTCCATCTCTTAGTTAATGTGAGCAATTATTCTTTTCTTAGACCACACCACGTTAAGGGCACCATCAGTTGTCACACTGGCTAGTTTAGCCCAGTCCAGCTCCAAACCATTCATAGTTTGGCAAACCTTTTCATAGATATCCTTTCCTGTAGTTGTTCCTTTGATGCTTTGCAGTGCAGCATGTTCTTCTATGACTTCAAAATAATCATTTGTCCCATGAATAAAAATTAGAAATTGTGCAGAATCACGAACATCATTGCTTTCATCGAGTGCCAAGGAAAAATATGAAATTTTTTTTGTGGAGTTTTGCAAATGCTGATGCAGATTGTCTCCCATTTCTTCAATCCTCCATGTAATTGTAGGTCCCGAAAGACTCACTGTATTAAATAAATCAGCCTTTTCTGAACACATCTCTTTGGCAACAGAAAGAAGGCATTTTTAAACAAATTCTCCCTCCATGAATGGTCTGCCAGTGCGTGCTATTAGCTTGGCAACTTGAAAACTTGCTCGCAGTGATGAAATATTTAGCTGCTTCATAAAAATATTTTGCTGAGTTGTCAATGTATTTTTCAGTTTTAATATTTTATCTTTTCTCACTTCTCCAACCAATCATAATTATCTTTATGTTGAGTTTCATAGTGTCGACACAAATTATATTCTTTGAACACAGACTCTATATCAGACATACAGCTCTTTCCTTGAAAAGTAATCATAAGTCCACCGTTCTTTGAATATCCTACACTGTAAGTCACTTTTTCTTTTTCTTGGCATCATTATTTCTAAGGGATTCCAAATTGCTATTAGTAAAATACCAACTATATATATATACAGTGCTACAAAAACAATATACCAGCAATAACTTTGCCCACACAGAGACATACAGACTTCAATGCCCAATTATCTCCAAGCTACCTTTGCACTGTGATGCCTCCATTTCCCACACTCTCTCTCCCACTTCAGACCTTCACTACACACAAGTCACTGTTCAGGCGGCCCTCCCAAATGCCCTGGCTTCCTCTGAATCCTGGGATCAATTCTCATGATCCAGCGCTGCATGATTGTACGTGCTGCACTTGTAATTTATCATAATCGCAGGCAAGACTGTGTGTATATATATATATATATATATATATATATATATATATATATATATATATATATATATATATAAAACTGCATGATATATTGTATGTGCAGAATGAGCTTCAGTGACAAATTGTACATTGGGGCTTCTGGGGGAGGTCATCATGTGACTTGAAGCTGCACAAGTGTATGGGGACCTTAAGAATCTGGAGGGGGATGAAGCAATACACCATCTCTGCACCCCCTCATACTCAGGATAAGTAGGGGGCACTAAGATCAAGCCCCCAGTGATTATAAGGTGATGACATATGTTAGCAATATTCCATCTCTTTATGAAACTACAGAACATACACACAATGATAAAACTGATGACCACAACAGCCAGACATGAGGTCACTATGGATACAGGGCCACGGCCTGGTACCAGCAACCTCACTCTGGGTGACAATAGCAGTCAGTACTACAACATGCGCTAGAGAGGAAGCCGTTACATTGTCATTGCAGTATAATGACAATGATAGAGTCAAGCTGGGACTTGTAGTACTAGCTGTTACTATACCCGCACACCAGACATAGCCCATATATTCCCCCTACAGTGGCTGTGACATGCACAGCATGCACTGTACATGCCTTGCACCTGTCTGTTGTGGTGGCTTCCGTTACTTTACAAGGCCGCGGGCGTCAGTTCTCTCTCTTCTGCATCTCTCTCCCTTCCCCATATCATACACCCCAGCCTGGGAACTCTCCTCACTTCAGTATCACGTCACACTCTATCTCCGCCGCCTCAGCCCAATACTGGAAGTGTGCATTGCTAATGTGAGTTTAGGTTGAACATCACTTCCGATCTAATTTTGCCATAACCCGGCGGGCTACATAAATGTCCTTAGCAGGCTGCATCTGGCCCAAGGGCCGTAGTTTGAGTTCCTCTGACTTAGCTCAAGGAGAAGGTAGTTTTCTGTTGGTGCTGAAAAAATCCAAGGGTCATATATATAAGAAAGAAAGAAAACAAGCTTTTATTAAGCATCTACTATGAGACAGTATGATAAGCGCTGTATAAATATTATCTCATTTGATCATCACAAAAACCAATCCTGTAAGGTGAGTGCTATTACAATTCCTGTTTTACATCTGAAGAAATTGAGCTTTGACTTACTTATTTATAGCTAGAAAATGTTTGGGGTCAACTTTGAATTCAGATATTCTTGACTCTAGGACCAGTATACCATCTAGCAATCTCCAATAAGACTATAAATTCTCTACTGTCATTAAGATAAAACATTTAGAATCACTTTCCTCTTTTCCCCCCAGGACTTAAACTGTTTGTTGTTCTTGTGAAGTTTTCTTTCTCTTTCAAGACAGTTCCTGATTTCATTATTTCATTTTTATAAAAATGTTGGGGGGGGGTAAATTGGAAAAAGAAAGGGTTGAGGAGGCCAGACAAGTCACTACAGTTATGATTTGCTCATATTGCCCTAAAGAGGAATCTGCTCACTTCCATCAAAGTTATGTTGTGATGATTAAGGTGTCTCTGGGTTCAGAGAATTCCCTAATGCTTATCTATTAAATCAAAAAGGCTAGTTGAGCTAGAGAATATTTTTAAGGCTTTGAGTAGCAGACACTAATGAGCTCTCTGTGCTAAAGAACTTGAAGATCCTCCACATTTCTGGTAATCATGGATACATAATAATAAGCTGTGAATTTGATACTAGAGAAAAAAAGACATTCATTGCTCACCAAGTTTTGATACTTAAAACTGATTTTATGTGCTGTCACACAGCAAAGCACAGGAGAGGGATTTTTTTTAAGTGTATTTCCAAATACATATATGATAGTTTTTAACATTCACTTTTTTTTTTTTTGGTGAGGCAGTTGGAATTAAGTGACTTGTCCAGGGTCACACAGCTAGCACATATAAGTATCTGATGCTAGATTTAAACTCAGTTCCCTCTTGACTCCAAGGCCACGCTATATCCATTGTACCATCTAGCTGCCTGTCGTCATTCACCTTTGCACAAGCTTGTGTTCCAAAATTTTCTCCCTTCTTTTCCCCTCCCCAAGACAGCAAACAATCTGATATAGGTTAAACACGTGCAGTTCTTCTAAACATATTTCCATATTTGTCATGCTGTGCAAGAAAATGAGGGGGAAAAACATGAAAAAGAAAGAAAAGAAAAACAAACAGCAATAACAAAAGCAAAAAAGGTGAAAATACTATGCTTTAGTCCACATTCAGTCTTTATAGTTCTCTCTCTGGATCTGGATGTCACTTTCCATCCCAAATCTATTGGAAATGCCTTGAATCATCTCATTGTTGAAAAGTCAAGTCTATCACAGTTGATCATCACATAATATTCTTATAACAATTTTTATAATGTTCTCTTGGTTCTGCTCACTTCACTCAGCATCATTTCATATAAGTCTTTCTAGGCTTTTCTGAAATCAGCTTACTTATCATTTCTTATAAGACAATAATATTCCATTACAATCATGTATTATAACTTACTTAACCATTCCCCAACTGATGAATATCCATTTAATTTCCAGTTCCTTGCCATTACAAAAAGGGCTGTTACAAACATTTTTGTACATGTGGGTTCTTTTTTTCTCTTTTATGATCTATTTGGGATACATTCCTAGTAGAGACATTGCATGATCAAAGAGTATACACAGTTTTATAGGCCTTTGGGCATATATGGTTCTAAACTATTCTCCAGAATGACTGGATCAGTTCACAACTCCACCAATAATGCTTTAGTGTTCCAATTTTCCCACATCCCCTCCAACATTTATTATTATCTTTTCCTGTCATCTTAACCAATCTGAGAAGCTGTATGAAATGGTATCTCAGAGTTGTCTTAATTTGCATTTCTTTAAACAATAATAATGACTTAGAACATTTTTTTCATATGACTAGAAATGGCTTTAATTTCTTTTTTCTGAAAATTGTTCATATCCTTTGACCATTTACCAATTGGAGAATGGCTTCTAATCTTATAAATTTAAGTCAATTCTTTATATTTTTAGAAATGAGGTCTTTATCCTGTTACACTACTTGTAAAATTTTTTTCATCAGCTTTCTGCTTCCCTTTTAATCTTGGCTGCATTGGTTTTGTTTGTGTAAAAAACTTTTTAATTTAATGTAATCATTCTTCTTTGGCTATAAATTCCTTCCATCTCCACAAATCTGAGAGGTAGACGATTTCTTGTTCTCCTAATTTGGTTATAGTATAACCTTTTATGTTTAAATCATGAACCCATGTCAAGGGTTGTTAGGGTTTTAGATGTTGGTCAATGCCTAGTTTCTGTCATACAATTTTTCAGTTTTCTCAGCAATTTTTCAGATAGTGAGTAATTATCCCAGAAAATTGAGTCTTTGAGTTTATGAAATCCTAGATTGCTATTATAATTGATTACTGTATCTTTTGAACCTAATCTATTCCACTCAGTCATATATTATGTAAAAACTAGAGATTCTCTGTCTTCTATAGCTAATGAAAATCACAATGTAAAATTATTAGTCAGGCCAATTGTAGCTGTTAACTTCATTTTGTAAAAAAGTTAATTAAATGGCTTTCAAAGTTGTTGGCAGAAATCTTTCTCTGGATTTTGAGGTATTTTAGGAAATAGAAGGATCCCCAAATCCTTATAAATTGCTATCTCTAAGTACTTTTGAGTGGTAGAGATAACCAGGGGTGTCAGTAGGATTAGAGTTTGGTAAGATAGCCTAAATAATGGATTGGTAAACTCTTAAAATCACCACCTCCATGAATAAAAGTATCTGAAGCTCCAGAGCTATCTGTACTCCTAGAAGACATATATTTGTAAACTACTGGCTTTTTATAACAGCATACACAAACATTGTAGCAAATGAGGATGAGGATATATCCTTATCAAATGTTTTTTTGAGCAGAAAATGTTCTTTCACATTATGCAGAGGAACAGTACATGATGATTTACAGATATCTTCTTCCCACTCCATTCCAAAAAAATAAGTATCATACTATCTTGGAGATAGAAGGAACAATCCTTAGAAGGTGCATAATCTATCCTCCCATTCCAAAATAATGATCATAGTAATATTCACAATTTGGTGGTGATTTATTATTACTAAGGGTCTTAACACACATTATTCCATTTAGTCTTTCTGGCATCACAATGAGGTAGGTATCAATATTATTAGATCCATTTAATAGCTGAAGAAATTGAGGCCCAGAGAGATTAAATATGATACTAAAGTGTAGATCAGTTGATATTCCCCACCCTTAAATCCATATTAAAATGTCCATATGGATCTAGTTTCTAATCACACATGACTTTTGAAATTAATTTTTGTTAACATATATGATAGTGCTGAATTATTATATTTGGCATTTTGCTAACATGATAAGATTATTGGCATTATTAATAAATCTACTTTCTTCTCTTAAGTGAATTCTCTAAAAAGGTCCCATTACATATTTGGGCATGATTATGCAGTTGTTAAATTTAAATTAGGAAACTGGAATTGAAAAACTGGCCCATTTTTTCTTCCTCAAACTCACTAAAAGCCTTTCTTTGTTCCACTCTTCACAAGGGCACTGCTTCTGGATACAGACTAGCCAACCTGCTTCCCTTCTGGTTGGTACTTGATAACCAAAACACATACAGACAGAATCTCCTTTCATTTCTGTTTCTAATTGTGAAAGAATTTTATTTTCCTCCCTGCCAAATAATTCAGAAGCTGGGATAATTCCAAGATCTCCTAGAAAACAGAAAACTAACCTTAGCTAAATTCTCCAGGGAATTCTTTCTTCATTCACTACTTCCTACTTAATAAAAACTTTAATCATTTTGAATGGCAACTTTAACATCATTTTTAGCTTTATCATTCCTTTGGTGGATCCAGAATCACAGATTCAGGGATGCAAGGGACCTTAGCATTAAATGACATGTCCAAAATCAAACAAGTAGTAAACAGTGAAGCTGGGCTTTGAACTCAAAACTATTGACTGCAAATCCAATGTTCTTCCCATCATACTATGTTATATATAAATATTGAATGATTTGGTATGAGATACAGATTATTTGCCTTCCTATACATCAAATCTTATTTGCTTTATAAAACAAAAGGCACTTTATTCAAGCAAGTTTTCTAATTCAAGCAAGTGTTCTTTAATGAATATATCTTTCTGCATGCCTTTTGTGTACCATTGAATAGAAGGCAAAATGACTGAAGAACCATATATATTATGAGTGTAATGTACATTTATATAATGTATAATATACAATTTAAAGAGCATATTCTTTCCAACAGCCCTACAAAGTAGTGAATGTATAATTATCCCTATTTTACT
Source organism: Sminthopsis crassicaudata (assembly GCF_048593235.1). Lineage (NCBI taxonomy): Eukaryota > Metazoa > Chordata > Mammalia > Dasyuromorphia > Dasyuridae > Sminthopsis > Sminthopsis crassicaudata. The sequence continues at coordinate 173,012,961 of NC_133617.1, read as the reverse complement.
GAAGAGTAAATTAAGGCTCAGAAATTGTTGTTGTTTGTCCTTTATCATTCCATGATAGATTCGGTCATTTGCCCAAGTTTACACACTTAGCAAGTGTCACGGTCAAGATTTAGAGTCACAAAAACTGTTAATCCTGATTAGTGAGTGTTATATAGGTGGGCTCCAACTATGGTTCACTGGATGTTCCAGCCATCCTTTTGCCACTTTGCTAATTCAGATATACATTCCAACATGCTTTCCTATTTCTCTCCACTTTTCTCTTCCCAATTAAGTCAAAACCATTATTACAACTAGAGTTTGCCAGCTTATTCCTCTATGCTTAAGTAAAGCCAACCTACCATATTACTTTCCAAAATAAACTCATCTCCCTCTATTGTATTTTCTCCCAGTACCTGACTCATAGTAGATATTTAATCAATATTTATTGAACTGAAAAATATAGCTTCTGAGATGTATCATTTTTAAAACTTACATTCTTTGTACTTAGCACAGTGTTTGAGGCATAACAGTTACTTAATAACTGCTTGCTCATTTACCTAGAAAAGATTTGAAAGATTTTAATCCAAAATCCTCAGTTTCCTTATGAAAAAACTTAAACTTACAGAGGTTAGGTGACTTTGCAATGCTCAGACACCAAGATTCAAACTCGGGTGTTTTGATTCCAAATCCAGTACTTTTTGTACTAAGGTGTTTGTACCTTAAAACCCTGGTATTTCTGACTCCAAGTTCAATGTTTTTTTCTAATAACTTGCTGCCTTTCAGAAATATTCATCATAGAGTATCACTTGAACACTCAAGGAAATCAGTGCTCTGAGCAAATGATTTTGTTAACTAAGATTTAATCCCCAACCCTTTTTTTTTTTTATTAATACCCTTGTTGAAAATCTTTTAAAGTTAAATTTACCTTAATCTGCACAGTCTATTAGACCATTAGTAAATCTTCATATTTGGGGCTTTTGTGCCCCAGGTACAAAATTCTGAACATTCTATCTCATTGCATATGAATAAAGTATAGGAAATTGGGTTGCCTGTAAAAACTATTCCCATCATACAGACTGAAAGTTGTTTGCTGGGGGTATTTTTTTGTTTTGTTTTAATAATTTACAGAATTCATTGAATGTTAAAGCTATAAGGTAACTAAGAATTATGTAATCCTGTTTTACAGATGACAAAACTGAAGTTCAGAGAAGGGCAGTGACTTGTCTACTATTACATTACTCATGCCTAGCATTAGAGTTGGGTTTCAAACCTAGTTCTTATATCTCAGGTCTGTTCTTTCACTGGGCTTCTTCCCAAAGCAGGAATAATTTGTTTTCTTGTCTTTTGCTACTTTCTTTTGCCTATGTCTTTACAGTACTACCTTCCAAATGGTATTCCTGTTTCAAACCTCTTTTCTCACTAATTCATCTGACATACAGCCACTTTGACTAAAGATCTGAGTTAGCTCTTTCCTAATAGAATTGTCCAAAAATAAATGGACTACCTTGAATATCTCTAAGGATCTTTAAGCAGAAATGGAGGCTAATTGTCAAAAGTGTTTTAAAAAAAAAGAATTACTATTCATTCCTAGATTAGACTAAATTATCTGTGAGGTCCCTTACAACTCTAAGATTCTATGCTTTCTTCTAATTTCTTCAAATTGCCAACATAATTTTAAGTGTATTTGTTCAGTAACTTAGAGTTGTTGTGCTTCCCAAAGTAAATAAGACATTATTAGTGAGGACCTTGGCCATTAACAACTTCATTTTGAAAAATTCAACAATAATCTTCAAAATTTCTGCTCCCTGGGACTGTGATTGGAATATTTTGTAGTGAATCAAAAGTTCCAAGAGGAGGTAGACAGTAGGAACCAAAAATGGGGATATAAAAGAAGTTCTGATGAAATTTTTTTAACACATTTCAAATCACTGTTCCATAGAGGGGCATGATGATATCTGAATTGTGGTAATGGAAGTCCATGAACCAAATTGGCAAATGAGTAGGAGCACAACCAAATCCTTCTGCTTTCACTCCTGTGTGATTAGCCATGGAATTCTGATCAGGTCAGCCAAAGGGAACAGTTACAAATATTTGATTTAAAAAATAAATGTTCCCCTAAGATAAGACAGATTTTATAGCAAACATAAGGATAAAGGTCATTATAACAACGAGGATGAGATGTTAGGAGCTCAAAATGCAAATATATCCTGTACTAATTTATTAATACTGAGAGAAAATTACATCTTTCACTAAGTTTTTCTGTTATGTTCTTTGCCTTCAGAAAGTAATCATAGATTCTTTATAATGGAAATAATATTAATAATGAAGTACTTCAAACCCTCTTGAGATTTTCTTTCATGTACTCTGTATCTTTATGTACATAGTTACTGGCATGTTGTTTTCATGTTAGAATATGAGCTCATCAAAGGTAGGGGTTGTTTTTTGTTTTGTTTTGTTTTTTAAATAGCACACTTCTTGCCACATAGTAAATAATTATTGATTGACTGACTTAGTATGTAATATGTGGACTTCTGGCATGGATGTTTAAATATGTTTTCAGTTATACATTCAGTATGGAGCCAGGAATTGTGTTAAGTGTAGAAGACAGGGAAGAAAACAAATCCCTCCCCTCTACCAAAACAAAAACAAAAACAAAAAAAACATTCCTGTACTAAAAAATCTCTCATTCTGATGAAGGAGACAATGTGAATAATTATGTACATCCAAGATATGTACAGAATAGATGGAAGGTAATCTTAAAATGAATGGTGTAAAACTTCCTGCAGCAGGTAGGATATGATTTGAGTCTATTCGTTTGGGAGGCTAAAAAGTGGAGAGTAGAGAGTAGATTTTTCTAGGAAAAGAAAATGGCCAGGGGGGGCAAAAATTAAGAGATGGATTGTCCCGTGAGAGGAAAAGCAAATAGACATATAATTAGATTGAAGAAATGGAATAAAGTATAAAAAGGTCAGAAAGATAAGATGCTAGATTGTGAAGGGCTTTAAATGCCAAACAGAACTTTATATTTGACCTTGAGAACACAGGTTTGTTGAGTAGAGGGATACATGGTTAGATTTATACTTGAAAAAATCATTCCAGCAGCTGAATAAAGAATGGATTAGAGAGGGAAGGAAAGCCAATTAGAAGGCTATTGCAATAGTCCAGGCAAGAGGTGATCAAGGTTGTACTAGGTTTATGGTTGTGTAAAGGAAGAGAAAGAAACATATCAAGTACACTGTAAAGGTAGAAATTACTAGATTTGACAACAAATTGGATATGTGAGGTGAATTCCAGTAAGGAATCAAAGATAGGTAATTGGGAGGATAGTGCTAATTTCAATAGTAATAGTGAAGATGGGTAAAGAGGAGGATTTGGGGGAAAGTTGAAATGGATCAGTTGAGTTTAATGTAGAAAATTCTCTGGGACATCTAGTTTGGGATATCCAAAAGGCAATTGATGATTCAAGACTGGCACTTAGTAGAAAAATTATGGCTAGATATATAATTCTGGAAATAAACTGCATAGGAATGATAATAAGTCCATGGGAGCTAATGAAACCACTAAATGAGAGAGTATAAAAAGCAAGGATTCTTTTTTTTTTTTTTACCCTGAGGCAAATGGGTTAAGTGACTTGCCCAGAGTCAAATAGCTAGGAAGTATTAAATGTCTGAAACCAGATTTGAACTCAGGTCCTCCTGATTTCAGGGCTGGTGCTGTATCTACTATGTCACCTAGCTGCCCCTGAAAGCAAGGATTCTTAATGGGTGTGTGTGTGTGTGTGTGTGTGTGTGTGTGTGTGTGTGTGTGTGTGTGTGAGAGAGAGAGAGACAGGTCCCCATGGGACTCTAGTAAAGCTATGGGCTTCTTATCAAATATTTTTAAATGTATAAAATAAAATACCTAAAATTATAAACAAAACTATTGACCTCAGGTTTAGGAAACCTTGTATAGAGAGAGAAGAAAAAAGGGACCAAGGTAGACCTTTGGGAGACACCCACATTTACTGAGCATGACTTTGAAGATATAATAGATGAGACTGAGGAACAGACATACAAATGAGGGGAGAACAAGGAGAAAACAGTGCCAAGATGAAAAGAGCAAAGAGTATTCAGGAGGGCAATGATAATCAACAGTGTCAAAGCTTGCCAAGAGGGTAAGAAGAATAAGGATTGAGATAAAGCTATAAGATTTGGTAATCAATAAATAATTGGTAACTTTGTAGAAAACAGTTTTAGTTGAACAATAAGATTAGAAGCCAGAGGTACAGAGTTTTCTTTAAAAAGAGCTTTCTTTAAAAAGTTTAGCCATCAAAAGAGTATGAAAACAAAATGGAGATAGTTGAATTAGTTTTTTTTGTAAACAATGAGAATATTTGTAGGCAGCTAGGAAAGAGCCAGTTGATAGGTTTAAGATTAGAAGATTAAGGAGTAGACAGGGGATAGAGCAATCTGTTGGAGAAATGAGGAGGAAAGGTATGTATGAAGGAGAAGGACCACATCTTCATTCAAGAAAAGAGTGAAGGATAATGGGGAAAGATGCTTATGGAATACTGAGTACAATCCTAGGTGTCACAATGTAAGTGGAACATTTCAAAACTAGAGAGAATTCAGTCAAAATAAGCAGGGTAGTTTAAGAAACAATGGAGAGAAATGGGATGTTTGGCCTAGATTAGAAAAGACTTGGAGGAGGAGGATGCTGATCGTATGTCTTCAAATATTTGAAGGGCTGCTTTTGGAAAAAAGAGTAAATTTATATTGTGTGGCTCTAGAAGATAGAATTAGTGCCAATGGGGGAAGGCACAGCCAAGCAAAATTGGGTTTAATATAAAGAAACAACTTTTTCACAATTAGGATTAGAGCTATCCAACAATGGAATGATCTGCTTTACAAAGTAATCACTGGAAGAGTTCAAACAGAGACTAAATGACCATCTATCAGGGTTGAAGTAGAAGAGGATTCTTGCATTTGATGGAAAGTTTGAAAAAATGACCTCTTAGATCTCTTCCAACTCTTATATTCTTTGATTTTTATTTATTAAGCACCTACTTTGAGTCAGGTACCATAATAGGTGCTGAGAATAAAAAGACAAAAAACTGAGTTATCTGGCAAATGATTCAAAAATTATTTAAAGGAGAATACTAATTCATTATAATTTGTTGGGTGTTTAATTACTGTAACTTCAGTAAAAGTGAAGAACAATCAATGACTTAGTAACCTGAATGAAATTGTGTCTAAAAGTGCTGGCGCCGATTCATCCTACTATCACTAGCCAATGATTTAATGACCACAGGGCAGATGGTATAGGTAAGGGTTTATGAATGGTTTCCAGTTCCAAATATACTAGTGGTGCTGGAGCAAACTCATCTGGACGCTATCACTAGTTAATGATTGAATGTCCTTGGGGTAGTTAGTACTGATTTATGGAAACAACTATTCTGGAATCTACTTTTGTGCCATATATGGATGTATAGGGAGGGTGCATAGTAGAATTTGAAAAAACACAAAGAACTTGGTGTTCCCAGGATAAAAGTAGGAACAAAATCTTAGTTTATTAACATTCATTAAACATTGAAGACCAATGATTATACACTCTCATCTAACATTAATTTTTTGAAAAGTTAATCACTTATGGGCTTTAAGTTTAGTATATGCTTTACTCTTTCCTTTTTTACTTTTTAAGGCAGGAAACTAGTTAGCACAATTCTATAATTTACCTCTAACTTCTCTGTGGTTACCTTTGTAAAGCATAAAGCACTATACAAGTATTAGGTGAACTCAGTTGAGCTGTAAGGGATGCTTTTCTTTTATTGTTCAGCTATTTCAATCATGTCCAGCTTTTCATTACTCCATTTAGGGTTTTCTTAGCGAAGATACTGGAGTTTACCCTTTCCTTCTTCATCTCATTTTACAGATGAATAAACTGAGGTAAATGAGATTAAGTGACTTATTCAACTAGTCATGCAGCTAGTTTCTGAAGCCAGATATGATCTCAAGAAGATGACTTCTTGACTCCAGGCATGGCAGCATTCTATCTATTGTGCTACCTATCTGCCCTTGCTTTCCTTAGAGTATGACAAAATATATTTCTCAAGCAATAACTATGTTGACAGTGCTCTTCCTACTCCATTCCCACCTGTACCCTACAACTCCCTAGAGCCTTAAAATTATCTCCCTGGTATCTAAGAAATGCAGACAAATGCATCAATCTAAAAATAAAACAGGAGGGAAAAAAGAGCTGATCCCTAGCACCAGCTCTGAGAGATATCTATATCATTCACTCACAGGAGAATAGAATACTTTTTAATTTGTAGTTTCTTCAGCATCTCCTTAATGCAGGGGAAGGTCAAAAGTACATTGGCATAACTTCAAGAGGGGCAGTTACGCAAAGATTCTACCTCTTCTTAATTGGCCCATTGAGGGAGAGTATTATTAGGTCCTTCTTTCTCCTTGAAAACTGGTGTTAAATATTTTCCTAAGCAATTAATTCTAAAGAAAGAGCAGCATTATTTTAGTATCCCTGACTGGCCCCTCCATTCTGAGAAGTAGTGTGGTGAAGTGAAGAGACATAATCTTAGATACAGGAAGATTTGGATTCAAGTTTTATCTCAGAAACATAGGGCCTGTGTGACCCTAGGCAAGTCATTTAACCTGTTAGTGATCTAGACATTTCTAATAAGTTGCAAAGAAATGGTAATCTCCACTGGTAGAAGAAAGTTTTCTTACTGAGAGTTCCCTATACCAATGAAATCATAGGTCCAGTTTGGAGGGGAAAAAAGCAATTATCTAGTTAACTAACTTGTATATAAAGCACTAACAAAGACTTGTCACAATATAGATGAAAATCACAGGGGTATTCTTAAATTACTTCAGTCCTCCTACTTTTGTAACATTATAACCCTGTCACATTACTAATATTGCTATTCTACTATTACTCTTTCTTCTCTTCTTCCTCCTACCACCACCACTATAAAGAGCTAGCATTTATACAGTATCTACTGTGTGCCAGGCCCTATGCCAGGCACTTCACAATTATGGTCTCAGTTGTTCTGAGACTGAGGTAGTCTTCCTGACTCTAGGCCCAACACTGCATCGCCTCTCTGCTTGGGTATTGGAAACTTTCATAGCCTGATTTATTTGCATCTTAGATAAGCTTGAGGAACAACTTCATTCAGATATCAAGAAAATAGAACTTTTGTAGAACATGGAGATGATTTTAAATGAGTTTCTTTTGTAATAGTACCCTTTTAAAATCACTGAGTGATAAAAATAGTCCATATATATAATGGAGAATTAGGTTTTAAAACATACTAAGAATCACAAGGAAGAAAAACTACCATCCAGATAAATTGGTTCTATGGGTGAAATTTTGTCTAAATAATAGCATGATTAAGAGATCTTCCTTACTTTTCAGATGTGTCAGTCTGTTAAAATGGTAATTTATATGCCAAGATTGGCTCTCAGGAAAATTGTGAAGTAAAGAGAAGTTTGCTTTTAATACACTTCAGCCTCTTCTATCCTTGTTCACTTCATTTTTCTCTGATAATACTACTCTCTCTCCCATTTTGGTCACCTATCTCATCTTCATTTTCTCAGTTAATTGTCAGCTAATCTGCTAAACTGAAAATTTTGTTAAAGTGTTAACTGTTCATTACATTATTGCCTGAATAATTAGGACTGTCTTAAAACGGGATGAATTCCTTCAATAGATCTTGTATTCCCTGAAACTGAAGGTGTCCTAACCAAACTTGAATGACCAACTATAGGAAGTTATAGATAAGAGAATGGCTCTTGTCCCTATATATTTATGTCAAGCTCCTATGCATCTTGGATCTTTAGATTTAAAGATATTTTATGCAATTTTTTCTAGTTGACAGCTTCTCTAAAAAACTTTTTTTTTAGTCTTATTAATTTCACCTTTGATTTTCAGGATTTACAATTTGGTAGTCAATTAGCAATTTTCAATTTGTTCTTTTTCTAGGTTTTTTCCCAGTTATATGTCCAATTCATTGATCTGTTGTTTGTTTTTTTTTTTTTCCATTTTATTGATGTAAGAATTTAGAGAAAATTTCCCTAAGTACTGCTTTGAGTGCCTCTCATAAATTTTGATATCTTGTCTCATTGTTGTCTCTAATGAACTTTATGAATGAATTTAATGTCTTTTTAATTCCCATTAATGAAATTATTGATTGTTTTTATGATTTATTCTTTGACCCCATTATTCTTTAAGATTAGATTTAGTTTACAATTAATTTTTAATCTTTTTCTATTTCCTTTGTTGAATATAATTTTTTTGCATTATGATCTGAAAAGAATACATTTAATACCTTTAACTTTCTGCATTTAATTTTGAAGATTTTATGCCTTAATATATGATCAGTTTTTGTGTAGGCGCCATATACTTCTGAAATAAAAAGTACATTCTTTTCTGTTCCCATTTAGTTTTCTCAAAAGATTTGTAATATCTAACTTTTCTAATATTCTGTTTACCTCCTTAGTTTCTTGTTTACTTCTTGGTTGAATTGAGGGGACCTCTCTAGTTCTCTACTAGTATTCTTTTGATATCTATTTGTTTCTGCAATTTGCTTAACTTCTTTAAGAATTTGGATATTATATCACTTGTTGCATATATGTTTACTATTGATATTGCTTCGTTATCTATGTTATCTTTTAGCAAAATGTGATTTACTTCTTTATCTCTTTTAAATATGTCTATTTTTGCTTTTACTTTGTCTGGAATCAGTATTGCTACCCCTGTTTTCTTGTTGTTGTTATGTTTTTTGTTTGTTTGTTTGGGTTTTTTTTGTTTTTTGTTTTTTACTTCAGCAGAAGTATAATATAAAGTGCTCCAATTTCTTACCTTAATCTGTGTGGATGTCTTTCTACTTCAAGTGTGTTTCTTGTAAACATGTTATAAGATTCTGGTTTTGATCCACTTTTCTATCTGCTTCCATTTTATGGGAGAATTAATCCCATTCACATTCACAGTTAAGATTACTGTGTACTTCTCTCTATCTTATTCTTCTTCCTGTTTGTCCTCTCTCTCTTTTAACCCTTTCCTTCCTTAACAGTGTTTTGCTTCTGATTGCCTCATCTGATGTTCCCTTCCTTCTATCATCCCTATCCCACCCTTTACTTAATCCCCTACCTTCCAACATCCCTGTCAGGTAAGATAGATTTCTATATTCAACTAATTGTGCATATTATTCCCTCTTTGATGCAATACTGATAAAATCAAGGTTCAAGTGATGACCATCATCTACCTTTCCATCTTCAAAGCCACTCTAATAGATCTTTCACACCTCATCATGTGAAATAATTTACCCCATTCTACCTCTAATTTTTATGTCATTCACTCAAATTCACCTTGTACCCCTACCTTTTATCTATGTATATATTTTTAACAGCACTATTAGTGACACACCTTCCCATTTAAAGATATAAACAATTTAGTTCTATTGAATTCCTTATGTTTTCTTTTCCCTTTTAGCTGCTTATGCTTTTTTGGGTCTTGATATTGGAGATCAAATTTTTGGTTTAATTTTGGTCTTTTCTTTATCAAAACTTTAAATCCTTCTATTTCATTGAATGACCTTTACCCCCTTGCTCAATTTTGTCAGGTAAGTGATTCTTGGTTATAGTCCTAGTTCCTTTGCCTTCAGAATATCATATTTTATGATATGATCACTGATCTTTTAATACTTGCTGCTGTCAAGACCTGCATGATTTTGATTATGGCTCCTTGATATTTGAATTGTTTGTTTCTGGCCATTTGTAGGGGTTTTTTCCCTTGACCTGACAGTTCTGAAATTTGATTATAATGTTCCTTGGAGTTTTTATTTTGGGATCTCTTTCCTGAGATAATCAGTGGATTCTTTCAGTACTTATTTTTGCCTCCTGGTTCTAGGACATCAGCATAGTTTTTCTTGATAATTTCTTCAAGGATGTTGTCCAAGTCTTCCTTTTGATTATGGCTTTCATGTACACCTATGATTCTAATATTGTCTCTTATGGGTCCATTTTTCAGGTCAGTGAAAACAACTGAAATGTTTTAAATTTTCTTCCATTTTTTTTCACTTTTTGTATTTATTTGATTATTTTAATTGTCCTATAGAATCATTAATTTTCACTTGCCCAACTCTAACTTTTAGGATGTTGTTTTTCTCAATTATCTTTTGTACCTCTTTTTCTAATTGGTTAGTTGTACTCTTTAAGGAGTTGTTTTCTTCTGTGGACTTTTGTATCTTTTTTTCCATTTGGCCAATTCTCCTTTTTTAGCAGTTGTTTTCTTTTTCTAGGTATTGACTCTCTTTTTGATAATCTCTCATTTCTTTTCCCTTTTTTCCTATCCCTTATTTATTTGTTTGTTTGTTTTGCTGAGGCAATTGAGGCTTAGTGACTTGCCTGGGGTCACACAGCTAAGAAGCATCAAGTGTCTGAAATCAGATGTGAATTCAGGTCCTCCGGACTTCAGGACTGGTACTCTATCCACTGCACCATCTAGCTGCCCCTTCATGATTTTAAAGCTCCTTTCCTAGTTCTTCCATAAGTTCTTTTTGGGCTTAAGACCACTTTCTGTTTTTCTTTGAGGTTTTGCCCACAGGTTTTTTGTTTTCTCCTGAGTTTGTGTTTTGATCTTCCCTGTTACCATAATAAATAAAAGATTAGCTTTTTTTGTTATCTTTTTTGGCCTTTCTTTTAACTTTGTTTAGAATTTGAGCTCTGCTCCCTGTGGTGGATGGAGCACTGTTTCAGGCTTTATGTTCCAAGTGCTGTAAGGTCCATGCTGTTGACCTGTTGCTGTGCTGATGTTCTAAAACACACTTGTGACCTTTATGTCTGATGCTTCACTGAGGGGATGTGGTGGGAGATGACTGGTGCTGCTGTAGGGATCTGTCATCTTAACTTGGTATTGAATCAAGGACCTAGTAGTGGTATCTGGCATGGGCTGAGACCGGGGTGTTTCTTTGTTTCCCTGACACTACATTGAAGCATGCTGATGGGTGCTTGCTTGTCCAGAGTATTCTGAAGCACTTGGAGGTTCTCAGAGCCAGAATCTACCTATTTCCCTAGCTATGCTGAGATATAGGCTGATCTTGGCCATTGCCTGCTCTACCATACTGCAGCTCAGGATTTACTACTGTTTTACTAAGGTGGAACTTGCTTTTTCCTGTCCTGGACTGTGCTCTCCCTTAAACTGAGACAGATCTTTTCTGCTGATCTTCCAAGTTTCTTGGACTCAAAGAGTGTTTTATCCCATCTTTTTTCTGGTTCTGCTTTTTTTAGGTTCTGTTTTAGGATGATATTATATAGTTCTTTGGAAGTGAATATAGGAGCGTTCCAGCCATAATATCACTGCTTTCTCCACCATCTTGGCTCCTAAAAATTCCTCCAAAACACTTTTTCAAAGCTTCTTGAATCTTTAAAAATTCCTGATGACAATCTGGCACTATTGATGCTATGGTTTCATCAATCTAGAACTGGAGGAGACCTCAGAAATTATCTTATCCAGCTCCTCTTATTTTAGGGGTAAGAAAGATGAAACCAGAAAAGTTAAGAAACTTGCCCCAAATCACATTGGTATTATAGAAAATGGAAGAATCAGTATTCAGACTAAGACTGGATTCTGTGTCGTGCTAAACCCTCAGCATTCATTTCTCTATATAGTATCATATCTGATTTTCCAATACAGGCTTTGCCTTGGTTTGACTTGTTTATGTGATATCTTTATTATCTTTATCTTAAATGCATTTTTAATATGTCTTAAGGTGTTCTTTAAGGAAGATTTTCAATAATATGCATTATTTAATCTTTTTAAGACTATAATGGTACCATGGTGAGATCCAAAATCCACAGAACTGAGGACTGAAAGGGTAAAGATATTTACCTGCCTCTATTAAGTGTTCTATTAAAGGCCTACTAAATGACACAGTAGGGCCTTGAGTCAGGAAGATGAATTCAGATACTTCTTACCTGTGTGACCCTGACTTTGCTTAACATAAGTCCCCTTAAATGGGGAAATAATAGCACTTACCTCTCAGGCTTGTTGTATGAATTAAATCATAAAATATTTATAAAGTTCCTGGCTCATAGTAAGAGGTCAAATAGAGCTTCAGTGCTATTGGAGAGAAGCTGTTTGCTCTTTAAAAAATTGAAAAGTACTACTTTCTGGAAAATGTTATATACATATGATGCTTAGATTGTGCTTATAAAAGACACCAAACATTTATTGTTTATCTATTGCCTGTAGAACATTGTGCTATCACAGGTGAGATAAGCATAAGATTGCAGGAATTATTAAGTCCCTGAAGCTCCTCAGTTTTCTACATCCCTTCATGAGCTTCTGGTCTAATAAGGAGATAACACAGAGATGGCAAACTATTCAGGTTTTCTCACTCTCATTACCTGCACGAGTTCTGTTTTCTCCTCACCTATCTTCCTTTTCACTCACTACTTTTTTTTTTCTCTCCCAACAATCAAGCGTGATTGAAATGCAGGCTGAGTAGAAAAAGATAACCAGACTTATATACTTCAAACAAAATCCTGGCTCAGACTTCATTTTCCTGTTAGTATAAAATCAAACAGATTTCACCAGTTGTTTTTCCATAGCCTTATCACACTTGGATACCTGATGAATTCAGCACCCAAGAAGGGGTTTCCACTAGTATCTGTTATGAGAGGAGGATGGAGAAAAGATACTTCAATAAGACTGACATTTACCTTTAGCCTCAAACTCATTGGTCAAAGACAGATTTGTCCAGTGTGGAGGGCAGCACATATTAATTTTTTTTTTTTTATCCTGAAAAAGCAAGTACATTCACCCTTGTTTTGGTGCCAGAAGCCTCCAAGGTCCTTGTATATTAGGTTTAAAAGTGGTCACATTCAGTGAAAACATCCAGGTTAGTTTGAAATATACCCCTTAAGCCAGGGTTTAACCTTCTTCATGGACCCACTCCTTTGATAATCTAATGAAATCTTCTGGTATTTCCTTAGAAAAATGAATTTAAATGCATAAAACAAATACATAAGATTAAAAAGGAAACACAGTTGTCAAAATACATATTTTTAAAAACCCCAACAAGTTCATGGATCCCAGGTTAAATACCTCTGACCTAGAGTGACCCAAAGATTTCATTCAGTGGAAAGCTCCAAGGCCAGAGGGTAAGGTACAACTAACTGTGAGTGAAGTGCTCAGGACTAAAATATATAGAGCCTCTTTTCAGCAATTATGTCACATCATCAGTTCTCTTTCAGGACATTGAAAGTCAGAGCCATTTAGTATTACAAATAGACCTTTGGACTTGAATAGGCTTCACATTCCACATCAGCCTCTTGGAATTGAGAACCAATTGCCTCATTTTCTGTGTAGGTAGGGATAGAGTAGCGCCAAAAAGATCCTGTTGTGCCTGAAAAGTCCTTAATCCCTCATTTTGACTTACTGAATTTCTATCCGTTTGTTTTAAAGCTCATCTCAAGTTTCTCTGAAGGCTTCCCTTAGTCTATAGTACCTCCTTCACCACTCTTTTGGGGTGGTCCTCCGGATTATGTCTCTTCTTCAGGCTGCTCTGGATCTTTGATCCAATTCTGGAATATGAGTTTATAAAGCTGCTAGTTACACCCATTTCTGCTTCCTGCCCTTTGGTATGCTCACTCTGAGTCCCTGCACTGAAAGTATCATTGGAGTCCTCTCCATGATCATATCTTATCCTCAGTAATGGAAGCCCAATGGAAGCCCTTCCTGTGTTAACTTGGGCTGGAAAAAGTAATTTTTCAAGACTGGTGTAGTACATTTTCTAGGTCTTTGTTAAATAGTTCTAAAAAGAATTGGGTTTATTCTTCTACCTTGGTTACTGTTTTGTGTATATCTATCCTATTCTATATTAAACTATGAACTCCATGAGGATAAAATACTAAATCTTATGAATTTTAAATCTCTTCCAGCACCTCATACAGTTCTCTGGATATGATATTTATTTAGCAAAATTGTGTTAGATAAATCCTCCTTGAGACAGGCATCTTCCTTTTCTGCAAACAAAATAATAGACTTTCCCTTTCCACACTGAAGAAGGCACAGATGATTTAGGCCTTATCTTGTCCTTTCTAAGCAGCTACTGAAAACAGGTTCTATAGTAACTGTAGATAACATCTTAGCAGATCATTTAAGCAAGGAAATGACAGATTCGCAATGAATGGGAGTAATGTCAAACAGGAGAAGACACCTTGTCCTAGATCTTCTAGCTTTATAGTGGCATACTTCTACTCCCAGGTAAGGATAGAATTGTTATATGGTACATTAAAAGAATAGTATTTATCTTAAGCGGAGTTTCAGATATGCACTGAGATACAAGAGATGATACTGAGAAAAAATTTTGTGGAAAGGTAATGAAAAAACCCCAAAACTTCTCACCATGTATATAATATTTGAGAAGATGTTCCTCTCTGAAGTTTCATAACCACATTCAGGCAAGATTTGAGCAAAATTTTCCTTTCAAAATTGTATTTGTGACCTCTGGGCCTTTTAAGGCATTTGGGACAAGGGAAGTCAATGGAATTTGGATCAATAACCTGGGACATTAATATGCAAGAAATGAGTTGAGCTCCTATTTACCATGACTTGCATGAGAAAAAGCCTAAGACAATTAAAGAAGCATTCTTTTCCTTTTAATCCCCACAATCTGATCATGTATAGAGACATTTTTAACCCCTTCTTTTTCAACCTGTTTCAAATTAAAGGTCCCAGAGAGAGCTAAGACCTTGTGACATTTAGCTGTCCAAAGTTCTTTGGGTTTCTATACTCCTCAAAAAAAGAAATTTAAATTATCTATCATTTACTTTTTCAGGAGCAGCTAATAGCTTTTGACAATGAAGTCAATGCTTTTTTGGACAATATGTTTGGACCTCGAGGTGAGTGGAGTTTTTTTTTGGGGAGGGGGTCTACAAATTGGCTTTTGAAGGGGAAAGAGTATTATTCAATTATAGGAATTGAAGTGCCCATGGAATTTCTTTAATGAAGATAATAAAATATTTTTAATTTATATAATAACCTATGTAGCATATTATAAAATTAAGTAAAATTGTTAAATAATAAAAATTAAATATTCAATATGTAAATTATTGAATTATTAAAATATACATAAATGTATATAGTAGTTTTTAAAGCCCTGGAATATTCATTATCTTATTTAATACAGAAAACCTATGAAATAAGATTATTTCTCCAATTTATAAGAAAGCTATAGGTTGAACTTATATATGTTTTAAAAGACAAGTAAGCTATCCATAAGAGATCCACAATAGTCCTCTTTTTCTTTTCTATTGTATATATGGAAATGCCCATTTTCATTGATCTTAGTTAAGTTCATTGCTCTGTATGTTTAAAACAGAACTCAGAGAAAGAGGTGGATCCTCAAGGCTGGAGTAAGGAATTTTTTTTTCCTCTGTGCTGTTTATTATGTTCTAGGCCTATGACTAGAGACTATGTGAATGACTTTTAAATTGTCAGTCCTAGTAATGCAGTGAGTGGAGTCTAGGGACTATTGATAACGGTCCCTTTGTAAGGGCCAATCAATTTGAAAAAATATCACAACTCATATTATCGTAATAACCAACCACTACTGAAGAGGATTTGTCAAGATCTTTATTACCTGCCTCCCAAATGAGAGGTAATGAACATAAGATGTAGACTAAAGTATATTTAGATACTTGGAAATATAGGAATTTATTTTGATTGTTTTACCACTTTTTAAATTTTGAGTAGGGGAGGAGGGAAAAAAAAGGGAAGGAAATTAATGGATTCTTAAAACTGTTTTTTATCCTTCATTTTTGAAGAGGATTAATAATACCATAGGGTGATGGTGATTTGTATATGAATTGGATTTAAATGAGTCAACTCACCTCTCTGAGTCATCAAAGTCTAGTGGCAAGACAAAAGTTAGGACTGATGACAATCATCTGGGAGATAGTAGATGATCTTGGATCTTTTATGTTTGACCAAGCTCTGATCAGTCCTGTTTCAGCCACTTCATCATCTTTGAAACAAATTGTTATCATCCACCCAGTGTGCTGGGGAAGTCTTCACATTTTGGAGGATAGATATCCTCTTAACTCACTGATGGGTTTGAGGCCAGTCAGTTACTCTCAACCTGGATTAACCTGTCTGCCAAAATGAATTTATCAGTGTGTGGCTACTGCTACAGCTTCGTGGATTTAGGTGAAGGTAGATGACAAAGGTGGATGAGCAGCCCTGAAAAGCTCTCACACCAACAAGAAATAGATAGAAGGAAGATCGGAAAGAATGAGGATACTTTTGCCAGGTTGAATTTTTTAATTACTCAAAAGAAAATCCAGCTCTATATTAGAACTTATTTCATGGGTAAGCATCTCTTTGATTGTTTGTTTGTTTGTTTTGTTTTGTTTTGTTTTGTTTTTACTTTTATAAAGTGCTTCTGTTTTATGTTGTGAGTTTCAAAATTAAAAACAATCAAATATTTTTTTAAATTGCCAGTTCTAGAAAGTTTATTCTAATTTTTACAGTTGAAATTTAAAAGGCTCAGAAATTAAACAATTTGCTCAATTTGATATATTTAATAAGTAGTGGAACTCAAAGATCTTTTGGTTTTTAGCTCAATACTCTTTCCACTATATTATCTTGCCTCTTGGAAGTATTTGCAAATAACAAGCCTAAGTTTCCTTACCCTTGATAGATATATAGAATCAGGGAAGTCTTCTGAAATTCTCCTATTAAGATCAACCTGTCTCTGGATTGAAAGTGGCATTGCCATGGAGCAGGTAGCATGGTATCAAACTTGAATTTGAACTTCCACTCTGTTTTTACTTATAGTTTTTACTTTTTCCAGATCCTTCATTTCTGAAATCCTAGATATTATTAGATAAGGCTAAGTCAGTTCTAGGATCATTCTAAAATTTAAGGAGTTTTAAAGAAGGTCCAAGATAATCCTGAAGTTTCTATGGTTCTAGACAGATGCCTTTGGCTCACCCCAGAGCACATGTAAGACAAATATAGAGGACTTAGTCCTTCAGAGGCTATCTTTCTGTGCCTCCCAGACCTATCTTTCCAAGGCAAAGCCAGAGTTGGATAAAGAGCCAGCCTGTAAAATGAAGCTAAACTTATGTATTCTTTTCCATGTCATCTTACAAGCAGAGGCCTCGTCATGAATATGTATCAATAGAAAGCTTTTTGCTGAAGAAGCATTTCTTAAGAGTTTTCTTTGATTTTATTTCCTTCATCCTTTTGTTTCACCATCCCCTTAGTTGCTCTTTTCATTTTAAGTCTGCCCGCTGTTGTGTCTGGTTATCTGAAACTATAGCATTTTACAGAACTAGAACACATTATGTAGTCTAACTACTTCATTTTCTAGATGAAGAAATACAGACCTAGAAAAGTTTAGTGACTTCTCCAAGGTCACATTATAATGATTCCTGAAATGGATCATAGGGCCTGAGGCCATTTAACAGTGGTATTTTGGTCTATATAATTGCATTCTCTAGAGACTGAAAATTCCCTTCCCTCTACTTGCTTCCTGACCCTGGAAACATGGTGGCTTTAATCAGTACACATGAGAACTGTATTCTTATGTAACATATTCTCTCAATACAGGCTACAGGTTGGGGTTGGGAGCTGGTAGTGGTGGTGATGATTATCTAAATTCAAGATACTTTATGGTCTGCAATCCTAAAACTTAGCTCATGAGCTCCTACCAAGGAGCTTACCTTGAGTAGACAATAGACAAATACCTAAAAACAAAGACATTTATTAAAATGGCATCTTTAGAAGAGTAGCAATAAAATATTATTCATATGAACCCAAGTCACTCTTCCATATAGCAGAAAGGATAGATAGATACATACATAGCAGGGATAGCTATAGGCAAGATAATTCACATATTTTCTCTACTTATATTATCCTCATACTACTTTCTCCTAGATGCAGTATCTCTGCTGAACAGGTTGCTCAGGTGGGTTTCCTAAACCTGTTCCTCTTTGAAGCTTGCCTCTTGACTTTCAAGGATAATTTTCATTTGAATCCATAGCTGACCGTCTTCTCTAATGGCAGGGCTCACATTCTTTGGAGCCTCTATGGACTCTTTCTTTGGCCTACTCCTTAGTGTCTCATCATAGGCAATTAGTTCTGATGTAAAGGGCCATAGCTAATGTGGTTAGGGGAATAGAAATCCCCTTCTCTGCCACTGCTCTCTAGGGTATTCTTCCATAATTGGCTGTCATCTAGATTTCCAGGGGGTCACATCCTACAAAGTTCTCCACCTTCCACTGTGTCAAGAATTGGCAAGTTAGTAAGCTAGTTCTTTAAAGGCCACTTTAAAGCCAGTAGTCAAGCAGTCAGTGGCAAGCTCCCCTTCTAATTCCATCAAGGAAAGTCTTCACACTTTGTAATAGAGTATGAATATTTCTTTGTACTTAATTTAATACCTTAATGTCTAATTAATTCTCCTTCCTTCCTTCCCTCTCTCACTTTTTGCTGGATTATCTTTCTTTTTCCATCTACTAACTATTTCCCAAGGTATAGTTAATAGTTTTCTGCTCTTCTCTCTACATATCCACTTACTCATTCTTATGCACAGCTTCATCTATCAAATAACTCCCAAAACTTCAGCTATCCCTATCCTGTCAGGACTTAAGTTTCCTCATATCCTGAGGTTTAAAACCAAACATCTCATGTTCCCTTAAAAATATCTCCTTCTCAACTTACAAATTTCTTTTTAAAATTTTTTTTATTACAGCTTTTTATTTACAAGATATATGCATGGGTAATTTTTCAGCACTGATCCTTGTAAAACTTCTGTTTCAACTTTCCCCCTCCTTCCCCTCACCCCCTCCCTTAGGTGGCAAGTAGACTAATACATGTTAAATATGTTAAACACATATACATAGTTATTTTGCTGCACAAGAAATAAGGTAAAAATAACCTGAGAAGGAAATAAAAAATGCAAGTGGACAAAAACAGAGGGATTGGAAATGCTATGTAGTGGTTCACACTCATTTCCCATAGCTCTTTCACTGGGTATAGCTGGTTCTCGTCATTATTGAACAAATGGAACTTATTTGGTTCATCTCATTGTTGAAGAGAGCCATGTCCATTAGAACTGATCATCATATAGTGTTGTTAAAGTGTATAATGATCTCCTGCTTCTGCTCATCTCACTCAGCATCAGTTCATGTAAGTCTCTCCAGCCTTTCTGAAATCATCCTGCTGGTCATTTCTTACAGAACAATAATATTCCATAACATTCATATGCCACAACTTATTCAGCCATTCTCCAGTTGATGGGCATCCATTCAATTTCCAGTTTCTAGCCACTACAAAAAGGGCTTCAACAAAGCACATATAGACCCCTTTCCCTTCTTTTAAAATCTCTTGATATAAGCCCAGTAGTAACACTGCTGGATCAAAGGGTATGTACAGTTTGATAACTTTTTGAGTATAATTCCAAATTGCTCTCCACAATAGTTGGATGCATTCACAATTCCACCAACAATGTATGTGTCCCAGTTTTCCCACGTCTCTTCCAACATTCAGCATTATCTTTTCCTGTCATCTTAGCCAATCTGAGAAGTGTATAGTGGTATCTCAGAGTTGTCTTAATTTGCATTTCTCTGATTAATAATGATTTGGAGCATCTTTTCATATGGCTAGAAATAGTTTCAAATTCTTAATCTGAAAACTGTCTGTTCATATCCTGTAAAGGGCTGAAACTCTGAGTTGGTGCACTGGAATCAGACAAGCAAGCACTTAAGGCTAATTACTAATTGGACAATATTCTATTAGCATATGCTTGGAAAATGGCCCTTTTCACTATTCTGTGCTGGCTTGATCTTTTGGTGTATACAAATAATTGTAGGAGGGATTAGGGGGTGGAATAAGACAAGCCAGGGTCACTTTTGCAGTGGATGAGGAGAAGGGAGGTAGTAGAGAGCTTGTATCCATTTCCTTCACTTCTACCCCTAAAGACCAAGAATAAAGACCAAGGATTTTTGTTTATCCTGACTCCAGCTGATTCATCATCACATGCAGGGTGATAACTCAGTCTTCACAATATCCTTTGACCATTTATCAATTGGAGAATGGCTTGATTTCTCATAAATTAGAATTCTCTATACATTATGGAAATGAGGCCTTTATCAGAACCCTTGACTGTAAAAATGTTTTCCTAGTTCATTGCTTCCCATCTAATCTTGTCTGCATTAGTTTTGTTTGTTCAAAAACTTTTTAATTTGATATAATTAAAATTTTCTATTTTGTAATCAATAATGATCTCTAGTTCTTTGCTCATAAATTTCTTCCTCCTCCACAGGTCTGAAAGGTAAACTACCCTATGTTCTTCTACAAATTTCTTTTAATAACATTATTTCCCCATTAATCCAGATTGAGTCTTTTGTCATCATCTTTGACCTCTCTGGCCCCTAATCAGTCACCATAAACACCGATTCTTCCTTTGCAGTATCTTTCCTTATCCATTCCTTCCTTTTATTGCATTCTAGTCTAGACCTTCATTAGTTCAGATCTGAATTATAGTTATATCTTCTTTCTTGGCCTTTCAGCCTCTTAAATTTCCCTTTCCCTCCCTTCCCCACATTCACATTCAAATCTGTCCATATTAACTTGAAAACATTGAAAACAAATGCAAATGATTTTGGTAGGGGAGATGGTGTTTTTAGTTTGCTTGGGTTTTTCGAAGATTTCTTTAGATTCCCGTTATTTAGAGAATAAAGTTCAGAATACATAATCTAGCATTCTGAGCTTTTCCATAGTTTGTCCCCATTTGACTTCTCCAGCATTTTCTTCCAAGATCAACAAATATAGTTCCTCTAGTATATCCAAACATATCTATTCATTTTCTCCTGAATTTACTTTGTTTTCTCTTGCTCCTTTCCCTCTGTTCACACCACTGCCTACAGTGCCCTTATCCCTTCTCTTCAGCAATCTAAAATCCTGCTTCCTCTTTAAAGACTAGTACAAAGACTCCCTCCTTTAAGAGGACTTCTCATCTAGTCCAGTGCACAATAATCTCTTTTCTCTGAGCTCTGAAGTTATTCATTTGGTAATTGATTATATACTACCTTAAGATATGCCTTATGTTATTGTATTTCTCTTTAATTCTTATATTGTTAACTTTTTCATTTTTAATACTAGATAGTAAACTGTTTATAGTTTAAAAATGTTACATTAAATTTTATTGCATCCTCTACAGGGCCTAGCATCTAGTAATTGCCACTTGAGTATTTGTTGATTTCCAAATCTCTGACATAGAATCAGATTGATTTCCAGATGTCAGCCTCATCTGTTCCTGTCTACTTGTCTGCACCAGATGTTTCCTGTCCTAATCTTGCATAAAATCGATGCTCTGCACTTTGTACTCTGCACAATTAGCATTGGCTAATTGTGATTTGACTTAATGGAGATTAGAATTTAGGTATGAGTATGGGCCAATACCATGCCTTTCAATTTGTCTGTATTCTCTTCATCTGACTTCTGTTCTGAATTTGTCTGTATTCTCTACATCTGACTTCTTTTCTGAACTTATAAATTCAAATTGCCAATTACTTTGAAGATACCTAATAACCACCTCAAACTCAGTGTCTAAAATCAAATTTGTTTTATTTCCCAATAAATTAGCTCCTTATTACTTAATTCTTTCTATATCTGGCACAACTGACTCTTCACTGTTCAGAGTCTTTAGTGGCTCCCTTCTGTGTCCCAAGTGAAATCCAAACTCCTTTGTTTGATATTCAAGGGTTTTCATATTTTAATTCACGTTACCTTTCTAGTCTACCCTCCCTGAATCCTATTCTCCATTGAAATTGATTTCTGACCCACACTGTGCTTTCACAAGTCTTTTTATGATATAAATTATTATTATAGTTATATATTTGTATCTTATTTCCCCACTAGCCTGTAAGCATCATGAATTTAGGGACCAGATATATTATCTCTGCATTTAATACAGTGATACTTAATAAGTATTTATTGAATGAGTACAGAAGAAGCCTAAGAAATGATCATTAAAAAATAATACCTGGCTCATAATAAATGCATTTAAAAGGATATATATATATCATCAGTTGTATTAATTATTTTACTAGGTATTCTTTTTTTTTCCTAAGGCATTTGGGGTTAAATGACCTGCCCAGGGTCACACAGCTAGGAAGTGTTAAGTGTCTGAGACCAAATTTGAACTCAGGTCCTCCTGACTTCAGGGCTGGTACTCTAAACACTTTACCACCGCTGCCCCTACTAGTTATTCTTAAAATATAGATTTTTAAACTCATTTTGTGCTTTTATTCATTTAGAATGCTTTATGTATATGAAAACTTCAGATTTTCTTTTTACGAAAACTTAAGTTTTGGCATGCAGGAAGTTTGCTTTTTCCCCGTAGCAAGTTCTGAAGCTGATAGCACAGTAGACAAAAAAGAATTGTTGTTAATGAAAAGTATGTAGGGTGATTAACCCCATAAATTAACCCTGTCTCCCAAAAGAACTTAGCATATAATGACTTTTAACTATAAAATTTTTTTTCTGCTTAGTGTAATGAGGTAAGAGTAGAAGACTTGAAATTTAGAGATCTGAGTTTAAATACTGGCTTCATGGGGAAGTCACTAACCTCCTAGAGCCTCAGTTTCCTTGTTTCTAAAATAGGAATAATGAGACTTGCATTGACTCCTGCTGCACAATTATTGTTAAACTGAAGCATTTTGTAAACCTAAAACACCATATAATTGGGAATTATAATTTTATATAATATAATCACAGGGTGAACATTAATTTATTACTTTGAAGGGCATATAATTTTAGGGCACATAAACTGAAATGTAATGATGATTTATTTTTCCCCCTATATCTTTGTATTATTTTATATTCAGTTATAAACTGACTTTTTACATTCTTTAGAATAGAGAACATCAAATTCAGCAAGTCTACTTAACTTTCTTACTCAGTAATCTCACTGTGTGTTTCTTTTCAGATGCTCGGGTCAGAGGATGGCTCATGTTGGACTCCTACCTTCCTACTTTTTTTCTTACTGTAACATATTTACTTTCCATATGGTTGGGTAACAAGTATATGAAGAACAGGCCTGCACTTTCTCTCAGGGGTATTCTCATTTTCTATAATCTTGGAATCACACTACTCTCTCTATATATGCTTGTGGAGGTAAGTTTTCATTCAAACTACAATTCCAGTGTTTGGTATGATGCCTGACATAGAGTAAGCACTTAACAAATGCCATTTAATTTATTAACAGTTTCAGAATAGAGCAATTTCTATAGGTATTTACAATCTAGCCCCTGCGTTCTGACAGAATTTCAGGGGTAGGATCCAAGAGGGCTATGATATTCTTGAAGATCTGAGTAACTTCTGGTTTTTGATAGGTCTGCTTCATAAAGTTCTTCTTATCTCTAAGTTATATTTCTCCCTTAGTATTTTAGATCCATTTTCTTTTGTTCATGTCTTATTCAAAACAGATTGACCACTGAAATGATTTGGGAAGGGGACATGAGGGTAGTCATGTAAAAGTGATTAGACTTGCTCTAGATTGAGTCTAGATGTCAAGGCAAGGAGCAGTCTGCAAAAGTTGCAAAAAAAAAAAAAAAAAGCAAAATTTTTATTTGATAGAAGGAATAAGATCCTAGCAATTAAGAGATTGTCTAAAAATAGAGTGAACTCCAGTAGTAGTGGCTTTTCTTTGAGGGAGTTCTAAAAGCAGGGTATGAATGAGCACTTATCACATATTCTGTTGATGATTTCATGTTGAAATCCTTTCCAACTTTTAAAGATTCTGTAAAAAATGAAGGATTCATAGAACTATAAAATGTTAGAGTTGGAAGAGATGTTAGACATTCTCTAGTCCAGAGGTATCAGACCTTCTTCCTCAGCCATATTCAGTCACTACACTCTCAAGTGCAGCTTGAACCAGATTAAAATGTAATTAGGGAATATTTAACACAATACATAAAAATACTATAAATGAGAAATAATGTTAAGTTGTGGTTATCTAAGTCATTATGTAACCTGCAGGGATTCTAAAGATCATTTAGTGACGACCTCCATTTCTATTTGAATTTGACAGCTCTGTTCTGGTTCTTATCCTTATTTTGCAGGTGATAGAGGTAAAGTCCAGAGAAGTCATGTGCTCAGTCACACAACTAGGGAGTTTCAGAGTCTTAGTAACTGAAAGACTTAGGCTGTAAAGTCAAAGGATTTGCCCCTGGTCAAAGTTAGTAAGTCTCGTAGGTAGATATAACTAGACCTATATCTCTCCTGCCTCCAAGTACAATGCTTTTTACATTATGTAATATAGCCTGTCTCTTAAGACAGTTTGCTTTCAGGACAGCTGTCTTAAGACTTTAATTCCTAGCTTCTTTAACTATGGTTCATAATTAAATGTAGGGGTCACAAAGTTATAATTTATGATGATGATAATTATTAAGACAGTGAACGTTTGATTTGTATACCTATTATATATATATACATATATATATACTTATATGTATGTGTATATATGTATATACTTATATATATGCCTTATGTTTTATATATATACACACACACACACACACACACACACACACACACACATATATATATATATATATATATATATATATATATATATATATATATATATATATATATATATATATATATATATATATATGTATACTTTCTACTTTATGTCGATACTAATTCTTACTTCTCTAAAACAAAAGTATAGTATCTTGTAATTTCTTCCCCATCAGCTGCTTTCGATAAATGGAGGTGGGAAGGACAGCATTGAAACTGGGGGTCTTAAACAGCGATGGTGGGTGACCTTTGAATTCTTTCCACCCAGGCACCTTCTCCATAGTATAGATAAGCAAATGAGAGCTAGCTCAGTTTGCTTTCAGGGCAGCTGAGAGTTTCCTTGAGAAGCATTCCCAGCATCTCTGTAAGACTGGCTCAATGGCATCTCTGTGCCTGATGACTGACCCCTGGAAGTGTGAGAAGACATTCCATTTCTTTTCTAGCTGCCCCCATGACATCCCACACTTCCCATTCCTTTGTGGAGCGCTGGGCTCAGGCTTTTTTACAAGGCCAAAAACAAGTACTGGTTGTCCTGCCAGCAGAATCATTCATTATTTTACACAGATACCACCAAGAACTTCTTCTGAAAGCCTTAAATGAACCCCCTTTGCTAAAAATGAACATTCCTTTGCTAAAAACTGGACCAATAAAACTGGGAGCTAGGGAAGGGTTCAGGCTTCAGTTTGGGATATAGATAAAGTTGATGTCTATTTTCTGTCTTTGTCACTCCCTGCTGACTATCTATCTATCTGCTATCTCCTGTACCTCTGTATTAAAACCTGGTCTCAGGATGCCTTCATCATGCCCCTCCCCCCCAAAAAACTTCTCATTTTGGAAGATCCCTTCATCCCTAGAATTCAAAACTCAGAGGTAGTCTCAGGATGTCTTCTTCCAGAACCTTTATTTGAAGGGGAACCCTAAAGTGAGCCATCTCTTTGTTTCTCAACAAGCAACAATCTAGACTCCTCTATCTGGTTTCTGCACTGGGTACCTTTTTCTATTTCCATTCCACACCATCTTTTTCAGCTTACTTTTATATGCTGTCTTCCCTCATTGGAATGTAAACATTGCAATGTAAACTCCTAAAAGGCAAAGATTCTTTCTGCTTATATTTGTATTCTCAGCACTTTGCACCCAGTATTATACTTGTTGACTGATTGAGGAAAGGTTAAAAAAAACTCATTCTCATGCTAAGATATGATTGATAACAGCTTCAAAGTGTTAGTTTTCCTATCAGTCAACAAGCATTTGTGATATACCTTTGTACTGAAATCAAAACCTTCAGTTAAAAGAACAAATTTCTAATGGAAATTTCAGGAATCTGTCATTGGATGAAGAATGTAATTTATAGAACATATAATCTTTTATTCCTGAGATCACACACATAATCAGCTCTGTTTAATAAACTGAAGCTTGTCTTGTTATTTGGAAAAAAAAGTTAGCATCAGTATAAGAAAATGCGATTAACAAATTAAGCTAGTCTGTGTGCAAACACTTTCTCTTGCTGTCAGGTAATAAGCAGTCCACTTTTATAGCTGACCCTTCACCCCCCATCTTTAATAACCATTGTAACCAGATTTAATCACTGTAAATATTGGGATATCTCTCATTTTTAATCCAGTAGTTTCTATCTCTACTAATTCCTTCTCTTCACTAACCCTAAATGCTACTTGGTCCACATATGCCCTCTACTCTCCCTCAGTTTTTCCCTTGACTCTTACTTTCTCTAGCTATCATTCTCTTTTCTTTCACTGCCAAAATTTTCACAAGAATAGTCTGCACATTCCCTGTTCCACCTCCTTATATCATCTTTGATTCTTCTCGCATTTACCATATTTGATTAACTGTCAAGTAACGAGGATTCTGCCTCCAAAATTTTTTAAATGTGTCACTTTTCGATTCCTACTGAAAGGACTTACTAAAAAACAATACCTTGTTTAGTTTCCTTTTTGGCTTTGGAAATAACCTAATCCATCTTGAACATACTTTCCAAATTAATCTTCCAGTATACGAATTTGATCATGCCTTTCCCCTGTTCAAAGAACTTCATTGGGTCCTTATTATAATTACATTATAATAATAAGTTTTTTTTTCTTTTTCCCTGAGGCTAGGGTTAAGTGACTTGCCTAGGGTCACACAGCTAGGAAGTGTTAAGTGTCTGAGATCAGATTTGAACTCGGGTCCTCCTGAATTCAAGGCTGGTGCTCTCTCCACTGCACCATCTAGCAGCCCCCCATTATTATAATTACAATATAAAATTCAAACTCCATAGCCTGACATTTAGTCCATTTCTACCAGGGGTTCTTAACCGGGGGTCCATGAACTTTTTTTTAACAAAGTATTTTTGATAATTATAGTTCAATATAATTAATTTCTTTTATACTTCAATATATTTTATAATATGTATTTAAAAACATTACTCTCAGAAGGGATCCATATACTTCAACAGACTTCCAAAGAGGTCCATCACACACACAAATGATTTGACAATTTCTCTCCAGTGCTTTAATTGTTTTAATTTAATTGATTAATTTTAATCTTGCCAGCCTCTATTCACTTTCAGGTATACTCATATCAATCCCAATTAGATTATTGACTGTTCTTCATTCTTCTCCTTATGTTTTCTGAGCTCAGTTCATTTGTACAGACCTAAAATCACACCTTCCATTTTTCTATTTGTGGAAACCCTTCTTTTGATTCTAGGTTTAATTCAGATGTTACCTCCTCCATAAAGTCTGTATTCCCCCAGCTAGAAGTCATTTTCTGCCCCCCCCCAATCTCTGAGGGTTTCTATTTGTAACCTCTATTGCAAAATTCATTTTTCACATATTAAATTTGCCCTATTCACTTGCCACATTCTAAGATCTCTTAGTTCTTTCTTAGTTAGACATCTTAAATCATATTGTATTTGTGTATACATCTCCTCTCTACTACAGCATAAACTTTTTGACGGCAAACTATATCTCAGTTTTCTTCTAACCCACATCTAGTACAGTTCTCTTTGCATTGAAACTGGCTTGTTGAATATTTGTCAGATTAGAACTCCTGCTATACCCCTACTCCCATATTCCTAATATAATTTGCCCCAGCCTTGATACCTTACAATTGGCCTTAGCAACTTACATTGTACCTTATGTGTCCTGACTAATTCTTAGGAAGTCAGTCTCCTGAGCATTCAGTTCAGCAGACATGACTAGCCAAGTGCAGCCCCAGAATGGGAAATGGCCTGGGGCATGTTAGGGAGGAGAACATAATGCTGTGGCATTATTTCCACCCAACCACAAAAGTTGTGGGAGTAGTTTTGTAGAGGTAATTGTAGCCTTTTCCCTTTGCTAACAATTTTCTTGCCTTCCTGCTAACCAACTGTGTAAGTTGAGAGAATACTGTGAGAGTCCTCTTAATATATTGAGAAAAAGTCAGCATAATATTGACATATTTGCTGTTTTTTTTCTTTCTCTTGTGCTACATTCCTGGGAAGCACTTAGTAGTACCATGTAACTGCAAAGTTAAAACTGGAGGGCCTACATCTGGATGATAGAAATAATCATTTCTCATTTCTGGGGTGAGAGGTGAGGGGGGAAAGTGGAAAAAGAGGAAACTTTAGAATTTGTAAATTTAAATCTACCCTTCTCCCTCTGACTATAGAAGATGGAGAATGGGGATCTAATACATCCTTCCAGGTTGTCATTATGATAGTCACCTCATCATTTTCCACCCTAAATGTAGGATTTCATCACCCCCCTTTTCAGCTTCATTCTAACTATTGTATTCTCCTATTGGATTGTGAAATCTTTGAAGACAGGGACTTATCTTTTGTCCTTCTTTTTATCCCCAGTGCTTAGCACAGTACATTGTAGACACATTGTAGGTATTTAATAAATGTTAACTGAATATTCACTATTTATAAGTAAAAATAGGAAGTTTTCAATTAGCCAGCATATATTTACTGATGGTCTACTATGTGCAAGATACTGCAATAAGTACCTTAAGAAATACAGGTCTAATTCTTACATATAAAAAGTCTAAAGTTGTGGATAACAAGGACCAGATGGTCTAGTTTGAAAAATTAGATAAACACACCTTAAAAGAAAATTAACAATACTGTCAATCTGTAAGTACTTGTCTTTCAGGTGGACTGCATGTAGAAGTTTTCTCATTGAGTTTCTCACACTAATTAAGTTATATTTACATATATATATATATATATATATATATATGACAGATGTAGATAGTTAAATATAATATAAATAAGCACTTCAAATATATGTAAATCAATGATACAGATAAATGCTATAGAAATTTGGAGCTTAGATCAGTAAAAGGGAGAGTACTGCATTCGGAGTCAGCTACTTACAACCCAGGTTGCATTGGGCAAGTCACTTAACCTTTCCCAATTTCAGGTTCCTCATCTTAGATGAGGAAGTTAAACTACATAATGTCTAAATCTCCTTTCAGTTCTAAACCTGTGATTCTATGATCACTGATCATGGGCTGGGTTCTTCATGGATCAGTTGGGGACTGAATTGAACTTTGAAAGAATTTTCTATCATATTTGGGGAAATAGAAGCAGCCAAAGAGAGTTGTAATGAAAGTAGAAAACTACAACAACAACAAAATTCTCAAAGCTACTAAATGTAATCTCAAATTGAATGCTGTTTTTATTATATTCTTTGGGGGTTCCACTTTTTAAAAATCTGATATTGTCCCTAAGAGATTAGTTATTTGTTGACTTCATGGGAACACACTGGATATCTCACCCTTGAGAATTTTTCTCTCTCTTTTTTTATCATTCCTGGTTTTAAAATTTATGGTTTATCACATGCTTTGCTCTGTCTGTCCTGTCCTTGATTTTTCTCATTAGCTTATTTTTTTTCCTTTTCTTTGCCAATTCTTATTCACAGAAACTCCTCACTTTTTTTCTTCAGTTTTTCCCTCTTGCTAGATATGCTAGCTTTCTGCAAGCCATATATCTCCCAAAACAAGTACCCAGAAAAGATTACAGAGCTTCCTTTCAGTTCCATCCCAAAGACAAAGGCCCAGAGTGCTATTGGTTCAAAGTCACTTGCCTGTAATTCTTACTTCTCTTTTAAGGAAAAAGTTTATGTTTCTTATCTATCTGTTAAGAAAACTTCCTACTCTATGAATTCAATTAAAAATAAATAAATTGCTCATTGTTCAGAATTGAATGTCTGGATCAGAAATGAAGCCTCCATGGGAAAAGAAATCTGAAATTGGAAGAAGGGATGGGGAAGGGTGAGAAAAAGAATAGTAGATGAATCGCAGATACTGAATGAGTGTTTCTTTCTTTGTTAGTAGTAGTTTTAATGGGCCCCGAATATGTATTATGTAAGATTAAGCTCATTGCCATAAGACCTTGGGTCTGTGAACAATCAGTACTATTACTTTTGCAGTAAATGGACCACTGATCCAACTTGATTTGACCCATGTAAATAAACTAAACTTTTTTCTTTCTCAGGACTAAGATATGATAACCATCTCAGTTGTTGGTGTGCTCTCTCTGGTTTTACAAGAGAAGATAAGTTTATCATCAATTGAGATGGTAGATGTTGATAAGTTATTTGGTTTGTTTTTTTTGTTGTTTGTTTTTGTTTTGCTTCGTTTTGTTTTTTTATTTATTTATTTTTTACAATGCCAACAGTGTAAGTCTTTGAGTCCCAGTATCCTGGGAGGAAAGATCTTGATTTAGATCATAAGTATTTCTTTAAAAATATCATCTGGAAAATATGAATCTTTTATTAAGTCTTAACAGATTATACAAAACTTTCTTCTTCTATGCTTCTGGGATGCTAATCTATATTTGGTCTCCTCAGGGTGGCAATTTGAATAGCTAATGAGGATATGGGAAGTAATAGGTATGGTAGATAGTATTAGGCAGACTAATTCAAGAAAACCTCTTTTTTCCAAATGTAAGGCATTCAAAAGAAAATAACCACAAGACCTTATATGAAACAGAGTTATATTTTGCATTACTTTTGTCTCCATACAAGAGGCATAGAAATGGCTACCCTCCTTTTTCTCCTTTGACCAAACCAAATGAAGTCAGAGAGGAACAATATCAGGAACATCTGGGCCCATAACTTGACATATATTTTGCTTATACCTTTAAAACAGATGAAGAACACTATGAAGATTGACTAGGAATCAGGATAATTATATAAAAATTGTTAGGAATGAATATTTTCTGTTATCCATACCTCAGATGAGTTGCAGAGACCAGAAAGAAACCCACTAAAAACTCTTGAGCCCTGATGATGCAATGATGGTGCATCTATTTCCACTGATTATGGGAATGGAAACCTCTGGAGATATTGGACTAGAAATTAGTGAACGATTTCTGTTTTAGACTTGTGCAACTTTTCTTGCATTTGAGTTCTTTAAGCCAAAGAATAGGCTCACTTCCATACCATATCCTTCCCCAGCCACACGTGGCCTGCTGCCTATTTGTATGGCTCTAAGAATGTGTTGTTTTTTTTTTTTTTTTCATTTTCAGACACAATGAACTTTATTTGGATATATAAAAACCATTCTTAGCTTGAGAATTGTTCAAAAACTGGGAGTGGGCCATATCTAACTAGCAGACAGTTTGCTAGTTAGTATCTGAGCTCTAGGTAGCAATGCCGTACATCAGATGTCTTGGTGGCCTCTAGATCTCTGTTTTATGGAGAAGGCTTGGAGGTACTTTAGATTTTCAAAAAACACAAGTACTGGCAGGTCCCATCAAGCTGGTAACATATTTTGTGTCAACGACTGAAGGACCAGGGTAGCTGAATTTATCAGCTTAAGGACAGTTCTCAGGGCAAGTTGAAGAGTAGTTGTGATCTCTGTCAATGGCTAGCCAATGAAATCATAAATCTTTTAAAGAAATACCTTTTTTGCTAGTCACCAAATAAGTCCACTAGCGTCTAAGAAAAAATCTAAACTCCATATGCCTAGATTTCTCTGAATCAAAAAAATCTATGAATCTGGAATCCATTCAGAGAAAAGAATGGGATTTTCAGGAGATATGAAAAAAAAGTTGAAATAATTTTCTTTTTATAGACCTGCCAAGTATCTCATCACAAGACTCTAATGAACTTCTATAGGAAAAAAGTTCTAATTCTTAAAATCTTTATAGAAATGTAAATAAAAATAATTTTGAGATACAGCCTCACACCTCATACATATTAGCTAATATACTAGATGGACAGAGTGCTGGACCTAGAGTCAGGAAGACTCATCTTCTTAAGTTCAAATTTGGCCTCAGATACTTACTAGTTATGAAATCCAGGGCAAAACAGTTTGCCTCAGTTTCCTCATCTGTAAAGTATTTTGGAGAAGGAAATGACAAACCACTCTAGTATCTTTGCTTAGAGGAACCCCAAATGGGGTAACAAAAGTTTTGCAAATGACTGAAAAATGACCAATAAATAAGGCAGAAAAGAAAAAAGATAAATGTTGGAAAATATGTCGAAAAATAAGGTCACAAATACGAACTGATCCAACTTTTCTGGAAAGTAATTTTCAACTATGCTCAAAGGCTGTCAAACTGTATATCCTTTGGCCCAATGATACTGCCATCAGATCTGTACTCCAAAGAGATCAAAAGAAAAAGAAAAAGGAACTATGTTATACCAAAATGTTTATAGCAGCCCTTTGTTTGTGGTGACAAAAATTGGAAATTTAGGAAATGTCCATCAATTAGAAAATGGCTAAATAAATTGTGGTATGTGATTGTGATGGAATACCATTATACTGTACAAAATGAGCAGAAAAAAAAGAAAGCAGGTTGCTTTCAGAAAAACCTGGGAAGACTTTTGTGAAGTGATGCAAAGTGAAATGAGTAGAACCAGGAGAATACTGTACAAATTAACAGCAATATTGAATGATAATCAACTGTGATTGACTTAGCCAATCTTAGCAATATGATTCAAGACAATTCTAAAGGACTTGTAATGAAAAATGTTATTCATGTCCAGAAAAAAACTGATAAGAGTCTAAGTGCAGACTGAAGCATTCTTTTAAAATGTCTTTATTTTTTTTTTTTGGGGGGGGAATGCAATTCCTTTTGCAACATGGCTAATAAAGAAATTTTTTCTATCACTGCACATCTATAATCTTTATCAAATTGCTTGTATTCTCAAATGAGGAAAAGCAGAAAAGGCATATAAAACTCAAAAAGATTTTTGCATTTCTAAAATATATGGAGAATTAATTTAAATTTATAAAAATTTATAGCCATTCCCTAATTGACAAATGGTCAAAGGATAATAATTTTCATATGAAGAAATTAAAACTATCTATAGTCATATGAAGAAATGTTCTAAACCACTATTTATTAGAGAAATGCAAATTAAAACAATTCTGAGGTACCATCACATACCTATCAGATTGACTAAGATGACAGGAAAAGATAGATAAGTGTTGGAGGGAATGTCAGAAAACTGGGATACTAATGCATTGTTGGTGGAGTTGTGAACTGATCCAACCATTCTGGAGAGCAATTTGGAACTATAACCAAAGGGATATAAAATTCTGCATACTCTTTGATCTAGCAGTGCCATTACTATTTCTGTATCATAAAGAAATTTTAAAAGGGGGGAAAGGACCCACATGTGCAAAAAATCTTGTAGTAGCTCTTTTGGTGATGGCAAGGAATTGGAAAATGAATAGATGGCCATCAATTGGGGAATGGTTGAATAAGTTATGGCATATGAAAATAATATTATTGTTCTCTAAAAAAACCAGAAAATTCTGATTTTAGAAAGGTCTGGAAAGATTTACATGAGTTAATGTTGAGTTAAGCATGCAGAACCAGGAAAACATTATACACAGAAACAGCAGTATTGTGTGATGATCAATTATGGTAGACTTGGTTCTTCTCAGTGGTTCAGTAATATTTGAACTCTGGACATCCAAATGGAACATCCAACTCTGAATGGAAAATACCATCCACATCCAGAGAGAAAACCTTGGAGGCTAAATGTAGACCAACATATACTTTTACTTTTTTCCCCTCATAGCTTTCCCCTTTGATTTTTCTCTCTCAACATGATTCATGTGGAACTATGTAAAAAATCAGTGTAAATATATAACAAAAATGTTTTTACATGTAATTAGGGAAAATAATCATTTTAAGACAAAAAGTTTTAAAGAGAATGTTAAAAATTGAGAGAAAATAAAGAATCAAACGTATAAGATGGATAGTTTTGGACATAAAATATGTTCTGTGATAAATCTTACAGAAACAAGATGCAAAAGAAAGTTTTTTTATCTGATTCTGGGAACTGGAATCAATAGTTTCTTTTCATTGATTGGCAGGGAAGATCATTTTCTTTGGATGACACCTAATTAAAATAGATGGAGAGCCAATGAGTGGGAGGAATTGGGTGTGAGGAAAGAAGAGTTGTTTCATCAAAGGCATGTCAGATTTTAAAACTGGACAAACTTTTAAACTGTACCTAGAGATTCTTATAGACAATTCAGTATACTAAACACATCTCAAACATGATTGTTCTATTGTAATATGTAGAGTTGATTTATAAATTAGCTGTAATTTTTTTAATTATTAAAGCTTTTTTTTCTCAAAATATATGCACAGATAATTTTCCAACATTGACCCTTGCACAGCCTTGTGTTCCAAGTTTTTCCCTCCTTCCTCTCACCCCTCTCCTAGATGGCAAGTAATCCAATATATGTTATACATATAAAATATGTTAAATCCAATATATATATATATACATATATATATATATATATAAACATATTTGTACAATTATCTTGTTGTACAAGAAAGATCAGATCAAAAAGGAAAGAAAATGAATAAGAAAACAAAACATAACACGTCCATCAGAATTGGTTGTCATATAATCTTGTTGCCGTGTATAATCATCTCCTGGTTCTGCTCATTCCACTTAGCATCAGCTCATGTAAGTCTCTCCAGGCATCTCTAAAGTCATCCTACAAGCTGCAAATTATTATAAGTTTGATATAGCAGATAGCATGTAATATATTCAATTCAGTTCAAAAGCAAGAATCGAGTCCTATGATAGCATCTGTTTAAGAATGAATTGGCATAAACCCAAGTCCTAGCCAGTTTCCTGAATAAATGCCAGTAGAAAAAAAATGAATGAGTGATTCATTTAGACTTAATTTCTGCTGTTTTTTTATCTTTTCTTTATTGTTTCTATTTCAGCTTGTTCTTGCCACTTGGGAAGGAGGCTACAACTTACAGTGTCAGAATCTCGTCAGTGCAGGAGAAGCAGATATCCGGGTGAGTCTCAAATAGAAAACTGATAATTTTACAAAAGTGAGACTTTTATCCACTATGGTGGATTTGGGTGGACAGAGGATTCCTGTCTTTGGTGAAAATAAAATATCATTTTTGGGATTTTTTTCATAGTTGCTGAAATGAAAAGCAACAAGTTTTCCATTTTGGATCAGTTGCTTTAGAATAACAATAAATAGAATAGTGAAATCAAGAGTGGGGATAGTGACAATCATTCTACTGATTTCAAACATATTAATGTGAATTTGACCTAGCCATTCAGAAATATTAGTCAAACAGAAATGCTAAATATTAATTTTATCTAGTCAATCTCTGTACTATTAAGTACTTCTAAAGTAATTTAAATAATCCTGGAATTTGAGAATTTGTGCATTTTGAAAAGTTTGGACATTTACAATTTGTCCTAGAAGCCCAGCTCAGTGTCTGATCTGCCTTCTCTATCTCTAGCTTGGTCTCTCACTCTCACACATCCGACCTGAAATTTCATTGAGAATTTCCAGTGTGAAGATACTTTCCAGCAGTGCAAATCTATACCAGCTCTGAGAGTTACCTAGAAGCTATGGTGGAAAAACATAGAAACAGGTCCATACAGACACAAGAATGACTGTAGAAATCTACAAATTAATGTTATATTATGTATGTTGCATTATTTATTTTGTTAAATATTTCTACAAATTTTAATCCCCTATGCCTCTGGGAAGTTTTGACATCAAAAGTTTGACATCTCTTGTCTAGAGAAAAGAATTTAATTGTCACTAACAAACACAGGCAGCAACTTGAACAAGACTTGAACCTAGTTTTTTCTGACTGGAAGCTATCTTATCTATCTGCTAACTTCATGCTACCTCTCTTATTATTTCTTACTATTAGTAAATTTTTTTTCTTTGTAATTAATCTTAATTCTCATTGCTACATATTTCTATTTCCATTCCTGGAAGTCACACTGAACAGTTGTTCTCTCTCCTCTGTATTAGACTCCTTCATACCTTTGAATGCTATTATTAAATTACCCTCTTACCTTTAAAGGGTAAATAATCTCAATTCTTTAGTGTTTCCTAATGTTTTGATTTTTGTGATTCTTTTCAAAGTCCTTTCTCAATTCTCCTGCCAGTTGTCAATCTTACTTTCTGCTGTGTATAAGAGGAGAACTACCATATGATTTCTAATATTCCTTTTGGGGAACATCCAATAACTGAAGAGACAACCTACTGGCATGGACTGGGGGTCAGTTAGTTATCCACTGAAGCAACTTATGCCTTTTGTGTTTCTTTCTTTGATATGTTTTGATATACATCAGTACAGTTGAATTCCATAATTAGTAAGCACTTACTGTATATAAAACAATATTTTGGATGCCAGGGTAAACTAGTTTTCTAACCTTCCAAAACTGCTTTACTTTGAATTCTAACCTTGATTTTAAAACTTTAAAACTTTTTTTTTATGGTTTAAGAAGTGTTTTTATCTCAGCAAGCCCATCAGGGCAGCAGCGCAAGTTTTTTTTTTTATTATTTATAATTATAAAAAAAATTTTGACAGTACATATGCATGAGTAATTTTTTTAAATAACATTATCCCTTGTATTCATTTTTCCAATTTTTCCC
This sequence comes from Sminthopsis crassicaudata, assembly GCF_048593235.1. Classification (NCBI taxonomy): domain Eukaryota; kingdom Metazoa; phylum Chordata; class Mammalia; order Dasyuromorphia; family Dasyuridae; genus Sminthopsis; species Sminthopsis crassicaudata. The sequence continues at coordinate 172,976,505 of NC_133617.1, read as the reverse complement.
TCCCTCCCTCCCCTAGATGACAGGCAATCCCATACATTTTCCATGTGTTACAGTATAACCTAGATACAATATATGTGTATAAATCCAATTTTCTTGTTGCACATTAAGAATTGGATTCCGAGGGTATAAGTAACCTGGATAAAAAGACAGTAGTGCTAACAGTTTACATTCAATTCCCAGTGTTCCTTCTCTGGGTGTAGTTGTTTCTGTCCATCATTGATCAAATGGAAGTGAGTTGGATCTACTTTATGTTGAAGATATCCACTTCCATCAGAATATATCTTCATACAGTATTGTTGTTGAAGTGTATAATGATCTTCTGGTTCTGCTCATTTCACTCAGCATGTAAGTCTCTCCAAATCTCTCTGTATTCCTCCTGCTGGTCATTTCTTACAGAGCAATAATATCCTATAACCTTCATATACTGTAATTTACCCAACCATTCTCCAATTGATGGACATCCATTCATTTTTCAGTTTCTAGCCACTACGAAAAGAGCTGCCACAAACATTTTGGCACATACAGGTCCCTTTCCCCTCTTTAGTATTTCTTTGGTATATAAGCCCAGTAGTAGCACTGCTGGATCAAAGGGTATGCACAGTTTGATAACTTTGGGCATAATTCCAGATTACTCTCCAGAATGGCCGGATTCTTTCACAACTCTACCAACAATGCATTAGTGTCCCAGTTTTCCCACATCCCCTCGGCAACATTCATCATTATTTGTTCCTGTCATCTTAGCCAATCTGACAAGTGTATAGTGGTATCTCAGAGTTGTCTTAATTTGCATTTTTCTGATCAGTAGTGATTTGGAACACTCTTTCATATGAGTGGATATAGTTTCAATTTCATCATCTGAGAATTGTCTGTTCATATCCTTTGACCATTTATCAATTGGAGAATGGTTTGATTTCTTATAAATTAGGGTCAGTTCTCTATATAATTTGGAAATGAGACCTTTATAAGAACCGTTAACTGTAAAAATGTTTTCCCAATTTGTTATTTCCCTTCTAATTTTGTTTGCATTAGTTTTGTTTGTACAGAAACTTTTTAGTTTGATGTAATCAAAATCTTCTATTTTGTGATCAATAATGATTGCTATAATTGTACCCTTTTTTGTCCTTTAAAACTTTAAAATCAAAATCAAGAAAATTCAATTCCACTTAAAATATGTTGTTTATACTTTTTTGGGGGGAGAGCTAGTTATTATACACTTATAAGCATAGCATTACAGTTGTTGCAATATATGTGCCATATAAAATTTAAACAAATTTTAAGAGTATTAATAACTTCTCAGATGCTTACAGGGAAAATTAATTTCAAATTTAGAGGATTTAATGCAAAGTTCTGGAGTGTGCATCAAGAAATCTCAGTTCAAATCCAGACATTAGCAGTGTGACCATAAACAAATAATTAAATAATTTAAATTTACTTAATAATTTAATAATTTAAGCTCAATAAGATGGCTCAAGGACCATTTCCAGTCATACTGATCTATACTTGTACAACCTCTCTTCGCTTAAATTTAATTTACTTGAATATCTTGGTATTACCTCCTTGATGTCATGGTCCTCTTTGAGAACGAAGGACAAACAGCAATAGGAAGATAGTGACGTTTCACAAAATACTTCACGGAATTTTTTTAAATAGCATGTTTTTAAACTCTAAAGGGCATTAGAAGTGTGAGCTTTGATTATACCATGATGGACATCATAGATGCTTCATAGAACACAGGAAAAACAAAGCATTTTAATCCAATTACCATCTCACTGAATTTTTTATGAGATTACCATCTCACTTCATTTCAAGTTACAGGGAGAGATATGCAAATATTATTTTCTAAGGATATAAGAATGAAATCCTGGAAAGTACTAAGCTACCACAGAAGATCATATAATCTTATTGTATAGAAAACTTTGGGATTAGGATAACCAACTTTAAAAAGCTTCTTGAGGCATCAATTATAATAACAATACAAGCTATTATAATAATTACCGACATTTGCATAGCTCTTCATGAGTTATAATATGTTTTATATAAGTTAGCTCATTTTTAACCTTACCAACAACCTTGGATGTTGGAGAATAATAATACTACTCATCTGATCTTTATACAGAAACCGAATTTCAAAGAAATTTCAAAGAAATGACTTGTCCAAGATTACAAAGTCAAGCAAAGTCAAGACTCAAGTGCTTCTCTTATAACTACAAATCTTGACTATGTAATTGCTCTCAGAAGCCGTCTAGCTCACCCACATCTGAACAAGAAGTCACTTGGCCATTCACAAATAAGTGGTTATAGAACCTTTGCTTAAATTTAAATCTCTATCAAGAAGCAACCCACAGCTTTCCAAGGTGGATTCTTCTACTTTTAGATAGTTGTCATGGGTTGAAATTTCTATCCATTGATCCTCTTTCTGTCTTTTATGGCCAAGCAGAACAAGTCTCATCCTTTCCTTATGTATCAGACATTTTATAGACACAGGATCATAGATTTAGACCTAGAAGACATAGTATGATTATTCTTCACTGAATTTCCTTCAAATTAATATTCTCAGTTCTGTTAGTAAGCCTCATGAAATGATTTCTCTTTCAGAATTCTCCTGGATGTTCTCTCACTTATTAATACTCATCCAAAACTTAGCACAGTGCTCCAAATAGGATCTGGATTGTGGAAAAATACATCAAAACTCTCCTCTCTCATCTAGACACCAGGCCTCTCACTGTAGCCTAAAATGACATTAGCAGTTTTGACTGCTATGTTTTCAGTGTTAATTCATATAGAGGTTCCAATATGCTGAAAGCCCAATGACAGGTGAGCTGTCATTTAGTCAAGATATAAAAGGCCTAGTGAAGTAGAGAGAGCTCTGCATCTTTTTACATTTATGTATCTCTACTATAAAAGTAATCACAGAATCTCCAAGTTGGAAGAAACCTCAGAAGTCATCTAGTTAGATCCATACTAGAGAGATAGCTTTGCCTAACAGACAGACCTGCTAGAATGAAGAAAGCCTGAGTTGAATCCTCTCCTCCCAAATATATTCATTACCTGGGAAAGTCATTTGCCTCAGTTTTCTCATCTGTAAAATGAAGATAATGTGCCTCAGGGTTATTATAAAGATTAAATAATATAATAATCACTTTACAAAACTTAAAAGTGGTATGTAAATGTGAGTTTTTATTATACTTGAATAGGAACCCTTTGTCCAGTATCCCTGACAAGGAGTCATATAGACTGTACTTTAAGAATACCTCCTGAAACATCCTATTCTTTTGGATTCATCTAATTATTAGGAATTTTTTTCTCTTAAATCCAGATGAAATTTTGGGGAATAGTAGATAAAATACTAGACTTAGAGAGTTAAAAAGACTTAGGTTCACATTTCACCTCAGACACTTGCTAACTCTGTGAGTTACTTAGCCTCTAAGTTGGATCATGTATAAAATGAGGGGAATTAGATTCAATGAGCTCTAAAGTTCTTTCACGCTCTAAATCTACAACCCTATGATTTAAGTCCCTGTAACTCCCATGGTTTGGCCCTACCGAGTTCTGCTCTCAGGGGATGTAAAATGTTATTTAATCACTTTCACACATAACAATCCTTCAGTTACTTGAAGGTGGCTCTAAGGTCTTCTACTTCTACTAATCTCTGATTATCCAAGCTAAAATCCCCAGTTCTTCCAAACTATTTTTAGATGGTGTCTTTTAGTCTCCTTGTATTCTTGGTGGCCCTCTTCTGGTCACAATCCATTTAATCACTGATTTCCCTAATCACTGAGGGACTATAACCTTTCTCATTCTGGACACTATCTTTTCATAAAAGTAGTACTATTAACTGATGATGAGCTTTCAGTTTCTTGGATCTTTTTTACTATTCAGTCTCCCTTTCCCAATTTATTAACTGGGAAAATTATCAACTTATAAACTCAAATGTAGAACTTCTAAATGTGTGTGTGTGTGTGTGTGTGTGTGTGTGTGTGTGTGTGTGTGTGTGTGTGTGTTAAGCTTCATCTTATTAGACTTGTGCTATCATTATAATGCTTATCACAGTGCCTAGCACATCATATGTGTTTAATAAATGCAGGATGACTGTTGAAATCTTTTTGGATTCTAATTTTCTTATCCAATTATTTGAAAGTCTCCCCAAGCTTCATGACATTCATAAATCTGATAAATATGCCAAGAAGATGTAAGATCCTTGCGGGCAATGACTGTTTACTTTTTGCATTTCTACCTCCAGCACCTAGTATATATATGTAAATGATTCTGTGACCTCACAGAAAAAAGTTAGCATTAACAAGATGGATCTTTGTTTCAAGGAGCTTTATATAAAAGAATTTTGAAATCTCCTCAAAGCAGAATATCTTCCTCTTCAAATTCATGTTTGTTTCAGTTATGTCTGACTCTCTATTACCTCCTTTGGAGTTTTCTTGGCAAAATATTAGTGTTTTACCATTTCCTTCTCCAGTTCATTTTATAGATGATGAATTGAGGCAAACAGGGTGAAGTGATTTGCCTGGAGTCACATAGCTAATAAGTATCTGAGATCAGATTTGAACTTGGGAAGATAAAACTTCTTGATTCCAAACTCAGTGCTCTATCTACTCCACTACCTAGCTATCCTCTTCTTCTTCATAATAAATCTTTGTGGAATTTGTTTGTCTATGTTTTTACTCAATCAATCAACAAGCATCTATTATTATGCATTAGATGTTGGAGCTACAAATATAATAGTGAGAAATGCTATTGATTTTTAAAAATGAACAGAAAAAAAGGCAAAATAAAGAATTCTGCAATATTAGAGACATCCCTCCAGACATCAATCACTACTAGCATAATTATTCAACTAGTTTCAAATCCACATTTAACTGCTATACCTTTCCATTTTGTTCATGAATTTATGAGTCAAACTCCTCATTGAAATCCAAGTATATGCATCCATTGATCTAGTTATATAAAAGAATCCATCCTCCTCATTTTTGAAAATCAAGACATTTATCTATCTCCAGTTCTGGAAACACTTCTCTTTTAGTTCTATATCACCTATATTAGTTTTTAAAATGTAATTTAATTTTTCAATTTAAAAATTCTCTTTTCTCTTTCTCTCCTCACCTTTTCTGCATGTGCACACAGGCACACACACACACACATACACACAAATACACAAAACAAAAGCCTTTCAACATATGCATAGTTATACAAAGCAAATTCCTCTGCTGGCTATGTCAGAAAATGTATGTTCCATTCTACAACATTAGTCTATCATCTCTTTGGTTAGAAGTAGATAGCATGCTTCACTAGTCCTTTTGGAATCATGGTTGTTAACTGTGTTGATTAGAGTTTTTAGATTTTTCTAAATTGTTTTTATGATGTTATATTTATAAAGCTCGCCTTGTTCTTCTTGCTTCATACATCTTTCCAGGTTTCTTTGAAATCATCTTTCTTCTTTTTTAAGTATGTGATAATTTAATCTGGGTTGAACTAAGTTTATCTATACATTCTTTTAATTTAATTTTCTTTTCCCCCAGTTACATTTAAACAATTTTTAACATTTGTTTTTAGAACTTTGAGTTCCAGATTCTCTCTCTTCTTTCCTCCCCATCCGACCCTCATTGAGAAGGCACATGTAAAGTTATGTAAAACATTTCTATAAAAATCATGTTGCAAAAGAAAACATAGATCTCTCCCCCAAAAAAACTCTCAAGAAAAATAAACCAAAAACAGTATGCCTCAATCTGTATTGGGACACAATCAGTTCTTTATCTGAGTATGGATAGCATTTTTCTTCACAAATCCTTCAGAGTAGCATTGGATCATTGCATTGCCAATGACCAAAGTAATTCACAATTGATCATTCCACAACATTGCTATTACTTTGTACACAGTTCATGAAATCACCTTTCTTAAACCTGGAAAAATTTACATGAACTGATGTAAAGTAAACAGAATCAAGAAAACATTGTACATTGTAACAGCAATATTTTGTATAATTACCTGTGACTGACTTAGCCATTCTGAACAATATAATGATTTAAGACAATTACAAAAAATTTAGGATGAAAAATGCTATCTATATCTAGAGAAAGATGGAGTCAGTGCAGATAGAAGCAAACTTTCCCCCTTTCTTTTTCTTTTTTTTTTCTTTTGTTCTGTGTTTTCTTTCACAACATGACTAATAGGGAAATATATTTTGCATGGCTGTGCACATAAAATCTATATCGAACTGCTTGCCTTCTCAAGGAGAGAGGAGATCAAAAAGAAAGAAAAAGAACTTGGAACTCAACATTTTTAAAAAGTATGTAAAATTATTTTTATATGTAATTGTGAAAAATACTAAATTTTAAAACCAAAAAACTATCTTTCTTCATTTCTTACAGCAAAATAGTATTTCATTACATTCAAACAGCACAGTTTATTTACTTATCATCCAACTGATGGGATCCTCCTTAGTTTCTAGTTCTTTGATGCTAGGAAAAGAGATGCTATAAATATTTTGCCTGTTTTTTGGTATTTACAGACCAAAGAATACCCAGTTTAGCAACATTTATAAATCTCTTTCCAGAATGTCTGCACCAATTCACTGCTCAACTAATAGAGTATCACCCACTTTAATTATGATTCTTATCATCATGAATTTGGGCTTCCATACAATTCTTTCAGTATTGTCAACTCAGAAGTCTCTTTAGAGGGTTTTGGGTTTTATTGGGTGGGGGAGGATTTCAAACAATGAGAGGGAAGTATAAAACTTTATGCAGAATAAGCCTCTTTTACATTGATGTTAAGCAATACAATCTTAATTAGCTGGAAAAGAGAACATGATGCAGTATCTCTAATGGTATCTTAGGTTTAAATATAAGTTATTATAAAGGTAGTAGCTATAGATGAGGCATTTTCCAACAGCAGACTTATGAGGAGTTAGGAGTGTGAAGCACTGAGGGGTCTGCCTGGAATAGCAAGGAGGCAAAGCTGCCCCTTGCCCGTCCTTATCTTGCCGAGAAGGAAAAATAAAGGGGAAAAATGCCTTAGGTCTTTATTTGATAAGCCTATGCCTGTGATACAAATAGAGAATGATTTTAGGGAAGCATAGTAAATACATGATAGATCAGTACAGACAGTGCACATAGGTGTTCTGCTCTGAAACAAAAGTAATTCTTCTTTTTCACTTTGCAGGTAGCCAGAGTTCTGTGGTGGTACTACTTCTCCAAACTGATAGAATTCATGGATACAATTTTCTTTGTTCTGAGGAAGAAAACCAGTCAAATTACTTTTCTCCATGTATACCATCATACATCAATGTTTAACATCTGGTGGTGTGTTCTGAACTGGATACCATGTGGACAAAGTAAGGATTGGTTATTTTTTTCACTTCTGAATGAATGTGATCCTGGTCCTAACAATTCAGACTGTACCAACAGCATAAGCTGCAAGAGCAGAGGTGGATGCTTCACATCTTTAGGACCCAAGGACTTGATTCTGGCTTCAGGGACTTGAGACTGGCAAAATCAGGAATGATTTTTTTTAAGCTAAAATTTCTTTAAGCTTTGCAAAACATCAAAATACCCATACTTTTGCACAATCCTACTTTAGTATAGCTCTGAGAGTACACAGACTACACACCAATACCCATGATCACAGATTATGATGCAGCTGACATTAGTTTATTCCATTTAGTGTTTTGCTTTTCCCCTATCCTCAAAATGGAAGTTATTTCCATAACCTAATACTGAGATCCAAACTTATCCAGTATTTGAAAAAACAGAGTGGGCCAAATTTACATCAGACAGTTTGACCAGAGGTTTGGGCCTCTGTGTTGATTCTCTTACTTAAAATCACAAGAACAAGTAACTGGATTTCCCCAATTAATGATAAAAATGCAAATTGAAACCAGTGTGAAGCAGAAAATAAAGTCCTTTGAAAGTATCTCTCCCAAAAGGTTTCTTTAAGTGCTTATAGAAGTGGGCATGATACTAGAGAATCCAAAGGATAACAAACAAGCTTGACTTTTATTTATCAGTGCTCACATTCCTCAGATTTAAAAATAAATATGAAACAATAGCTGTACCCAAAGGCTCCTGGTTGGTGTTAATAGAATATTTTGCAAATAACAAATTACATGCTAGGTTGAATATTATAAAAATGGTATTTAGTAATTACTCATTTGCTTTTGTTAATGAAAGTCAGAGGAACTCAGGTGAGTGAAAAATATCATGAATTAAATTCCATTGAGTGTGCTACCCAGTGTCCCAATATGAAGATCAGTATCTGTATTTTTGTGAAAGTAAATATAGTTTATCCAGTGATATACTCAGTTAACCAACATTTTAATGGGAGGCAGTGTCAAGTAATGGACATGTCATGGAACTTGTTTTCACTAGGAAGATCCTGCCTCATGAAGCTAGTCTAGCTGTGGTATCCTGGGTATGCCACTAAATTGCCTAAATTCAGTCTCCTAATCTCTAAAATGGAGATGATGATAACTAAATTATTTATCTCACAAGTTGTTCTGGAAATCAAGTGAAATCATGTGCGAAAAACACTTTACAAAGTATAAAGCTAACATATATAGCAAATGTACATTTGCTTTTCTATTTATCTAATGAGTAAAAGGTTTATGGCTTTGGGAATTAATGTGCAAGATTGCTATCCAGTTTTAAATTCCTTAGAGGAATAAAATATAGTCATTATTATTTTTAACATAATTTAATAAATGAAGTAAAGGGACAGATTTCTAGCTTTTAGCTTCAACCCACAATAAAGGGATAAGGACACAACAGAGAAACGCAGAAATTCCAGAGTGAGAAGCAAGTTCTCCCCATCCCATCCCATCACAATATGTTATCACATTATTTAAAAAAAATCTATCTCAGCTTAGCAAAAACTTTAGCATCCCAGGGATGTTTATAAAGGTTGGATAATTTTATTATGGCGAAGTAGTTATGCAACCATCTTCTCCAAAGTATAAATCTCTGCTCCAGACATGTTTTCCTCTAAATTTTAGTACAAGTATCTATTCAAATATTGGACAAACTACAGCAAGGATGTAATGTGTTCAAATTTTCATTTGTATTCATATTATATTATACTCATAATTGTATTCAATACAAAAGCATTTATAATGTGTTTGAATGTATTCAAAAATAATATATTCAAAGTTTTGCTTTAAGTCCACACTGTGTGTGGGCATCTCTTTCTTGTAGTTATCAGTTTATTGCCCAACAGAACTAAAAAATGGTATTTAATGACTCTTTGGCATTGCCAAACAAGAGCACAAGTGTTTTCATCTGTTCATTATCTCTCAGGACCTTAAGGTAATAAATTCAGAGCTGTAAGAGATTTAAAAAGCCAAAGCATTTTTCTCATTTTACAATCTTCTATCTGCCCATCACATATTAAGTGCCTACTATATAGAAGGCACTGTGCTAGGAGCTAGGGCAATTGCTAATATAAATCAAATAAATAAGGGCACATCTTTGCCCTTGAGAAGTTTACAATTCAGTGGGAAAAATGAGGTGTGTAGGGGGAAAAGCTCATTCAAAATAAAATGTAAGGTCCAAAAAGGGATATTAGTCAAACACTATGAGATTTCACAGGAAGAAATGAACCTTTTTAGATAAAGGAGCACCAGGGAAAGCTTTATGGAGGCATCAAAATACAATTTGAGCTTTGTATAGGATCTCAAGACTTAGATAGGATAAAGATATCACAACTTATATTATCATCCAGGCATTGAGCATATTTATTTATGGGATGGCCTCTAACGATCTGTTATATATCTCCATATCCATGTGGTAGATGCTCATACATATTTGCAGATTGGTTATAGTCAAATTAATAGCAACCTAGGAGCATGTGTCATCTTCATTAGTCTAATAAGAAAAAAACAGGGACCTTATGGAAACTATAGTCTTTCTGGAAAAAGCAAAAAAAAAAATTATGATGCAACCCTTCCAACAATAAACTTGACCTAAATATTTAGAGTAAGAAAGGACATAGCCAGAGTATAGCCTTTGGAATAATTATTATTAGATAGTGGTATCAGGATTACTTAATGATTTCTATCTTTTATACACAGCAAAGAACTTTAAAAAAAAAAGAGTTGTGTTTTGACCTTAATGGACTTGATCATGATAATTTAAGAAATTAAATAGTCGTTTTCTTGTTCTTTTCACAGGTTTTTTTGGACCAACATTGAACAGCTTTATCCACATTCTAATGTATTCCTACTATGGACTCTCAGTAATTCCATCCATGCACAAGTATCTATGGTGGAAGAAATACCTCACACAGGCACAACTGGTATGTGAACTGTTATTTCAACTTTTTTCCTTTTAAAGGCCACGTAATAACATCTACATACTTTCATGGAAGAGGAGAGGATACCCAGGATATCTATTCTGTTAAACTCTCATAGTTTTGATGGCTGACTTTAAAAGAACTAACCCTTGTATATTAGAATATCCTTTATCTATATATGGGTAGCAGAGAAAGGTGGGTTAGCTGCTACTTTGAAATAGACAATAAGTTCCTCATTACATAAAGTTTATATAATATTTTAAAATATTAAGGCTCAAAATATCTATGGAGAACACCTACTATGGACCATTTTCCTCATTTTATAATTGGAGAACATTATAGTCATATGTGATGTGAAGCAGCTGGTCAAGGTCAAATAGATAATTACTGACAGGGCCAGGATTCTTTATCAGTTATGTCATATTGCTTCACTAAGAAAACTTTCAAATTTATTTATAGTCTAAAATCTCTTTTTTTTTCTCTTATAAATTAGATAATTAGAATCTCATTATTCATTCACTGTAAGATTTGGAGGAAATCATAGTCTTTTGGAGAGGGAAAGGGAAACAGAATTTTAATGTCTTCAGTTTAAGGGGTTTTGGGTTTAGAAAGGACTCAACCAATGTAGATTGGCACCTTCTTTGCAATCTATAGTCTTAAAGATGTGCCGTGAGCAATGAGGATTTAAGTAAATTGCCTCTGGACAAAGACAGGGCTTAAACCTGGCTTTTTGACACTGAAACCAACTTTCCGTCTAAGGTAAATAGACAAGTGAGATTAAAAAAAAGAAGGTTATGACTCTTACAGAATCCTTGGATCATAGATTTAGAGCTGGAGAGGACATTAGAAATCATCCAGTCTTATTCTTTCCTTTTATGTAAAAGAAAACTAAAGCCCAGAGAGATTACACAAGTATTTTAGTGGCAGAGCCAGGATCTGAACCCAAATCTTTAATTCAAAGGGCAGCTAATGGCACAGTAGATAGTATGTCAGGTCTATATTCGGGAAGATTCATCCTCCTACATTCAAATCTGGCCTCAGACACTTATTAACTGTGTGACTCTGGGCTAATAATTTACTCCTGTTTGCCTCAGTTTCCATATGTGTAAAATGAATTAGAGAAGGAAATGGCAAACCATTTTTGTACCTTTGTCAAGAAAATCCTAAATGGGATCATACAGAATCAGACATAATTGAAAACAACTGAATAACAAAATCCAATTCTAAATTCAGAATTCTTTTCCCTATGGCCTACAATCTATGAAATTATAATTATATGGAATATAATTTAATTATACATCATATATTTCATATAATGGACAATTATATATTTACAAATATTCTATCTAGGATAAAAGAATTGTTGAAATTATTTTAATATGTCTTGCTAAACTCAGAAAAGCTTAAGGAACAAGCCTCATGATTTTGAAGAAGATTTTATGTGACTCAAAAGTTTATTCATTTATAGCTCTAATTTTTGTGTATCTCTTACAGATCCAATTTGTGCTAACTATATCACACACCCTGAGTGCAGTTGTGATACCTTGTGGTTTTCCTTTTGGCTGTCTCATCTTCCAGTCTTCTTACATGCTCACATTAGTCATCTTATTCTTAAATTTTTATGTTCAGGTGAGTTAAAATAAGTGTTCTTAGATGGGTAAGAATGTTATCTTTTTTTATAGATTTCTACATTTTGACATCATGTTTGCTTTGTACTTTCAAAGTCGGAAGTTTGAGAGTATTGTCTCATATAATTGATCTTGGTCCAGGAAATCTTACATACAAAAACAAATAGCCAAAAAAAAATGTTTTTTGTAAATGAGTTTTTTTTTTAAATCTTGCTATTATGTTATCAGTCAGAGTTGTGGCCTTTGATATTCATTTGAAAGAATTTCTTTCAAATTATTGAGTAAAGAAAGGTCATATTTGCCTTTTTCTTATCAAGTATTATATCCAGAAAAGGAGATGGATTCAATAAACAACTTTATAACAACTCTTTTGTTTAAAAACTGATAAAAAAAATAATAAAGCATAGATCACAAATGAATGAAATTTTAAATTAATCTATTTTTATAGGAGTGGAACAAAAATAAAGAGCATTAGAAAAAGATAAATTTGACATACAAAATAATATTTGAAATTGTATTCAACTGTTTTCTGTTTCTATAGAGAAATAAATAGTTCCTTCTTATTTTCTACTTATAATTTTAGCCAAATCATAGAGAAACTAACACTGAAATTGGCTTGGTAAATTTGCCTTTGAATGTAAGCTACAAAAGATAAGTATCCAGGGATACTTTCTAGGGATAATTGCACATGAAATTGGTTAAGTTGCTGATCGTATCAGAGGGAGCTAAGAGAGTCATTCACTTTGCTACTTCACGGCCAGGAACAAAGAAAAGCAGATTGTACAGTCCAGTAAGGGCTAGAATTGGTTACATTGGCTCAAATTAGACCAGAGCCTTTTGTGAGCAAATTATATGATTTCATTCTCAATCCTAGGTGATACCTTTGACTGTCTTAAAAATAATTTCCTTGCTCAGCCTTTACAGGTAGAGCTCCTGTATTTTGGGAGGGTAGTGGGGAAATGGCACAAGCCAATTCAGGTAAGGACCAGTACCTTGGCTTTTCATGCTACAGCCTCAATAGCATTTCATTGAGTCCTTATATAACGAGGTATTCAAACATGCATAGACAGATCTCCTTGAGTCCAAAAATCTGGTTACACTTACTGGAGAGATAATTACTATAGCAATAGTCACATAAGAAAATACATAGGCTAGTATAGATTAGGAGGAAAAAAAATAAGCTTTAAAATTATGCAACTACTTTGACTTCTATCTAATTGTCATATGTAAATAGAGCTTAAGAGGATATTCTAGCTTTAAATAAAAGGAAATTCTGTCTTCATCCATGCATTAAATCAGCATTTATTAAGCACTTAATACATGGTAGGTACTGTAATAAGTGCTGGGGATAGAGACAAAAATAAAGCATTTCTTAACCTCAAGAAGCTTATATTCTATTGGTAAGAAACTATAGGTATACAGATAAGTAAATATAAAATCTGTACAAAGCACCCATGTCTAAGGTAATTTGAGTGGTAAAGAAGGGATACTAGCAAATGGGGGAACTCAAGATAGGTCTCATGTAGGAGATGGCTATTGAGCTGAGCCTTAAAGGAAGCTAGCAGTTCAAAAAAAAGTAGAAGTGAAGAGAGGGAGCCCTTCAGGGCTATAAAGGAGATTGTGTTGCATGAAGGCAAAAGATAGAAACTTGTGTGCAAAGAATAGAAATTAAGCCAATTTGACTTAGAAAGTTCTGTGAATAAAGAAGTATAATCTATAGTAAGCTTGGAAAGGAAAAAGTCAACTAGAGTCATTGTGAAGAAGTAAAAAAGTTTTGAGTACTGTTGGGGGTATGTTACAGTGATATAGAAAAGTTCTCACTGAAATACTTTTATATTTTTTTCCTGATCTGCATGTCCAACAGACATACCGGAAAAAGCCTCTGCGACAAGATACAAAAGAGAACCCTACAGGAAAAGAAATCACAAATGGTTTTCCTAAAGTTCATTTCATTGCAACTAATGGAATTGGGAACAAGAAAGCACAGTGATAATAGGAAAGAGAACAGCACACAATGGAGCCTAAGAAAGTCTTTTGTTTTAAAACAAAAACTGAGTTGAAACAGTTCTTTAAATTTTAGTGCAAACTGACATCTGTTGTTTATAAATCATTTGTACCAAAAATGTATTATTAATTCATTGCTATTAGGTTTAACATATTTACTAGATGCTTTGGTAAAAGGTTAACCACTGAGATGATGCTGGAAATTTTAGATCTCAACATTAATGTAAAAACCTCTCAAGTGCCCTCTCATCCCCATGTTTCTTTTTATGATGCCTTATACACTGTTTCCCAAATAAACCCAAAGAACATTAAGCATTTTCATGGTAAGCCTTTAAGGAAAAAAGTTAGGATTTTGTTCAGGTTAAAATGTTTAGACTACAATGTTTATTATCTTCTAGGCTACATAGAATAGGCAGTAAACCTGTGGATAGAGTAGTCAATCCATTGGGCTCAATTTGGCATAAATCTCTAGAAATCATTTAAAAGGAAAGATGGAACAAGGAAAGAAAGGAATCAAGCAGAATGCCTTTCTTTCCAAAACCACAATCTATTTTGTCTCACATTCTCTGATTACTTTCTCCAAAAAAAATCCTAGTGAATTGGTGATAAAATTTGCTTTTTTTATTTTAAACTTTGAAAATTAACTCTGCTAAGAGAAAACATGCACTGCCAAATCCTCATAACCACAGAGACTTTGGCTAGTAATCTGACTTCGGAAATTCATGGAGTCCTTGGTCCTTTTAAACTACTATCTTTATGTCTATCCTCCTCATTGGTTAGCCTTTGAATTAGTTAATCCAGAAAACCTTTGGATTAGTTAGGATGCAGAGAGACAGCCTGCTCAGTATGAAGAGTATCCTGTTTCAGGTTGTTCACATTTCCCATTTCTATGCAATGACTACAGTTCAACCTTCTTTTCTGTTGGGTTGTATGCAATACTGACACTTATTTTGACATCAGAGTTAATTGAGCAATGGAAATAAGATAAAAATGGAATTTTCATGGTGCTTATTTGGACTTAGAGATATGGCAGTAGTTGTCTTATACAACCCTTTGAAAACTATTTACATTCTCCAGCCATGGAAGAAGGAAGTAGGCCAAAAGATGTAGTTAAAGAATTCCCATAGAAAATAGTGAGATAGTAGGCCAGGTTAGCAAGTGAAAACTGGCATTGCTATATTTAATGGGGGCCAATTGTAAAAGCATAGGAAAGCCCTAGTGAGAATTCTTCTTTCCCAAAGGGAATATTAAGATGTAATTTAATACTGTGATACTGCCCTGAGATTAAAAATAAGAGAATGTTGTCTGAATATTTGATAGAGAATAATTTCTAGCTTGCAGAATTAGAATGGGAAGCTTTAGAACATCTTTTCACCCACACTTGGGCTTATTGCAGATGTTTCTCATTTTTAAGTCTTTTAAAAATGCTTTTTAACTTATTCTCTTGGCATTAATTGCCACAAAAAAGCATTTTCAATTGATAACTTTCCACCTGCTGCTTGTCACCTTTTCAAGGTACCCTTAATAGCTTTTAAATTATTTTCTTATAAAAACTTATGCTTACCCCTAATTTCTCATTCATTTACATTACTCACTTAGGAGGCTGTGTCCACCTTCTGAGAGGTCCCCTGAATACAGCATTTAGTGTCAATAAATTTTTAGTATGACTATCTGGTTTTTCCTTTTCTTACCACAGTTTAATATTACCTTTTTAACTTTGATCCATTTCTATTGAGCACAACAGAGCAGATTTCAGTCCCATCTTGGTGCCTTTTCAATGATTTTTTCTTTATTTCTGGCATATTGCAAATAAGTCCAGCTTCCTCTAGGCCTCCAAAATAGTTAACCACTTATTCCATCTTGCATTAGCTTATGTTCCCCCCCCTTCCCCCTCACTGGAGCAGTTACTACCTTTTAATAGTCCTTCAGTGCGGTCATACCTTCAAGCCAGCATAGCATTTGCAAAATGCCTTTTAAACCTAGAGCTAGAGCTGATAGCAATTGTCATAGCTTCTCTTTGACTAAGAATAAAACAGGATGAGGAGGATGCTCTTTTGAGAAATCTGTTTCTTCTTCAGGGCTAGGTCTTAGACAAAGCTGAATCGTTATGTATAATCAAGGTAAAAATGAACTTTTTGCAAATAGCCATCAAAGAGGCCCATTTACCAGCTTATTCCTTCTAGTCAGTTTGCTTAATTATTAGTGAGACACTTAAAAGTCCCACTTAAGCGTCTGGGTATTGCACTAGTCAGTCATCTTTTTATGCTGTTTAATACTAAAAAGCAAAGAGGGAGGTCCTCTTTCAGTGGAATCATAGTCAAACAGTTGTGAGCATAGGATGGTTCAGGGCTGTTGGAGGCAAAGAGGGAAATATGACATTTTGGGATAATCTCCATAGACAAGCATGCACGTAAGTTGGCAGCCTTGAATACACAAGCAATTAATGGTTCAAGGTTAACTCAGAGCTTTGTCCAAATCTAAACTGGTCTTTAGTTTCACTAAGGCCTAATTTTAAAATATACACACATGTATATATAGCTATAATATACATATAAAATCATAAAATCATTCAAGGGCTTGGAAAAAGCACACACTCATAGCTTTGAAATCTTAGCTATGAGAACTGAATCAGGTGTGTTCCAAATACTTCTGTCTTAAAACACCTTTGAAATATTGCAACTTTGAAAAAAAATAGAAACATGCTGAATTTTTTATAAAAACATTGTAAATAAAACTTTTACATGTCTGTCTAATCCTATGTTGTTTAGGAAATAAGTGTGAGCAGAGCTTTTTGGGTGGGGAAGAAATGCTCTTTTCCCATAACAGTGAAAAAAATTAGATAATTAGATTTTACTGAATACATATATCTGTTGATAGTTTTCCCATGAAAAAATTAAAATGAAATGTGTCTAAACAGAGTGGAACATGAAATTTTTCAACTTACTTTTAAAATACTGTGCTATCATTAATGTAGTATATACTGAAGGATAAAATTATTTTCACCTGAGTACTATTTGTGTTTGTTTTTGAAGGAAAATGTCATTTGCTGATAGGTTGAAGGAAAACAAGTGGGTAAAAAGCCAGTCTGAATTCTTTCCAAAGACTCAACGACACTTTCCTTATTTTGTGAATGTTTCTGGGTGTTTTTCTGTTTGAAACCTGGAGTAGGACATCAGTTTCTTGTATTCATATAGAAAGGACTTAAGTGTCAAGAATGCAGCGTCATGATAAAGGTGGGCAGAGAGGCAGTAGAAGCCATTTTTTCTTCATATATTAAAAGCATTCGATATGCTTGTTGTATATTAAAATTATTTTTACCTTAAGCCATAAGTTGTGGTTTTTCCTAAGTATATGCTTGTTTACAGATCTGAATGATTTGTCATCCAGAAGAATACTTATACCTAGGAGAGTTTGTAAGTGTTCAGCTCCTCATTTGATTTAGTGAGCTCTTGATTCTGTAGACCAGTGGATAATAGTGGAAAGAACTTGAATTTAAAGTAAGGGATTGTGAGGGGGAATCCTAGCTCTGCCATTCCCTGCCTGAATGATCAAGAGGCAAATCATCTTAACTTCTCTAGGTCTCAGTTTCCTCATCTGTAAATAAAGAACTAACAACTGGAAGAAATCAGAAAAGATGAAGTAGGTGGTGGCCTTTGAGCTGAGTTGTGATAGAAACAGGGATCCTAAAGTTCTTATTTTATATAGACAGTGTGGTCTATTGGACTGAGGGTTGGAATTCAGTTAGAAAAATCAGACCTTAAGTTCTTATTTTGACACTTGCTAACTTTTGACCCTAGGCAAGCACAGTTTCTCCATGCCCAAGGCATGAGAGTCTCTTGATTACAGTTGAGTTATGGATATGCATCAGTGGAAGGAATTTTCTACAGGGATTAAATTGACAAGAAAAAAATTAATATGCCACTTTAATGCATTTTCCACTTCCTTATTTGCCCTACTTGGTAAGCCCAAACAATATCTTTTTTTTTTACTCTATCCAATTATAATGACAATAAAAGGCCCTATTCCAGGAATGTCTTTTCTCTTTTCTTAGCCAGACAATAACTATTGAGTGCTTACTATTTGCCAGGAACTGTACTAAGCACAGGAGATACAAAATAAAGCAAAAGATGTTCTGGTTCTTAAGTAGTTCACAATTTGATGGGGGGAGGGAGAAAATGACATGCAAACAACTATATACAAGAAAAATTGTAAATAATCATCTGAGAGAGGTGCTAAAATTAAGAGGGACCAGGATAGGATGTCTATGAAAGATGGGACTTAAAAGTCAGGAAAGCCAACAGATGGAGACTAAGGATGGTACATTCTAGGCATGAATTGCAACCAATGAAAATGCCTGGAATTGGAGCTATCATGGTCTGAAGAATAAACAGCAAGGAGGCCAGCACCTTGGATCACAGATTAAAGGGTCAGAAGGAATGGGAAGGTGTAAGAGAACCAGAAAGGTACAAGGGTAGGGAGTTTGAAAAGCATGGTCTAGAAGGGCTTTAAACACCAGAGGCTTTTATCTTTGATCATGGAGAGGATAGAGAGCCACTAGAGTTGATAGAAGATGGGAGAGGTGACATGTTCAGATTTGCACTTCAGGAAGATCTTCAGCTGAGTGGCAGGTGGACTGAAATGGGGAGAGATGAAGATCCACATCAGAATGACTTCCTTGACATCTTTCAAGTTCAGGTAAAATCTAAAACCTTTCCCAATCCTCTTAATTCTAGTGTCCTCTCCCCTGTTAATTATCAAAGGAAAGGCAGGTAGAAAAGATGTTATATATGTAAAACCAACAGGCTTTGGCAACTGCCTTTATGTTTAGAAGGAAAAATAGAGCTGTACTATTGACATTGAGATATGCAGGAATTAGCTGACAGGTTAATGAAGATCAGTGTTACTCAATTTGATATACTTAATGAAATTCAAAAGCCTTAGTTTTTGAGAAGCCAGAAAAGGAAAACACTAGATTACAAAGTGAGGTTCAATTCATTCAGAAGGAAAAACTACTTATACATGAAAAAGACAACCATATTAGTTAGTGTAACTAATCTGCATTTATTAAAATTCAAGCCCAGGACTACTTTACAGGGATTACAGCAGTGTATGTCACTACTTTTGTGGGGAAAAAAGTCTGAAAAGATTTTATGTGGGTAAAGAATGCTGCTTCTCAAAACTGGGATTCTGAGTGAAGGAAGAAGCTCCCTTTAAACTATTTTATAGTTTTAAAACCCCAGATATTTTACTTAAGGTTTTTTCTTGGACTGTACATAATATGAGACTTTTTTCTTTCTTGCCTTCTTTAAAATGGCCTCTTTCTTCATGTAATGCATCCCTGATAGAGGACTCAAAATTAAGTATCTATTTATAGTTTATAATGGACTTGACCTTGTCCAGTTTAAAACAAACAGCAGTAGGACTGAGTGCATTAATATAATAATTTGAGGCAAGAGTAAGGAGTTATATATTCTATAGATGCACTTAGGTCTTGGGCAAATGGCAAACATAATGAACTACTTTTCTCTACATAGCTGTAAAAGCAGGAATAAGCCACATCCCATCCACATTTCTCATTCTGTTTCTGTTTCTCTACTATGAAGACCAAAACACATTTAATTTAAAGGTTGGCACTCAATTCCCTCCTTGGAAGAAGTAATCTTTTCTCCCTGAATCCTTACCCCTCTGTGAGCCTCTTCTAGACATAAATACATTCTATCACCTATAAATTATTAGCTAAGTCTTATCCCTGCAAAAAAATGTAAGCTCCCGTGCATAAAGAGATCATGTCTGATTCTATCTGTGGAGTCATTTGATCATGATGCTTGCATTCTAGTTCTCCTTCTCTTCCCTTACTCCCCAGGAATTTTGGATTTCCTCCCCCCCCCTTGGATGTTGAGGTCTTATATATGAGCTTTTGCCTTATTTTGCTTAGAACCAGGTCTCTTGGCCACCTCTAGGCCATCTCCACATCATACCACCCCACAATACCCCGCTTCACCACATGCCTACCTTTGTGATTTTTGCCTACTTCTATCACAAAGGAAACTAAAAATATTCCCTTCAATTTCTGTTGTGATGGCTTATATTTGCATCCCCAGACCTGATCACAGTGCTTAACATGTTACCATTCAGTAATTTTTTTTCAAGTCACCTTCTATTCTTTATGATCTCATTTGTGGTTTTCTTGGCAAAGATACTAGATAGTAAGTGCTTAATAAATGCTATCACTATCCAGAACAGTTTGCAATATAGTAGAAGCCCTTCCTAATGCCCTTTAATACTGGTGACTTTCATTCTTCTGACAACTTTTGAGATTCTCTTCCATTTACTTTGTATCTACCTTGTAGGTAATATCGTTGTTTGTATCTCGCCATTAGAATGTGTGCTACTCTAATGGCAGGGGCTGAGTTGTTGCCTTTCCTCAGGTCCCTAGCACTCACTAACTGCCTGGGGTATAGTGAGCACACTTGACTTAATGATAATGTGTTTTGAATTAAATTTTTCTCAAATAGAAATATGTCAGGAAAAGTCAGGCCATGGTAAGTCTGGGGATGATGGAAATGAAGACAAAACTAGAATGATGAGCATTGAGGACAAACTACCAACTTCACAATTTTGTCAGGGGTTAGCATACTGATACTGGAAGTGGAATATAATTTTTCCTTTTGGATTAAATGAACTCTACTACTGGGCATTAGCAGATGTTCATTTTATTGAAAGTAAAAGTGATAATGTACATGCTAAGATTTTTAAAACTAGTTTAATTTTGTAGAATATTATTTCCTTCTGCATCTTTTATGAATAAGAACAAATTGTTAGTGAACACTGCACTGTTGGAGGGAAACAGATTGAATGTCTCTACTCCATGATACTATCCACACCCTCACAATACTGAAGAAACTCTCACATATACCAAGAAGTTAATTTTCTATCAGGTAGTTCCTGTTCATATTTACTAGAAGCAGAACCTCTGATAACTTGTTGATTTACCTTGTCAATTACTTCAGCTTTGAAAAGGTAGGAAAAGCCCCTCAGGGAGTGTTGATTTGTGTCTGCTTTATGATTCAGAACCAAAAAGTGTTGGATAATAAAGTAGAAAGGAAAGGAAAAAATTAACCATGATCTTAATAGTTTTGATGGATAGGGATGATGACTAGACCTATGATTTCACTGAAAGAGGGAACTTCAAGGGGAGGAAAGTACTGCTACCAATATAGATTGCCACCTTCTCTGAAATGCTTTAGGGAGTGTCAAACTCAAACCAAAAGGAATCCCTGAGGGTTGCAGATTGACTTAGAAAACTGCAAATTATTATCTATGTTGTATTTTACTTTTATTTGTTTTATTAAACATTTCCTAATTACATTTTAATAGTTCAGGCAGCATGCAGGTATTTTGCTGTGGTTTCAGCCCAGTGCCAATAGCACGTTAAAATGTAATTAGGAAATGTTTAACAAAACAAAACAAAACAAAAAAAACCAGCATAGATGATAATACATTATGAAACAAAGTCAATCTACGTCCTTATTGGGCAGTTAGTGGTACAATGGCTACAATACCATGTCTGATGTCAGGAAGGCTCATCTTCCTGATTTCAAATCTGGCCTCAGACTAGCTGTGTAACCCTTAGCAAGTCATTTAACCCTGTTTGCCTCAGTTCCCAAAACTGTAAATGAATTGGGAAAAGAAATAACAAACCACTCCAATATCTCCAAGAAAACCCTAAATGGGGTCATGAGGAGTCACATGACTGAAAAAACACAAAAAAGATCTTTAAATATGGATTAGTGGCTCCATTTCTATTTGCATTTGACATCACTAACCTGGAACACAAATGTTAACTTGCTAGGGGTCATGCTGCCACTAGGCATCAGAAGCTACACTTCAACCTAAGTTTTCTTGGCAAGTTCTCTATCATCTATACTAAGATGGAAACAATGCATTTCAAAAAGTTAAAAAAAGACAAACATATAAGATATCATGAACTGAGACACTAAAACCAAAGCTGGCTCAAGAAGGAAAGAGAATCTTAAGCAAAATTCTGATGATGCAATCACATAGGATTTTAATAAGTCAAAATTATCCATCATTTTAGTAGAAATATCGCCTTTGTTAATTCATGTAGTAGCTACCTGCTGCTGAAATTGTTTTTTTTTAAACCAAAATTACAGAAATTATGGAGCTTCTATTATGTTTAAGCATAAGTTCAGGAAAACAATCCTGAATTCCAAATGAAGTTTCTAAAAAGGTTTTATGGAGAAAATTATAACAGATAAAGAACTAAATTAAATTGTATATTGCAATCTCATACCTTTTTTAGACCATAAAATTGTTTTTAAAAAGATTCATCCTATGCTTCTTACAATGTCATAAAAGCTAAATAAACTTAAATAGAATTATAAACTCATAATCCTCTAACAAACCTAGTTAAACAGACTCTATAGGTAAACGAAGTCAGGTTCACACATCAAGTTACATTTAGAAGATCCACAATAGGCTGATAGAGATGGAAGATTTACAGTATACTTACTGAGTCAGAATCGGATGAATCTTTTCTCAAGTCAAATTATTTGGGAATCCTGGATTCCTTTTTTGGCTTATCTGAGGAATGCTTGAACCCTTAAGTACATTTTCACATTTCATGGTACCAGTTTCAGCAAGGTCAATAACTTTCTAACTGAGAGAAATGTCACTGACTTTTCCTTTCTCCAAGATCAGCTAAACAAACATAAAGGGAATTTGGGCCTGATATCTTTACTTCACCAAGCTCTCTATCCTTCAAGGATGTCTGGTTTGCTATCCAAAAGTCTGGGCCACTATCTTGCACCTGCCTTCAGACAGTGAGTACTTCCTAGTCTCATGATAGAAGAGGGTTATTGCTAGCCAACATTATCAAAATTCTTTAGGGCAGGAGAGCTAGATTTTTAAAACTTAACTCATCACAACCCGACTGAACTCTGAACTAATTTCAGAGACAAAAAATCATGGAAATTACAGGACAAAGTCAGTTACTCATAAAATAAGAAAATAATACAGAATCAAATTCTAATTTTCTCACCTCACGCTTACCTTTTCCTTAAAAGCCTCAAACATATTGAAAACCTGGAGTTTTTTTTAAAAGCTCAAATGTTACTTAATTAATTGAGATTTCCCACATCAGAGGCATCCTTTCTCTCCTTATCAGTGCTTTGCATAGGTGTCTCCAACAGAGTAGGTACTGAATGGTTCTTCTAGTCTATGAGTTCCCATAAACTTAAAAAATTTTGATAACTGCATTTCTATATAATTGGTATCCTTTGAAAAAGGATTTTTTAATATGCAATTGAAAACATTATTCTGAGAAATAGGTCCATTAGTTTTACCAGCCTGCCAAAGGGATCCATGAAAAAGTTAAGAATCCCTGCTTTCAATGAAAATATCAAATATTCTTCAGGCCTTCCATGAGATCCATTAAATATTTATTTGTCCTAAAATCTATTTCAGTAAAATTCAGTTCAATAAGTGTTGGCATTTAGTACTGTCCTAGAGGCTAGAGAAATAGTCCTTCCTCAAAGGACTAAATTTTACTGAAAGGAAAACAAATGGATAACTTTATAACATACAAATACAAAAGATATTCAAATAATGTACAAAGTAAAATAAAGTAATTCCAGTAGGGGTAGGGAATGGGAAAAATAACACAATTGAAGGGTTAAGAAAGGCCTCATAGAGTAATTTGCCCAAAGGTTTATCAAACTGTGCATACCCTTTCATCCTGCAATGACTTCCATGAATTGATGCTCAGTGAAGTGAGCAGAACCAAGAAAATATTGTACACAGTAACAGCAAGATAATTATGTTATGATCAACTGCAATGTACTTGGCTTTTTTCAACAATATAATAATTCAAGAAAATTCCAATAGACTTGGGATGGAAAATGAGAGAAAACCATAGAGATTAAATGTGGATTGAAACATAATACTTTCATCTTTTGTTGTTGATGGTTTTCTTTCTCATAGTTTTTTCCCTTTTGATGTGATTATGACAAATATGGAAATATGTTTAAAAGAATTGCATTTGAAAACCTGAGTTTTCAAATCTGGACTCAGACATTTAACACTTCCTGGCTATGTGTCCCCTGGGAAAGTCACTTGACCCCAGTTGCCTCAGCAAAAAAAAAAAAAAAAAAAAAGAATTGCACACATTTAATCTATATCACATTGCTTGCTATCTTGGACAGAAAGAGGGGTAAGGGATAGAGACAATTTTGGAATACAAAGTTTTACAAAAATTAATGTTGAAAACTATACACATATTTGAAATAATAAAATACAAATGTTTTTTAAAAAATTAAAAAAAGAAAGGCCTCATAGTAGATATCAGTTATATTTTGAATTAAGGTAGGCCTCAAAACACTAGTTGTGTGACCCTGGTCAAATCACTGTTTCCTTCAGTTCCTCATCTGTAAAATGGGCTGGAGAAGGAAACAGCAGACCATTTCAGAATTTTTGCCAAGAAAATTCCACATGGGATTGCTGAAATGACTGGGCAACATATATTCTACAAGGAAAAGGGGAAGAGAGAGAGGGGATGGTAGTCCTGGAGGAAACTTATTCGAAGATAAGAAATAGAAGATTAGGTTCACAAAGTAAGCAAGTTTAGCTGAAACAGAATGCATAAAGTATACAACGTGTCTGGAAAGAGATTGGAACCCTTGACTACTGAAGACTTCTAAATTCTGAATATCTTCAGAGTGGTGAGTCTTTATCCTTCTCAGCCCCACATACCCCCAAGGTTCTCTTGTGTCATATCTAGCTTCTACCACAGCTTAATGCTTAGAGAGGGAACAGGGCCTAGAATCTTTTTAGTTTCAGCTTCCTATCCATGTTGTGACTCAGGCAATGTTCATTTCTTTTCCTTCCCACTCTCCCCCATATAAGCCTAGAGAGCCTCTGCATGGGATCTGCCGGGACCTCTGTACTTTATAACCAGATGCAGAATATTCCTTTTTGGTAGCTGTCATATTTGTATAGCTTTCATTGACTTTCACTATAGAAATCAGAGTTTAAGTAGAACAACAGCTGGCTCACAATCTTTTATTCGTATCCAGAGAACAGATGTGCTTATTGAACACAGCACAGGTAGGCTTTTAAGCAAGATGTCACTTGGAGTGCATTCACTTATGATACCCTAAAAGATCTCAAACTAATGATTTCTCCTCCATCTGACACGTGCTAAAAGTTCCTGTAGAAAAAGACACTCATCCTAAATTGTAAGCAGTTTTCTAAAGTTGAAGGAGACAATAATTTATATTCTCATACCACAACCCTTCAGCTTCTAGTGACCATGGAAGCAAGATGATAATGATGAGGATCAAGGCCAAGGGCATCATCATGAATTCTCCTGTTACAAAACAGTCATAAGAGGGCAGTAGGTAAGGCTGAGAGACAATGTATGTGTTCCTTATAAAGTACTTACCACAAAAGAAACCAAGTACTATCATACAACAGTGGTAGTCCGTAAATTAAATGGAAAGATTTAAAAAGAAGAGGGACTGACTACTTCAGACTAGTTCCTCCAAACATCACATCCCAATCTTTTTCTAAGCAAAAGCTCAGAGATTGTTCTGTTTCCTTATCTGGCCCAGATATCAGCAACATGGATTCCAGAAGTGGGGATAGAGACAGAATCTCATCCAAAATAAAAAAAGGGGGGAAATTTCTTGGAACCAAGAACTCTGCAGAAATTGAACTTGAGTTGGAGTGTCTAGTTGTTCAGAGGTACTCAGAAACCATAATCAATAGAGCTCAGAGGGGTCCAGACAACTAGAACTGCAGAGAACTCAGCTTTCAAGCCACCCAAGATGGATATGTCTGTAATAGAAGGGAAGAAAACAACTTCCATGGACCCATAACCTCAAACTGAAGGAACACCTTGACTCCTACAGGATTCTGTAAGGATGCGATTCCTGCAAAACAAGAGAAGGGAATTGTAAGGTCCCTTTAAATGGGCGGCGCCACAGTGCAATGGGAGATTGAGTGCCCCAGGAAGTATTCTCTGTGGATATTAGGACTTCCCTGTGGGTGGGATCTTGGCCATACTGAGATAGCTTCGTAATGGGTGATGGCTCTCTCGCTGATTAGCTGTGTGTGTGACCTCACAGGCCCTATATAAGCCCACTGCAGACGGCAGTCGCTCTCTTTAACCTGGAGCTCTTTAACCTGGCTCCCTAACCTGGGGTAGCTGAGCCAAGCTGATGGAGCCATGAGAGGTAAGAAGTTAACGAGTCAGGGCATTATGTGAGTAGGTATAATAAAGGCTTTTAAGATTACACATGGCTGTTCTTGAGTGCACTACCGGTTATTAAACTATAGATTCAAGAGATCGTGGCCAGAGACCTTTGAAGGCCTCAGAGGAGGCGAGCCGGGTAGAGTTGACACTGCAAAGGTCAGTGGTCAAAGGTACTCTGTTGGGCCTAGGACAGACTAGTAATTGTAACTGCCAGGAGGGCATGTTACAAAAAACAATTTTATTTCAAAAATGTTTAATTAAAATGCAGATTAAATTACTTATAAAGTACAAAGAATTGTCTATAAACAAGCTTTAAAGGGGGGGAGGTTATTTCAACTAGTAAATAGTAAATTATTCAAAGAAATATTGAATATATTGATACAAAAATACCCCCAACAGATTATAGCATCTTTTATAAGCAGTAGATGCAAGCAATGCTGTTTATTAGGAAGATTCAGAAAAATAAACTTTCAAATATAAGCTTCAAAAGATACATAAAAAAGGCAAACAGAAAAGAAAAATCTAAGAGATTCAAAAAGGTTAAAGTGTTTACATTCCTTCATGGGAGAATAATACTTGTAACTCTTAAAAAAAAAGCCTCTCATTATTAAGACATTTAGAAGTATGCACAGTCAGCCACAGGTGTGAATATGATGGGATGATTATCAAAATATAAAATTAGAGATGAGAAAGGAATTTACTGGAAAAAAAACAGGAAAAGGACATATATTCTTGTAACAATTCTTTTTGTGGTGACAAAATTGGAAATTGAGAGAATACCCATCACCTGGGGAACAGCTGAACAAGTTGTATACTATTGTAATAGAATACTATTGTGCTATAAAAAATGATGATGCTCTCAGAAAAATCTGGGGAGACTTACATAAAGTAAAATAAAAAGAGGAAAACATTGTATATAGTAACAGCAATATTGTATGATGATCAACTGTTAATGATTTAGCTATTCTCAGGAATACAGTAATCCAAGACAATTTTAAAGGACTTGTGATGAAAAATCTCCAGGCAAAAAAAAAAAAAAAAAAAAAAAAAAAAAAACTAGTAGAGTCTGAATACATATTGAAGCATACTTTTTTTAAATTTTCTCTTCTTTTTTATTTATTTTCTTTTACAATATGACTAACATGGAAATATGTTTTATATGACTACATTTGTATAAACTATAACAAATCACCTTTTGCTGAGTAAGGAGAATTTGGAATTCAAGAAAAATTTTAAATAAATGTTTTAAAATTGTTTTTATATGTAATTGGGGGAAATAAAATATCAAATTTTTAAAAAGGGAGATTTGGAGTCAGAATTTTAGTTCACATCCTGTGAATTTCTTGAAATTAGGGACTATCTTTGGCCTTTCTTTGTATCCCCAGTATTTGGCACAGTGCTTGGGACTATAGTAAGAACTTTGTTGTTTTTCAGACATTTTTCAGTAGTGTCATACTCTTTGTAACCCTATTTGGGGTTTTCTTGGAAAATATACTGGAGAAGTTTGCCATTTTCTTTTCCAGCATATTTTGCACATGAGAAAAATGGGGCAAACATGGTTAAGTGACTTACCCCGTGTCACATAGTTAGTGTACAAGACCAGATCTGGCCTAGTTGAAACTTAGTAAATACTTATTGACTAACATCCTTGCTCTTCCAATTTCTGAAAGAAGTGTTTTGACATTATGATCATTCAAATATTTAACTATGTAAATGATTTCATATGCTAATCTTCACAGAATTTTTTTTATTTTTTTCTATTTTGAAAATTACTTGACTTCATTATGTCAGTTTTTTAAGAATCAAAACTCACACCTGATGGGAAAATGAAAAATGTTCCAGATGAGAACCTTTCTAAAATCTAGCACTACAACGTTTCCCTCTTATTTTTCCTTCATTTTCCAAAATAAAAAGGTTTAAATTTACCTCTAAAATAAATTTTAAGAATACATGGATGAAAATTAAGAGCAATGGAAAAAGGAAATAAATAACTTTGGCAGAAAGGAAAGCAGATTTTAAAAATTACTCATCATTTCAACTCTTTAAAAGAGTCTTAAAGTTGTTGACTTTATGAACATTCATTCTTTTGACCAAAGTAAGAGTTTTGTGGATAAATAACTAAAAAAAAAATCCAATTTCAAACCAGTGCAATATTTCATGTTCAGTTCTATTTCAAATAAGTCAGCAATGGAAATAGAACAAAATGGTGGCAACACCAGCTACTAACAGCTGCAATGTCAGTGCATCATTTATTTAGTCAAAATTATTTAGTCAAAGAGAAGAGAGTGATCAAGCCATCTTCATTCATCTTTTCCTCAGGTAGTTTAGTCTGTGGTAGGAGAGAAAACACAGATGCAATGAACAAAGTCTGACACAAAACCGCACTTCTACCCAATTCCCTTTAAGAATTGAAATTTTAAAAAAAGACATTCCCTGCCCTAAGATACACTATAAGATCACTGAGAAGTAATTGAATAGTCATAGAATGGGAATTCTATCATTGTGGACCAAATAAATGTGATCTTTTCCCTTTTCTTCTGAGTTCCTTCAAAACTATAAATGGCCAAGTATTTATTCCCAAATCTAAAAGCTTGTCTTCCAATTGGAAAGGAAGCCTTTCCTTATCCTTCTTAAGTTCTACTCCCTTTATAATTTATCCTGTATACACATTTGTTCTTTCCACATCATGCCTTTCCCCTGTGGTATTCTTGAATTTGTGGATTGGCATCTAAAATTATATGAGAATTTGTAGGGAGTTTTGCAGAAACTGTAGATGGCACATGAAGGTCAGCAGATGACAGAGTCCATGATCAAATACTTAATCCAAATTTTACAATAAGGTAAATGCCCCATTAAAAAAGAAAAAAAAAATCAGACTTCTCCGATACAAAGGGAAGGAAGGCCAAAAACTTTTATGTGTTTTTTTCAGATCATAGACAAGCCACACTTCTTCATCCCCTTGATGTGTCTTTAAAAATGGAAATAAAAAATACTTGCACTACACCTCTCACAGGCCCAGGGGAAGGAAAGCACTTTGCAGAACTTTAAAGTGCTACAGAAATATTGAATGAAGAGGCATGTATGGACCATTCTGGCTGCTAGTATTAGAGGATACAAAGAATCCTAGGTTACAGGAGCATCCATTTAAAGTTAAAGTAACTTTAGAGGTCATCTAATCTAACTATTTCATTGTGCAGATATATAAAATGAGGTACAGTAAGGTTAAATGCTCAAGGTCACAAAGTGGCAGCACTGCCATGCCAATCGGGAATCATGGATTCCAAGCTGGAAGAGACCATAGAGATCATCAAGACTAGCCCCCTCATTTTATAGGGGCAAGCTGAGGCTAGCAAAAGTTGGATGATTTGCCCAGGGTCATACAGAGTTTATAAATGATTATGGTACAAGTTGAGCTCAGGTTCTCTGACTCCAAATCCAGTGTCTTGTACCATACTGTTTCTCAAACAAAAGGAACAAAATACACAATTCATGCCCTTGAAAATTTATAATCTTAATTAAGACAGGTAGAATGGGAAAGTCTTGCTAGTCATAGTAAAGTAGGATCTTAAATAGAGCATATATAAGACAGTATTCAGTACCTTATTAGGAATTGTCATAGGGAGAGAGGGAAAAAAAAAGGCATGATAGAACTTTCATTTGAAATTTCCTGCATTGCTAGGCTAAGGTTTAAATAGCATTGCACTCTACAACTTCATTCCTTGGGGAAAAAATTCATATATCCCCAAACAAAGCAATGTATGTACTTACTCTGGAGTTATAACATAAAAGTGATGTTATTGTGATTGAATGAAGTAGTGTGGAAAAAAAATTTGGCAGTCTCATTTTCCGGATTCACAGCCAGTAATTTACCCAACCACTAGAATATATTTTTAATGGAGTGTTATAACTCATTGAGATTAAGTAAAAATCTCAAGTCAATTATAGTTTCCAATGGCTTTTAAAAGCATCTTGTCTAAAAATAACTATTTTAGTAGCCAGAATTCTAATACTGTCAGATATTCAAATTTTTAATTTGTCCTGAGGATTAGTATCAATGAAGGGAAGCATTTTTGAATCTTCAGAAATCTTCTTTAAAATATTACCCTCTACCACATTTCCTCAAGGTAGTTTTTTTTTTTTTTCTGAACTAATTTGGGTAAAGAATTTCAAGGGTCAGGAAACTAATCATTCCTGAAGCAGCTCATATTGTTTGTCAAGTCTAGCCCAGAAGGCTCCCTAGAAAGTGCCAAGGGAATAGCGATTTGTGCTGGAGGAGTTTTGTGTTAGCTGTATTTTTTGTGTGTCCATAAGATTTTATCCATAATATTTTTATGGATATCTTTTGTAAAATTTTACTGAACTTTATTTCCCATTATTTTCCCTTCCCCTTCTCTAGTACCCAGAGAGCCATTCTTTATAACAAAAAAAAATAAAATAAAATAAAATAAAATAAAAAAGAAGGGGGAAACAATGTAGCCAAACCATCACCTCTGTCTGACAACATATACAATATTCTACAGGTATATTCTCCATTCTCTACAATTTTGAAAACTATCTTTACATATATTGGGAAAAATAAAACACTTCAGAAAAAAAAATTAAAACAAGGCAGCTTAGATGGTACAGTAGATAGACTACTGGCCCTGATGTTAGGAGAACCAGAGTTCAAATCCATCCTCACTCAACACTTACTAGTCATATAACCCCAGGCAAGTCACTTAACCCCACACCCGATTGTCTCATCTAGAAACAACAAAAAAATAAACAAAAACATAAAAATGTAATTGGAAAATATTCAATAAAATAAGTAAAAATACAATGTATATATATATATGTATATATATATATAATGCTCATTTATGTTTTCTAAATCAATAGGCTGCCTTCAGAAATCTGTTTTCTACTTAAGTTTGACATCACTGCTGTATTGCATTGAACTAAGAACTAAGAAGATTTAAATTTGAATCCTATCCTAAGATACTTATTAATTGTATGACCTTGGGCAAATTACTTAATGATGATAACTAGCACAATTATAATGCATTCAAGTTTGCAAAACATTTTACAAATATTTTCAATATACTGAATATAATATCTCAATATACTGAAAACAATCCACAGAGGTAGGAGTTATTATTATACCCATTTCACAGTTGAGGAAACTGAGACAAAGGGTGTGTCAGGGTCAGACAGCTAGTGTCTGACATCAGATTTGAAATCAAGCCTCCAAGCCCGACTTCAGATCCAAACTCAAGAACATGCTCCAGAAGCAGGAATCTATGCACTAAACCACTTAATTGCCATGTCAGCTTTGTCCTTCCCTGCTCTGTATCTCAATTTCCTTATCTGTAAAATGAAGCAGAATTCTAGAACTATGACTCTGATTAAAATTATTGAACCTAAAATAATGCTTTAAAAAAATACCTTTGCATTTGTAGATCGCAGAATGAATTTAGTTTGGTGGATTGTTCCTTCCAAACATCCTAAAATTGATGCAGAGAAGAAAAAGTTGCTATTTAATATTACTTTCCCTACAACATAAGTAGATAGATCTCAGAGAAGAGGAAGACAAGCAAAAACTTACCAGGATTTCATTCTCAAGATCTTTCAGAGCTTGAACATCTCTCTTAAAGTTGTCCAATTTTTGAAGAATGCT
Organism: Sminthopsis crassicaudata; assembly: GCF_048593235.1. Lineage (NCBI taxonomy): Eukaryota > Metazoa > Chordata > Mammalia > Dasyuromorphia > Dasyuridae > Sminthopsis > Sminthopsis crassicaudata. Next base: position 172,944,650 of record NC_133617.1, on the reverse strand, counting down.
CTTATGGAACTGTTCTATCTTATCAAGCCTGATTTGTGAGGGGGGAAAATTCAAAAAATTAGTTATCTGAGGAGTTTGTACGCCTTGAGAAAATAGACTACTCTTCCTGCTGCAGGAGATAATAGTTCAAATAGTTACACATATTTTGGTTTGTCATAAAAGTCATATTAGTTTTGTTTTTTGTGTTTTTTTTTTTTTACTCTCTGAAAGTTATTTACCTACAAATGGAGCATTTTGACATTGGGCCAATCATTTTCAAAGGCTTAATTTTTCATAATCCAATTGATAGAGGATAATAAGTGGGGGGCAGTGGTTTACAAGAGCTAGACTATAAAGGAGAACAAATCCACTCCCAAATTACTTGTTCATTTACATCCTTCTCTAACATTATCTAATATTGTGTTTGAACACTGAATATTTAAATGTCTTGTTATCAAAACTCCAGTTCTCCATCTACATCTATTAGTAGAAAATAGATTTCTATTAGTAGCTATCCCCTCCTTCTTCTACTTGAAGCCCATTTCAAAACTTATTTGTAATAAGGGAATTGTAGACCTAAAAAGATGATGGGTTTGATCCATGAATCACAGGTAGATAACCATTATATGTAGCAGTTACCATGAAAATGCGAGAAAGAAAGCTTCTAGCAAACTGGATAGATCCCAAATGTCTGAGACTTGTATAAGATTGGTGTAAAGCAGCCATAGGACCTGTGATTTCATTGATATAGGGAACTCCTAAATGAGGAAATTCCCTTTGCTAAGGCAGCCTGGAACCTCTTCTGCAATTTATAAGAAGTTCAAAGACTTGCCCAGGGTCACACCATCATAGTATGTTAAAAGCTGGGCATGAAAGAAAAAAAAAAGGGGGAAGAAAAAAAGAGGGGATGGAAAAACAAAAAGGAAGAAGGGAAAAAGAAGAGAAGAAAAATCTATGTGGCTACTACCATGTGATACAGGTAGGGCAAGTTTCCTTAAATTTCTTAAGTTTCTTTTTGCTTTCTTTTTCTTCACCACTTAATACAATAATCACTGCACTTCTAATGACCTTGTTCAATTTAATGATTATTTACCTACATTGATGTATCTGGTTTAAAAGCATGGTTAACTTCTCAGATGCTTTCATAGAATTTTGGAAACAAACATCTCTTTTCTTGTTCCTAGACTGAATTATAACCAAAAAGTTAATTAGATTTACATAGATTTCATTGAAAACAAGGATTCTGGAGCAGAGGGAAGGTAGAGGGATTAATGTGGAAACTGATCGATAAAATATATGAAAAAACTCTAAGCAAGATATGACTAAAAGCACCCTATTTTCATTTAAAAGAATAATGTCAAAATGCTAATTGATGACACTATTGATTAGTGAGGACAAGAACATATGGCAATAAGTCTCACATTCACTTCATCAGCATATGCTGTCTTAACTTATATAATTTTCTTAGTGATAACATTTTAACATTGGAAGGGACCTTTGAAATCATCCCCAATTCATTAAGTTAAAATGCTAGCAATATTCTGAGTTGCTTTAAAGAAAAATAGCAAAGGTTTTAAAAGATTGCTATAATTGCTGACTAATAGTTTGGCCATTTATGAGACAAGGCCAGTTGATTACCTTAACTGTTGCTATGGACAAAACCTTTAAGAAGCAATGAAGCAAAGCCTTCTGTCTTAACACTAGATAGAATATAGATAACACTCTATATTCAACTTTCTTGATTACCTCAGCTGCTACACCAATTTCCCTTTCAAAATATTTTTGTACATTGGCTCTATTTTGTGAATACTTATTTTTGTATACATTTATTCTACTAGAATGTAAGTTCCTTGAAGATAGGAACTGCTTCATTTTTGTCTTTATCTTTTAATCCTGGAACAATACCTGAACTATACAAGTGCCTAATAAACGCATTGCTTAATTGATTCTAAAAGGGTACAGAAAATTGAAGTTATTCATACTGCATGTAATCAGAGCATGAAATCCCCATATAAGCAATTTTTTACAAAGATGTAAGTTGCTTTTATACTTGGTTTCCACTTCTCAGACTTCCTTTAAAATTGTCTCATAACTAATTTTCGTAATAATTTCTCTTCTTATTTTACTACATCGTCTCCTCCTGAATAATATTGGTTTTGCATTTTCTAAACTTTTTTTTAAACTAGCACACAGTCATCCATTCTTATTAACTTAGTCAGAATGACTGCAGTGTTAATGAGGACATGAACAAGAGTTTACAATATACCTCCCAAGTCTCCTAAAAGACAAAAACACTGGTTATTAGAGAGACTGTATGATTCTGTATATGAATCAGAATAAGTCTATTATTCTTCTCCTTCAAACTTAGTGACATTCAGTGAAAAGAGAGAATTAGTCCTTATGAAATAAATTGAAATTGGTGGTCATTCAATCACAGCAACCTACTCTCTTACTACTATAACATGAGATTATGTCAACCTCCACTAACTCATACTGGAGTAGTGAATTCACCAAAGTGTCAAAGTCAATATTACCTTAAATCTTTTCTTCAATTCTTTAATAAAATTTTCAAAGGTAGAGATGACAGGAGACTCTCCCAGATTTTCTGGCATAACCTGTAAGACTAAGTATTTCTTAGAATAAGCTTAAAGACACTTTTAACTTGTAAAAAAATTGCATTAAAAACAAGTAAACATTTGCTAAACATCTACTCTGTGCCTATTACATAGCATGGCCCCCAAACATAAATCACGATTAGCTCAGTGATCAAACAAGGTTCCAGAGCACCAAAGACAAATTCTATTATTCTTGACAGAGAGCTGATGGATGCAATATACAAATACACATACTTTTGGACAGATTTTTTGGACTGTATTTTTTACAAGTTTTCTTGGGTTTTTTTTTCCGATACTAGAGATGGAAAAGAAAAATTAATTTAATTTAAAAAATTAAATAAAAAGTCATGGAACAAGATCTACTCTGAACTATGTTGTCATTTGTTGTTCTTCAGTCATCTCAGACTTTTTGTGACCTGATTTGGGGTTTCTTGGAAAAGCTACTGGAATGGTTTGCAATTTTTTCTCCAACTCATCTTACATGAGTAAACTGAGGAAAACAGGGTTAAATGACATGCTTCATACAGTGAATAAGTAAGTGTCTGAGACTGTATTTGATCTTCCTGATAACCTCATTCCATTGTCTTTTCTAAAATTGTCTTCTCAAATATTCCCACTCAAATACCTTTAGTCTCTCCTTGTTTACTGCTACTTTCTTCTGTCTATAAATACATTCATTTCTCTCTCATCTCAAAAAATCCTCATTTGGAGAAAAATTACAAAACACTTGCCACAAAAATAAAATCAGATATAAATAATTGGAAAGACATTCAGTGCTCTTGGATAGGCCGAGCAAATATAATAAAGATGACAATACTCCCCAAACTAATCTATTTATTTAGTGCTATACCAATCAGACTCCCAAGAAACTATTTCAATGACCTAGAAAAAATAACAACAAAATTCATATGGAAGCATAAAAGGTCGAGAATTGCAAGGGAACTAATGAAAAAAAACTCAGAGGAAGGTGGTCTAAGTGTACCTGATCTAAAGCTATATTATATAGCAGCAGTCACCAAAACCATTTGGTATTGGCTAAGAAATAGACCGGTAGATCAGTGGAACAGATTAGATACAAAGGACAAAAAAGGGTACATCTATAGCAATCTAATCTTTGACAAACCCAAAGATACCAACATTAGGGATAAAAATTCATTATTTGGAAAAAACTGTTGGGAAAACTGGAAACTAATATGGCAGAAATTAGATATGGATCCACACTTAACACCATATACCAAGATAAGATCAAAATGGGTCCATGATTTAGGCATAAAGAGGGAGATAATAAATAGATTAGAGGAACAGAGGATAGTCTATCTCCCAGACCTGTGGAGGAGGAAGGAATTTATGACCAGAGGAGAACTAGAGATCATTATTGATCATAAAATGGAAGATTTTGATTACATCAAACTAAAAAGTTTCTGTACAAATAATACTAATGCAAACAAGATTAGAAGGGAAGTAACAAATTGGGAAAATATTTTTAAAAACAAAGGTTCTGACAAAGGTCTCATTTCCAAAATATATAGAGAACTGACCCTAATTTATAAGAAACCGAACCATTCTCCAATTGATAAATGGTCAAAGGATATGAACAGACAATTCTCAGAGGAAGAAATTGAAACTATATCCACTCACATGAAAGAGTGTTCCAAATCACTACTGATTAGAGAAATGCAAATTAAGACAACTCTGGGATACCACTACACACCTGTCAGATTGGCTAAGATGACAGGAACAAATAATGATGAATGTTGGAGAGGATGTGGGAAAACTGGGACATTGCTGGTGGAGTTGTGAAAGAATCCAGCCATTCTGGAGAGCAATTTGGAACTATGCCCAAAAAGTTATCAAACTGTGCATACCCTTTGACCCAGCAGTGTTACTACTGGGATTATATCCCAAAGAAATACTAAAGAGCAGAAAGGGACCTGTATGTGCCAAATGTTTGTGGCAGCTCTTTTTGTTGTAGCTAGAAACTGGAAGATGAATGGATGTCCATCAGTTGGAGAATGGTTGGGTAAATTATGGTATATGAAGGTTATGGAATATTATTGCTCTGTAAGAAATGACCAGCAGGAGGAATACAGAGAGGCCTGGAGAGACTTAAATCAACTGATGATGAGTGAAATGAGCAGAACCAGAAGATCACTATACACTTCAACAACAATACTGTATGAGGATGTATTCTGATGGAAGTGGATATCTTCAACATAAAGAAGATCCAACTCACTTCCAGTTGATCAATGATGGACAGAGGTAGCTACACCCAAAGAAGAAACACTGGGAAGTGAATGTAAATTGTTAGCACTAATATCCCTCTGCCCAGGTTGCATGTACCTTCGGAATCTAATGTTTATTGTGCAACAAGAAAATGATATTCACACACATGTATTGTATCTATACTATATTGTAACACATGTAAAATATATGGGATTGCCTGTCATTGGGGGGAGGGAATAGAGGGAGGGGGGGATAATTTGGAAAAAATGAATACAAGGGATAATATTATAAAATATATATATATATATATAATAAAAAATTATTAATTAAAAAAAATCCTCATTTGATCATAATGTCTCTCCTCCCTTTTGCAACTAAACTACTTGAAGGCCTTTCCATTAGGTGCCTCTACTTAATTTCCTCTCTCTTAACTGAAAGAGCTCTCTCCAAAGTTACCAATGTTTTTGCAAATCTCATTATTCTTGATATCTCTGTAACCTCTTCTTGATAGAGAGTAGAGTCACAAAAATCCAGAAAGAAAAAAGACTCTCTTGGTCCCCTTACCTGTGTGAGTACTGCTTCTTAGTATCCTTTGCTGAACTTTAATTTGGCTCATACCTGCTAAACCTCAAGATGCTCCTCAAGACCCTTTCCTGGTATTCTCATATATTATTTTTCTATACTATTTTGCTTGGTGATTCATTTAATCCCATTGATTCAATCATCTCTATGCAGATGATTCTCAGATTTTTTTATTCATTATTAACCTTTCTCCCAGGCAGAAAGATGGCACAGTGGATAGAGTGCCCAGCTTGGATTCAGGAAGATGTCTTCCTGAGTTTAAATCCAATCTCAGATGCTTAATAGCAGTGTGACCCTAGGAAAGTTACTTAACTCAGTTTGCTTCAGTTTCCTTACACATAAAATGGACTGGAAAAGGAAATGGCAAAACTACTCTAGCATCTTTGCCAAGAAAATCCCAAATGGAATCATAAAGAGTTGGACACAACTGAAATCAATGAAAAACCACCTCTCTCCCAATCTCTGATTTCCTATCTCCCAACTGCTGCCTATTAGGTATTTTGAAATGGATGTCCCATAGACATCTTAAACTCATGTCCAAAATCAAACTCATTATCTTTCCCCAAAAAGTTTCCCCAATTTGTAATTTCTTTGTTACTGTCAAGAGCACCAACCATCTCATATATGCTCAAACTTTAACTCTTCATTTAGCATATCCAATCTGTCACCAAATCCTATTGATTCAACTTTGACTATCTCTCTCCTACATATGCTGTCTATTCTGACACTGCTACTGCTCTGGTACAAGCCCTCATCACTTCATACCTGGTTTATCTCAACAGCATATTGGATGGTATCCTTATCAAGTTTCTCTCTAACCCACTCAGCTATTATAATGATTTAATACATTCTAGTATTATCACTTAATATATTCTAGTGACTCCTATCACCTCTAGGATAACATATAAAATCCTATATTTTTTGGACTTTAAAAACTTCCATAACTCTCCCCACTACTTTTCCAGTCTTTCAATATTTTTCTTCCCTTATTGTACTCTAAATCTAGCCATGCTGGCTTTTGTTGTTCTATATAAAAGATAATCTATCTCCACACTTGGGACATGTTCACTTGCTGTTCCCAATGTTTGGAATTCTCTCCTCTGTTATCTTTATCTCCTGGATCTTCTTATTTGTTGAAGAGCCATAAAAAAATTCCACCTTTTACAAGAAGCCTTTTCTAATATCCCTTAATGCTAGTTTCTTTCCTTTAAGATTAGTTACAAATTTTGTATTTGTTTTTATATATGTGTATCTTCTGTCTCTCTAGATTTTATCACTATTCCATAAAGTCTGTACACTTCCCAGCTTTTTGGATTCTTTTTCTGTGTTATCTTTCCCTATTAATTTATATATATTTTATATATATGTATGCATATCTACACAAAAGTATGTAAATTGTTTACATATACATATATGTATGTATGCATGCATGCATATTGCCTTTACATAGTAGTTTATAGATTGTCTCTATCATTAGACTCTGAACTCCTTGAAAGCTGGGGCTGGTTTTGGCTCTCTTTGTCTCCCTAACATTTAAAACAATGCCTGGTTCATAGAAAGTACTTAATAAATGTTTAGTGACTCAACTTTCTATATCAAAGTATCCCTCTCTGGCCTCCTCAGCATCTAGCACATAAGCAGCATGTAATAAATGCATTTTCATTCATTTTTTCATTTCTTTTATAATAAGCAAGCCCTAAGCAAAACTTTAAAGAGTAAAGTATATTTTCACAACTATAACCTCCCCTCTCGCACTATCCTTGCAGTTCATTAGTCATTCACATTGGCCAGATTCTGATGTCAGCCTTTTTACACTCACAATTAACATTTTCCCTTTAACTTTGCTACATGTACAATGTTACCTTCAGGTACTGTGTTTTCTTCAGGCATTAAGGCAAGAGGGGAAAATGATGTATGGTCGTCTTCTAATTTTCGGTGTTTTGGCTTTCTCAAAGTATGATCTGAGAAATCTAAAGGCAAAGAATGCTCTGTAAACATCACATTACCCCAAGGTCCAAGTTTTCTCCTTTCTGGAATTTAATAATAAATTGAACAACCACAAGACAAAGTATAAAACACTTCTTATTACTAAGGAGTTTCTATGGTTACTACTTTGCTGCTCTGTCAACTAATTCAAAGTGACCAAAGGAAATAAAAGCATTTCAAATGATAACAAAAGAGAACAGAAATACAGAAGTTATTTGTCCCCAGAAATTAGAAACATTTTGCAAAGCAAAGGTACAGCTTGAACTAGGAACATCTGTGTTTTCACCCTACAACATTCCTCTATCCTATACCACCCTTCTTTCATTGGTAAGTTCCTCTTAGAACCTCCATTTTGAGAAAAAGTACCAGGCCATCTATTCTTCTGTCTCTCTAGATTTTATTACTATTCCATAAAGTCTGTACACTTCCCAGTTTTTTGGATTCTTTTTCTGTGTTATCTTTCCCTATTAAAATGTAAGCTCTTTTCAGGGAGGATTATCTTTCTTTTTGCTTATATTTGCACCCCCAGCAATCACTGTAGTGTCTGCATAATAATTGCTTGTTAAATGACTAATAATGTTTAAAAAGTACAATCTTTTTAGGGCCAGCCTTAGGCTAAATCAAAATAAATACTTTCTAGGCCCCTTTCATTTTTCCTTTCCATTTCTTCACCTCTTTTTTTCTCTCCCCAGTCATCATTTTTTCTCATCTTAGAAGTCTACTTTCCAGGCTTTTGTTGTAGTGATCTCCTTAAGTACCTCCTAAGCTACAATTCATGTTCTGATCCTTTTCCCTCATTTAAAATCTGAAATATGCTCCATTTCCCCACTTACCCCCTTTGATAGATGGAACCTGTTTAATTGGAACCTGGAAAATGGAATTCAACACTTAGGTTTTGAGGATGGAATTCATTGGCCAGACCATACTTAGCAAGGATTTTATAAATGTTAGCTATTATTACACCAAGGCCAGTCCTACAAAGTCCCTTATTCTAGTACAATATATTACTACACTATAGTATAGTATAGTATAATTACATTTACTGATGAGGTTAGTGGCAGTTAGAGAGTTGTAGAAATCCCCTTTTGATCAGAGGTTCTTCATGAAAGAATTCATGAACCTGAAGAGTTTTAGATGACAAAAATGGAAGTTTATCATTGGATAGGAAGCCAGTTTTGCCAAGAGACTTTTTTTTAGTGGCAAAGTCCTATTAAGAAAATGAAGGCTGGCACTGAGAAGAGAATGCCTTTTCAGCGGACAAGGTCCTACTTTGGACATTCTGCAAAGTAAAAGGAAACCTATTTTATGAGCAACTCTTGACAGGGGATTGGGGCAGCCTGAGCTGATCATACCAGGATTTCTTAATTGAATGTAAAGTCTTTCCTGAGACTGTGACTTCCAGAAAGATCAATAGGAATTTGATTTGCCCTTGAATGGTATTGCTTATCTCCCTCTTGAGAGGATGTGAAACTATTTGGAGTCTGGATTTTTGCAGATTAAAGGGGATATGGTTTTTATGATTTTACAAGATTTTTAGAGTTCACTCAGGTCATACAGAATTCACTTGCATCAAAACCTCAGTTCGATAATGCCCTATCATCTATAAAATAGGATCCTTTCCACCACACACATAGGAGTGAAATCACACTATATAAAGGATCCTTTTTGCTCTTCACAAATGAAACTTCCTCAGATTATGATATGGGATAAAAATTTGGCTTCTAGGACCATTGGAACATTGAAAATAACAATGGGACTGTTTCCTAGAGGGCCACTGTAAAGAAAGTGATTTATCAATATGAATGCAAATCATTCCCTGGTACAGTTTCATAGATTTAGACTTGGGAAGGACCTCAGAAGCCACTGACTACAAACAGTTGACTTTAATCTGATAAAGTGATGACTCAGAGTCAAAGGGTAATAAATGGAAAAGCCAACATTTGAACCCAGATCTTCTGTTACTATATTCAGCACTTTCCCCCCATTACATTAATCTGACACTTTAGAAGGAGTTTTGATATGGAAGACAGATTAGGTTTATACAGATGTGGAGCAGGAGTTGTAGAGAAGCAAAGTGTGGCTTTGCCTGAGGAAATTCAGGTCTGACTATTTTGTTGGAGTATATAGAACAGTTTTAAAGGATGATCCACAATAGTTTTAACACCTAGAATATCCAGAAGTAGAACTGGTGACTTTAGGAAGAATTAGGTTCCATCAAAGTAGATGCCTGTCATCTTACTGCTACTGGAAATCTCAGGCATTGTGATCTAGGTTCAACTAAATGGCTCCTGAAAGTCTTTTTGACTATATGATTCTTCAGGAGTTAAATTCAGATCTCTGCTGAGTTCTAGTTAAACATTTCTGTTTAAATATCCTACTATAATCTTATGGCCATCTTGGTCAAAATTAGACATCACCATTTCCATCCCTGCATGTCACTCCCCAGTTAAGGTTTCCTCTTACTTTGCCAGTGTTATCACTATTTTCTCCAAGCATCTTTCCCAATCACTTTCTCTTGTCTTTAGCTAAGATTGTCTCCTTTATGTTTTTCCTTCTAAATGGCTCTTCTATCTCTTTCTTTTCCTCTGTTCCCACTGCTACCATATTTCATCTCTTGCACAGACTATAATAGCCTCTTAAATAGTCTCACTTATCTAGTTCTAAATGAAATCCCATAGTGATTATCTTCTAATTAGAAAATAAAAAGTTAATCAGTCAACATACTAATTCAGTCAATTAACTTAAGCCTTACTTCCTTAGTATCAATTTCCTTAACAATTTCCACAGTTTTACAACTTGCTTAGTATAACATTTTCTAAAAAGCCAAATATATCCTATAGATTTCTGAATACACAGAAAAGTTTCAGAGAAATTATATAATGGTTTTCTCATATATTTCTAGATTAAATCTCCTCAAAAAAAGAAATGAGATATATTTTAATTTTTCATCTCTTTCCATGCTCCCCTGTCAACAAGTTAGCAGTATGATATAGCAAGCAAAAATGCTAGTACATTAGGAGACGGGGAGTAAGCCTAGACCAGGCACACGTCTTAGCACCGAACTTCAAGGTATTGTCCTAAACAGAATGGATTACATCCCTAAGGTCCATTAGGATCAACAATACATTAAGAGTATCCCAAATATATCTACTTTCTTTACCATCCTAGGCAGAATGAACTACAAATTGAAGCCAGATGTCTGGATAGAAAATAAGAAATTTAATATGAATAAACTTTACTTTGCTTTATGAGGGAGTTTGGAGGAAGTGATTCTTGGATTGATTTTAGCAAAATCTTCCTTACTTTTAAAAAGAAAAATAGAGATGATTTGTGTTATATCTTTTAAATATGTGTTTAAAATAGGTATTAATGTGTTTCTATAAATGATATCTAACATGGACCTCATTCGTTCTGCTTTTATCATTTTCTTCCTTGTCTCCCTCTATTCATTCTCTTGAAGTGATTATCTTCAAGTATTTAAAAGGCTATATTGTAGAAGAGAAGTGAGACTCCTTATGCTTGGCCCCAGGGGACAGAACTAGGAAAAACATGTAGAAGTTGCATCAAACTATTAGAGGTGGTCCAAAATGGAATGGATAGCTTTGGAAGATATCAGGTTTCCCTACATCAGAGATCTTCAAGGATAGACTGCTGAATACTCAACAGGCATGGCTTAAAAAGGATTCTATTTAGGTGATAAATTATATACCACAGTCATTGAGGTCCCTTCCAACTCTGAAATTTTTAGGCTAAATTATGTCAAAGGCCTCTTCCAAAACTAAATTTGTATGGTTCTAGGATCCTTGATTGACTTTGGAATAATACAATATGTTATATCATGTGAACCTCATTATAGATATCCATATTTTGCAAATGGGAAAACTGAGGATTAGTAAACTTAATCATTTGATTATGACCACATACCCAGTAAATAGTAGTACTTGAATTTAAAAAGTTCTAGACTTCAAAGTCAAGGTTCTTTCCACTGTATCTTTTAGAATGAATAAATACTACTTGGATCAGAGGTAGTGAATTCACTCCTTTCTATGGCAGATAAATTTATTTTTCTATCCTACATTAAATGTCTAAAAGGTAATTGAAGTAAGATGCTAAAGAGATATCTAGTGGGTTCAAGTTAAAATTATGTGGCTTTTCATTATTTTTACATTTATCTCTGTGACATTGTCATTTCCCCTTTTCTACCAGGAAAGAAATATTATATTAGAGTATAAACATAGGAATATGTATATCACTTTGATTTTACCTGATACCTCCACATTTTGCAGTTTTCGCTTAAGGATGGTACTTTCCATTGATGACTCAGTTGCTTCAGGCTAAAAATAAAATTATAACAATAATAAACAAAAACCAGACACTATGAAACTGCCTCTTTTATGTTAAAAATAATAAAAACCTAGATCATGTGTTCCCTTAAAGTTAAGCATATGACTATATCAAAATACTCATATTGAGATAAATCAACAATATATATTTTACCTTTGATAAATCCTCAGTGACATCTGAGTACTCTGGGGAAGATGCATCACATAATGAGGATGTACTTTGGACTTGGGAGTCAGAGCCAAGAAGGAGAAAGAATAAACAAACTCATTGGGCAGTGATTTTAGGTAGTCAACAAATGAAAAGTTTTCAAATATTAACTTGCATTTTAGACAGAAGAAAAATTATTTTTGCTCATTTTTAAGGAATTAATGGCATGCCATTGTTATACAGACCAAGGGTAGAGGGTTGAATGGAGCCACCAAGTGCTACTTGACTTAATAGTTGGAAACTTATTATCACTGATTTTGCATCAATGTGAATTATATTCTCCTCTCTTTCCTTCCACCCACTTCATTCTTTTATTTACTTCCCATTCCCCATTCCCTTTCTTCTTTGCTTATGTCTGCTGATGGCACCTATGGGTCATGACAAATAAAAACAATAAAACTTTATTGATGAGAGGAAGAGAAGGAAAGCTCATTTTTACTTTCTTCCACCCAAACTGATTTCAAAGATTAGAATGGAAACCAAGTACCCTTTCTCCTGGCTGAGGATAATGGGATTATGTGAAAGGAAAACTTAATTTTATCCTTTCATTATCAGAAAATAATTTAAAAGAAAAAAGCTTCCCCTTTCCAATATATACACCAGCACTTCAATTAGGTATGACAAATGGGTAAAAGAACAAAGTTGGGGACATACGGGGCTTCTTCTTGGCAGAATCTTCTGGTGTTAGGAAGACTGTGCTACCTTGGACTTCTACCACAGGCAAGTTTGAGGTTTTGTTCTTGTTTTGCCTTGAGATGCTCTTTCCTACCGATGTAGGCTAAAACAGAATTGATTAGATTTTTTAAAATATCACCTTGATACTTTTTCATTAACAATAGGAAGTTGCTAGACCTTTACATCATCCTTCCAAGAATTTTGAAAACTAGGTTCCTATATATTTTTTTCAAATAAAATAAAAGTCCAGAATATATACCAATAATACAAATATCTCATGGCTAAATGTTTATCTCAATTTATATCTAGACCAAAGAATAAAAACAAGTTTATAACCCTTCTTTTCAAAATATATTTTATTTTTAATTCATGGAAGAAGCACTTTCACAACACAGTATAATAAAAAGGGATGATTGCACATGAAACTGCAAATCTACCATATACAACTTGTTATTCATTCAAATACACAACAGTTATCATATAATTTTGTTTTTTCTTCCTTCCCCCCAACCCTAGAAATAGCTACAAATAGACACAAATAGAGGTGTGTATATGTGCGTGTATACACACACATATATATGTACACAAACATACTATATATACATATACACACATGTAAATATGTATAAGATTGTTCTGTATATGTTTATATATACACATAGGTAAAAATCTTATATATGTATATATATATATATATGTAAATAAATACACACACACTTCTATTACTTTTTCTACTGCATCAGAAGTTCCAGGGGTTATTTAATAGTCAGAATTTTTAACACATTCAACATCCATTCTAAATGATTTTGTCATAAATCCTTTACAGTTTCTGAATAAGATAATGCTAAGTATACACAGGTACATGGATGAATTTTTTGTGTTTTTCGCATCCAAAACAAACAAAAAACCCCATACTAAGCTACTCTAAAAATCCACATGTAATAGTTTTGTTTGCACAGTTACTTCACCTTGACACAAGAACATGGACTTTTCCCATTTTATGATTTTATTCATCTGAGACTCATTCCACCCTGCAGATGAAACCTTTTATTAGAATTTGAAAGAAGGGATTGTTTTGTTTCCTTTTGTCTCCTCAGTGCTCAGCACAGAGTTAAAAACTTAGAAAGTGGTTCATTTCTGTTAAGTTGGAATACAGCTACTTACTTTGATCTTTTGGTGATCACTGCCACTACTTGGAGGTGACAATGGCAAAACTGAAAGGAAAAATAAGCCTCTAGCACATTGTTTTATTTCATAAGAAACAGACAAATCCCCAGACCTATTATTATAGTTCTTTATTTTTTATCACATTAACTCCAAATCACTCTTCCTCCCAGTTAAAAGTTCTCAATATCTGAAACTATTGTCCCAACACAATAGGGTCCATTCTATCCAAGCTGTACTTTATTGTACCATAAGTACTTGTTCTTGTAACTGTGCCGTATCTCATGCTTTTTTCTCCACCTCTAGAATTCCTATCAGTTATCCAAAACCTGTCCATTCCTTGGGGGCAACATCCTATCTGTTCCTCAAATCCTGTCTTGACTATGATAGCCTTAACTTTTCTTAATTTGACTCTAGCCAAATTAATCATGAAACATTTATGAAGTACCTACTATGTGCCAGGCAAAACCAGTCCCTGTCTTCAAGAAGTTCACATTTTAATGAGTGAGACAAGCAAGAATTATAGTACTTAGAGTTCTAAGTTGGATGTTACAGACTAATTATGTCATGCTATTTTTTCATGTGTTGAGCATGCATAAACAATTAGAGAAGGTGGAGACTAGGGACCTCATTATGTGTATCCCCTTTTAGTACCCAGCACAGTACTGAATACATACCAAAGAAATACTTGTTACTGATTAGCTTATAGTGGGTTTGTGGAGCAAGTAAAATTTTAAACTTACCTCTTAATTTACTTCTGACTCTTGATTTTTTCTGCTTCAAGTATGTTTTAAAGTTTTTTTCCTTTTGGCTGTTGATCCAAGAGCGTCCACTCCTATCACTGCTGGTTTCATAATTACTTTCAGAAAATAGATGTTTCCTAAAATCATTAAACTTAAAGACACAAGTCCAATATGAAATTTCAGAAAATTATGGTTAATATATCTATGGATTAAAACACATTACCACTACTCTCAAAGTGATGGCATTATTTTGTTCCAGATGTCTAGATTCTCTATTTGGTGATTTTTTTAAGGCAATGGCAGAAGAGGCAGGGGCAGAAATGAGTATCAAGAGAGCTATCTCCCTAAAAAGAGTTTTTAATCAGGTGGTTGTTACTATAAAACATGACTACATAACTGAACTGTAGTTAAACACTTTAACATTTTATATGTTCTTACTCCTCAAAAGCTGCATGAACAGAGCCTTGAGTTAAAAATTCTTCCTTTTAATGACAAAAAGAAACCCAAAGCTTAAAAATAAATTTTAGAAAGAAGGTATAGTCCTTAATTTTATGGAAAGAGAAAAAAAACTTTCTTTTCTATTCAGAAGTTTCTTGAAAGTTATATGCCAGCAATCTAAGATTTAGGATGTTAGCTTCATAGCAAGGTTACATTAAGTACTGAACAATCATCAAGAATTTATTAAGGACCTGACATGTATTGGGTTTTGTGATATATAAAGAATAAGAAAAAACCCTTTCCTTCCTTCGATGAGCTTACATTCCAATAGAGACAATTACTCTATGTAGGAATAAACAAGATACATATATAAAAATACAAGGTAACCTTATGTAAAATACACTAGCAGATGGGGGACCAGGACAGATCTCCTGTAACATGTGATAAACTGACTGAGTCTTGAAGATAGGGCTGCTAAGAGGTGAAGGGAGAGCATTTCAAGTATATGAAGAAGCAAGATAGAAATTTTTATATGAGGAAAACCATAATACCGTACTATAGAGGGGATAAAGTATAAAATACTAGAAGAATAGTGTAGTAGACACAGCATTCATCTTTCTATTCCTCTCTAGGCTCTCAGAGGCAGTCTTGTTCATTTGAATCCGTACTCAAAATACTGGTAAGTGGGAAGATTATAAGTGTTAGTGGTCAAGGTTTAGCAGTAACCCAAAGGGAAGAGCTAAAATTCAAATGACTAAACAATCTACTTCTTGAGCCTACCAGTGTGCCTCCCACTACAAACTAGCTGATTGACCACATTAATTCTTAAGTAGAAACATTTAAAAAGCAAAAGACAAAGCAAAAATAATACATTCCATCCATAAACCAAGGATACATTTTTTGACCAAAGCACAGTATTTAAGAGGGACACTTGGATACAAACATATAAAACCATAACGTGGAGACACATGAATGGGAAATGTATGTCTATAGTAACTCGGCTCTGGACTGTGGGTTTTGATATCTTATTTCCCTTAAAATCAGTTTGTATAACAGTTCATTGATAGGCAGGGCCACTCCTCCTCTGAGTAGCTGAGGTATTGCTAGACTCCTTCAGCAAAAAGAATAAATCCTAAACCCAACACGTACAAAACTTTTTGTAGGGCTTCTCCTTTGTCTGGCTATGAGGAATTTCCACCTTCAGAGAGTGGCAAAACAGGGAAAGGTAAAATGAATAGGTTCTTCCAACCAGCAGAGGCAAAGATTTCTCTTGTTTAAGACCTAACTGGAGGTCTCTCCTGAGATCAAACTCAATTTTTCTGAGATCTACTGAGTTTTCTCTATCCTATTGGTCCAAAATAGGGTTTCACTTCTATCTCATTGTAATCACCTAAAATTATTACTTCTGCTATGACACAATGAAGCAATATTTATTAGTCACACAATCATTTAGGAATCTGAATTTGCTACTATAATTTTCAGTCTTTATGTCAGTCATACATGAATCAGATACTAGACAAAAGTACATCAAAGCTCTCTATCCCGAATAATTGCCTTCTTGTTATGGGCTATTTCTTGGCTTTTCTCTCCCAACTTTCCTTGTTTGTGCCCCACTTCCAATCAGCTAAATGATCTATATCTAGAAGAAGTCAAGTTGTGAGGGGCTTTAAAAGCCAAGTGCATTTATATTTGATCCTAGTGGAGGAGAGAATGGAGTTTATTGAATAGAGGGGTGACATGGTCAGAAGTATTCCTAAGGTGAAATGTTTTGGCACCTATGTGGAAGACAAATTGAAGTAGAGTGGGACTTAAAGAGACCAGTTAGAAAGCTACTGCAATGATTCAGACAAAAACTGAAGGGGGCCTTCTGAACTACAGAAGTAGCTATGTAAATGGAGAAATCAAGGAGAGGATAGGCTGAAAAAATATGGAAACATAAGAGACACAATTTGGTGACTGGCTATGTGGAGTGAGAGCAAAGAGTCAAGGATGCCACTGAAAATGTCGTACAGACTGAATCTGTGTGACAAGGGTGATGGTACCTTCTAAAGTACAAAGAAGTTTGGGAGACAGATAAGTTTGAGAAGGGAAAATGAATTTTGTTTTGGGCATGTTGAGTTTGAAATGACTACAGGCAGGAGTGTTGTCCTGATCATTGAGTAACAGTCAACACTCCAGAAAAAATAAATATGATCACATGTTTTATTTGAATTAACATTTTAATTTTTTTTTTTCTGACAAGGCAATTGGTGTTAAGTGACTTGCCCAGGTTCACACAGCTAATATCTGAGGATGGATTTAAAAATCAGCAAGATGAATCTTTTTACTCTAGGCTTAAACTATCCTCAGTGCCATCTAGCTACCTAACCATAGTCATTTAACTACACTTAAGTCACTCATTTCTGTCACCAGAGGATAATATCCCTATGTTGAGGAAAGACCTGTTTTTCCTCCTAATCCCCACACACAAAGAACTATGTACAAATTGACACTAAAAAAGTCAAACACAGAGTTTCTGAACAAATATCTTTTCCCACTTCTACATTAAGTTGGGGGGAGTTATCCAAAGTTCAGAAAGTCAGTGTGTCACATATTCCAGAGAACAAGAGAGAAACTCCAGGTTACTTACTATCTGACTTCCCTCACTCCCATACTACAAAGGATCTGTGATCTAATGATTATAAGGAGAAATGTCTGGCATGCAACAGAAACTTCAAATATTTGTTCCTTTCCTCTTTTCCCTATAATGAGATCTTTGATTCTTTCATCTCCATGAAGCTGAAAAAGTCTGGCTGGGTTGGGACATATACCATTTGGGAGGCAACTTACTAATATTCAAATTAGATAATTTTATAAAGCTTCCCATAAAGGAATTTATCCTAATGCAGTTAGACTTTCTCATCTCACACAATTCTTGACCATAAGATCCCATAAACCCTCTGTGAAGGGTCCACTCAATGGATGGGAGGCCTTTTAAGATTCCATGAGTATTAGAGCAGCAGAATTTAAATCTAGTGCCTTTTCAATTATACCATGCTGCCTTCTCAGTCTAATCCAGCTTCTCTTTCCATCTTCTTCTACTCCAAAGTCACTTCTACCTTCTTACATTAAGAAGGCCATAAGGAAGCAGAATGCTAGAGTCCAAATATGGTGATTTTCTGCTAACACCCTTGATGGATGAACACAATTTTCTATACAAAGGATTATAATTCTGTTCTTGTTTGTTTCTGGCTTAATTAGATTTCACACAAAGCTTTCTGTAAACTCATTTGCTTCCTTTAAGTTTTTTTTTTAAATAATACTGAATGTACCTTTACATCATCCCTCAAAACTTGTTCCAAATCAATTTATAAACCACCATTGCATGTATTTCTCACTGTTTTTTGACCTATTCTAGTTTTAAAATGATAGAGAATATGAAGTGAAGAGATATTAAAGAAACCTTATGCTAAAAAACTCATTGCTTCCTTCCAAAATCATCCATTTGAAGCACATCATGACATATACCATTTTAAAAGTCATTAATTTTAGCACTCAATATGGCCTAGAAAGGGGAAAGCATACTCACTATATAAGTAACAGAAGTTATACTTGATATAAGCTGTACTTACCAATTTTCTTCCTCCTTGGCTTCTGTAACTGCTGAAAGCAGAGCTGGCCCTGGGCAAAAATGGTAAATTAAGAGTATTTTGCATTTTTTGTTTCCCATTCAGTATTTTCTCCTAGCTACTCAGGAGTCAAATTTTAGCTCTCCACCAAGCTTTAACTTCTCAGGGTAGTATCTATGCTTCATACCTTTTTAAAGCTTCTTATTATATCTCATTCTCTCAGACTCTGGGAGTACGGGAATCATAAAAAATAATCCATTTTCATATGTTGATAAATTGCACTTTGTGGGTGATATATGCATTTTAACAAAAACAACAATAATAGCAACTGGCAGAGCATTCTACAAATATTATCTCATTTTATCCTCATAATAATCCTAGAAGGTACATATTATTATCCCTATTTTACAGATGAAGAAACTGCACAAAGTTCAAGTAACTTGCCCAGGATCACATTGTACTTGAGGTTAAATTTGAATTTCAGTCTTCTAGACTCCGGGTCAAACATTATCCTCAATTCCATCAAGATGTCTTAATAAAGGTTTTGGGTAAATATCATGATTTAATTCAAAAAAGAGACACTGACAGTAACAATTTTCAGTATAATGAAATATATATATGTATATATATACACACACACACACATATATATATATATATATATATATATATATATATATATATATATAATTTTTATGAATCTGAAAACACTTGTAAACAGTTCCATATACAAGGGACAAAAAAAGGACTATATATGAAACAGTGACAAATTATTTTGTTTTGTTTAGTTTTTAATGCCTTGCTTATCTTTCTCAACTTCATCCTTGTTGTTCTGATCTTTCCGCAAGTAGGATCAAGGACCAGAGGAAAGAATACCGAGCTGGAAGTCAAATTAAAGGCAGGTGCTGTCAATGCCAATATGTAACTTCAAACAGCTCATTTCACTGCCTCATCAGCTTCATCAGGCAAAAAGGGGAAATTTTAGTTGTCCTACCAGCCTCACAAGTTATAATCAAATGAGGTCAAAAAAGCAAAAATGCTTTTGAAAAAACTAAAATTTCCACAAAAAATAATGTGGAATAACCTGGATTGTTAATATACCCAAGAAAAATTAAAAGTAAAAGGGGAGAAGTAGCTATGGTAATGTTTGTTGATTTGTCGAAGTGACAAAATCTCACATTTACACCAATGTCCATGGGGTCACTTTAAGTCTGGAGCTACATTATCATGAAAAATTTCCTATTAATTAGTGTCCTAAAGTAAGATAGACTGCCTCAAGATGGGGAGAGTTCTGTCATCTCGTAGATCTTCATGCCTGACCACTATATGTGTTATAGTGAGAATTCCTTTCATTAAATATTTGGACTAGTTGGCCACTAAGATGCTTTCCAACTCCCAAATTCTGTGATCATGGGGGAAATATATATTTACCTAAGCAGAAGATTTCCTCTCAAAAGAAAAAAATTTAGAATTAAAATTGAAAGATTCAAGCATCTGTGATTAAAATCTCATTTCCCTAAAAAAATTAGATGAATTCTAATGGATTATAGTTCTAATCTCTTCCCTAAAATCCCATTTGATTTGTTCAGAGTCAGAG
Organism: Sminthopsis crassicaudata; assembly: GCF_048593235.1. NCBI lineage: Eukaryota > Metazoa > Chordata > Mammalia > Dasyuromorphia > Dasyuridae > Sminthopsis > Sminthopsis crassicaudata. Next base: position 172,924,489 of record NC_133617.1, on the reverse strand, counting down.
CTGAAGAGGACTTATAGTTTATCTGTTTGACCTTCTCATTTTACAGAGCTTAAATGACTTGCCCAAGATCACTGGATAAATGACAGAAGCTAAATTTTGAACTTAGGTCTTCTCACTCTAAAAGCATCATTCTTTTTGCTGTGTACACTCCCTATATGATTCTTTAAGTGAATAAAAGATTAACAATTACACTCTGCTAAATAAAGGCAGATGATATGAGAATGGGAAGTCTTATCTTATTTCTTCAAATGATTCCAATGCTGCTTCTGCACCCCAACAAGACGACCCCCTCCTTTAAGTTTTAATCTGATCTTTAATATGTTGTAAAAGTAACCCTGGGTTCATGAAGCCCATGTGAATGAAGTCCAAACTCTTGCAAGCTCTTACAAGATGGTGGTTGTTAGTCAGTTGTATCTAACTCTTTGTGATCCTTTTTAGACTGTCAAGGTGGGGAGGGATTACAATCTACCATGAAGGAGCACCAATCTCCAGAGAAATCGTGGATCATTTGAAGTATTAATTGATCCATCTGATAATACAAAATAGAATAGTGAATATGTACTTTTGAATGCCAAGTTGCTGGGTTTTTTTCATTTAAAAGTAGTTTAATATAGCTCTAACTGTAAGAGTCAGATTGTGTTCAGAAATTCAGTTTCTTTCCCTACTTCTCTCTCCTCAATTGTAAAATGAAGATTCACTGAAATGCTTTATAGCTCTAACATTGTATTATCCTAATTGAGTCACTCATAACATACCTCTTTCTCTTAGATGACCTTTTGTGGCTGAGAATCCTCTGCTTTGCTTCAACAACCTGGAACACAGACAAAAAAAAACCATACTTGTCTTCAAATAGAATATATTTCTCGTATATTATGGAAATATCTTATTATTTTTACTAACCTTATTACTTTTAGTGACCTAAATTGTTGGTAAATTTGAGAGTGACAAATTTAAACATGTATTCAAAGAGATTTCTGTTTTGTTTTGTTTTCCTTTCACAACAAAACCTTTTCACATATAATTGCAATTATCTATAGTGCTTAAAAAGAAATTGAAAAGTGTATGATCTTATGAGAACATAGTAATATTGAGTGCTAGTAGCTTTTTTAGACTCAGACCTTTAATTCAGGCAGAGGAAAAGAGGGCACTTTTTGTTGGGAATATAAGAAATGGCCCATTTCATAAAATACAACTTAACAAAATCAAGTGGACTTTCTCAGAATACAATTGAGTAAAATTATTCTTCCTGGTAACATGGCATAAAAAAAGAAAGCCTTTCTTGGGAGTTCAAAAGACTTGGATTCAAACATACCTCTGATTCAGACTGACTATCAGGCTAGGGAAGTCATGTAAATTTTTGGTGTAAAAAGCAAATTTCAACTTCTGGAAGAAATGGCAATTTTCATTGAAAGAGGGAGGCTCCTCCCTGGGAGCTTTCTACATCAACGAAACATGTGCAAAACAAAATTTATTTTGGAGATGAAAGAACTAACAGCCTACTCTCTGATACTGAATATATTCTTCCTAATAACCTGCTGCTACAAGAATTTGACTAGTTTATTATTATTAGCTAGGATAATTCTGAATAGAAAAACCACTAATGGAACATTTTGAGAATGTTCAATTTAACTCTCATTTATTTCTTGGTGTTCAAGATTAATGCCAAAAACATTTAGTTCAATTTTCTGTGGGTGGTCAGATGCTTTCCAGATTTTGATAAAATAATGAGTCAGAAGAATAAATAGAAGGAAGAAATTTAAAATATTCCCAGTTAATATATTTTAGAGGCTTTGAAGAAATGACAACTAGTCATTACAATTAACAGTGAATGCTGGCTACAACACAGATAGGTTCTTCTTGTAAAATGGTTTCAAACTTTCACAGAGCTTGAAAACACAGACCAAAATACAGATTGGTTTTTTATGTCAGCTTACCACTTGTGAATACATATGATCAAAAGACTTTTCAAAGTCATAAGGATTCTCTCTGAAAAGAAAATACAAATTTATTAAAATGTGCAAAAGTATAAGATGCAGAGATAAATTCACAACAACTATGTAGTTAATAAGGATAACTGAGGGGTAACAATAGTGGGAAGTAGTTAAGGAAGTCCAGTTGAGAAAGTGTGTGTACATATATGTATGTATTTTTTTTTAAATAAAAGTACCAGATCTAAAAACTACTATGTGCTTAAAGCTCAATAGCCAATTTAAAGTATCTGAATAAATATGATATTGGGGTATCTACTTTTAAACCCTATGGTTCAAAAGTCTTGAAAAGTTCAGTTATTTTGTTTCAATATAGACCTTCATTTCAGTTTTTGAAATCTTTCTGAGATAATTTTGAACAGCCATTCTCTTATGTATGAGCAAAATTTCAGGTAAGCATACTAAAAATTGTAATGAACTTACAAATGCAATCACATATGCACAAGAAGGTTTCTTGAGTCTTTCTAATGTGCTGTTTCCCCTTGGTTTTGCCATGAACGACAAAACTTTGAGAACGACTGTTACATAGTTGTACTACTGTACCACCTAGTGGAAAAAGCTGTAAACTGAAGGGTCTTTTCCCGACTAATGCGCCGTCCGACTAACCCCAACCCTAACCCTAACACTCCCGACTCCCGATTCTAATAAGCTCAAACTTTCCTAGACAGCCTTGTAAAGAGTCCTAGACATTCAAATCCCTAGATCTAAAAAAAGAGAGGAAAGGATTTATTAAATGTATTTAAATCTTTAATGTTGATTTTTTTTTTTTAAAAGAACACATAACTATTTTGTGATACTGTCCATATACTTTGCAGCAGAGGACTTGTTTTAGGTGGTTCCTGAATAAGAGGAGATGAACCAAGTTAAAATTGGGAAATGTTTAACAAAATAAATAAAATATATAATGTTAATTTGTGACTTTCTAAATCATTATGGACAGTAATTTGTGCTTCACACCTATTTATGGGTCATTATTGCTGTATATTTATGTTCTTTTTAGTGGGTTCTACATAATTTTACTAATTTAAATTATTGCCATTTATACTTGTTATATATTTGTTACATTTTCTGTTATATTCAAATACTTGAATGAAGATCCACCCTCGAATTATATCATATGTACCTAGGACCACATACTGGCAGAAAAAAAAAAAAAAAGAGATGGCCTATAACAAACATCTAAATTTACAAATAGATTTTAAAGAGGAAATATAATTATAAATACTTCTCAAAATTACTTTACATATTGCATTTTGTACTTTAAATACAAAATTTTTTTTCAAAGCTCATGCTGTATAGAGTGAGAAGCATTTGTATTGGCTAGTAAGAAGTTAAATACAATTTTCCAGCTACACCTGGATACTTCAGTGACTAAAGTTAATCAGCTGACTTCGTGATTTTAAAAAGACTGAAGAACAAATTGACAAGTTAACAACATCTTACATACCTGCAGAGGTATGAAACAAGAGTTCTATTTCCTAATACTACATTCTCCCTCAATCATGGGATACTAGGTTGTTTTGAGAAGATTAATCCTTTGCTGCTAAATCTGTGATGAAAACTTTAGACCATTACCATATCAGAATAGTGTCTCAATTCAAAGTTTTTTCCTCATTTCATGACCAGGTACAAGATTTTGGATGATAAGCAGGGAAGGAAATATTTGGATTTCAGTCCCTTTTCTGTCTTCCTCAAAAGCAATGATCAAACCTAAGATCTATGAAGGGTCAAGGAAATAGCTTCTGTATTAATTGTTAGAATCATCTCATATGATAGGTACATTATTAGGCTAAGATTAGTCTTTTTTTTCTACATATTTAACTTTCTTGATGACTATATTTTTAGTGTACCATTGTCTAATATAGGCTATTTCCTACACTCTTTACTTGCTGCACATTGATTTTTCTTTGCTTCCGTTTCAGAAGAGGTTGTTTTTAAAAAGTGTGTGTGTATGTGTATACATATATACATAACAGGTATATGGCATTAAGGCTAGGCTTTAATGCTACATAACAAGGTGTGCCATACCGTGTTTCAGGAATGTTCTTGTTTGAACGTGTTCTTTTTCTTCTCTTCTTTAAACCAACAGACTGAAAAAAGTAAGTTTTAGTGAGTTAAGCTAAAAAACTAAAGGCAATTTTAGTTATTTTTATTCTAATTATTGACAAGAACTTCTATCAACACAGAAATAACCATGAAATAGCCATGAAGGATATATAATTATGTAATCATAACTAAACAGAAAATGAAAGATAGAAAAAATAAAATGTGTCATATTGAACATAGAAAACCAGAACTTAAATACTAAGATCACAAAACTGTAAGAAGTAACCAAAATTATTAGAGGACTAATTTTGACTCATTTAAATATGTATTAAATATCTACTGTGTGGGCACCACACTAAATCATGAGGAATGTACAAAATGAGAGAATGTTTATCTTCAAGAAGATTACAAAATCTAGTGCAGGATATGATATGCACACAAATAATTACAAAATCCAGGGCAGGATATGACCTGAGCCTAAATAAATATAATATATTGTGTCTGAAAAAATTTAGTGAGATTTTTTAGCTACAATAACTTGAAATTACATTAAAACTATCCACTGTTGGAGGGGATGTGGGAAAACTGGGATACTGAAACATTGTTAGTGGAATTGTGAATACATCCAGCCATTCTGGAGAGCAATTTGGAACTATGCTCAAAAAGTTATCAAGCTGTGCATAACCTTTGATCCAACAGTGCTACTCCTGGGCTTATATCCCAAAGAGATCTTGCACCTGTATGTTCAAGAATGTTTGTGGCAGCCCTCTTTGTAGTGGCCAGAAACTGGAAATTGAATGGATGCCCATCAATTGGAGAATGGCTGAATAAATTGTGGTATATGAATGTTATGGAATATTATTGTTCTATAAAAAATGACCAACAGTATGATTTCAGAAGGGCCTGGAGAGACTTACATGAAATGATGCTGAGTGAAATGAGCAGGACCAGGAGATTATTATATACTTCAACAACAATACTATATAATAATGGTCATGGCCCTCTTCAACAATGAGATGAACCAAATCAGTTCCAATAGAGCAGTAATGAATTGAACCAGCTACACCCAGTGAAAGAACTCTGGGAGACGACTATGAACCACTACATAGAATTTCTAATCCCTCTATTTTTGCCCACCTTCATTTTTTATTTCCTTACAGGTTAATTGTACACTATTTCAAAGTCCAATTCTTTGTGTACAGCAAAATAACTGTATGGACATATATACATATATTGTATTTAACATATACTTTAACATATATAACATGTATTGGTCAACCTGCCATCTGGGGAAGGGTTGGGGGCAATGAGGCAAAAAATTGTAACAAATGGTTTTGCATTTGTCAATACTGAAAAATTGCCCATGCATCTATAATGTAAATTAAAAAGCTATAATAACAATAAAAAAACTACATTCACAATATCCAGCATGATGTAGATATATTATGTACATAAAAGTTCTTGATTCAGTACATGAATCCTATCAATGCCTATCCCTACTCTGTTGCTGGTCTGAATTCCATGTAGTAACAAGGTATCAAGATAAGTTTGTGTCTGCTTCATTTGCCCAAGTCAGACAGCCCAAATTCTATTTTCAGAGTTGGCTGCTACTTATGAGCTCTCATTTTGAACCTTTCTGAGCCTCGGTTTCCTCATTTATAATATAGGAGAAATATTTGTTCTCCCTCCCTCAGATATTGTGAGGATCTATTGAGATAAAGTATGTAAATTTCTGCCCTGAAACGTCAACTATTATTATTTCTAGGATAACTAGGAGAGCAGTAAATTCCCATCTGTACCACCCCTATTTTAAAACTAAAGCTATATATATCAAAAATCTGCTTACTTTGTTTTTTTCTTTCCATTAAGCCCAGAAACCTACTTGAAAGATAAAATTGCCACCAATTCTAAATTTTTCTGAAAAGAAAGACTTAAGGATAATGGACAAGGGAAGTATTTTGAATTAACTAAAAAGGTAATTGAAACTGATATTAAACAAGAAAAAAGTGGCTGAATTGTCTCAGTGCATTACTAATGCTAAGACTCAGTAGGAAAGTTGGCAATAAATTTGTGCTTACTCCATCTCTGAACTTTTAATTCTGAGTCTTGAATCTGACCAGTGATAAGGGATCTCTAAATGGCAATAAAATGTTTTGAGGGAAAGGGAGTTACTGTTTTTGACTGGGATGATCATTGAAGAAGTAACATCTTATCTGGGTGGATAGATACAGAGAGGGAAGAAAGAACAAACATTGCAGACAATTGGAAACATTTACAAGTAATAAGCAACAATTTGTCACATTTTACTGTTTCTACATCTGCAATGGGACAGGCTGGATGGTACCATAGATAGAGCCCAGGCTTGGAGTCAGAAATTCCTGTTCCCAAATTCAAATCTGGCCTTGGATACTTACTAGCTGTGTGATTCTGCATAAGTAGCTTAACCCTGTTTGCCTCAGTTTCCTCATATGTAAATTGAGCTAAAGAAGGAAGAAGGCAAACCACTCTGTTACATTTGAATGAAAGAGGGATGGAGGAAGGAAACAAACCTGACTAGAATCATGACAATTGGGACACTATTGAAAAACTACTGAACACTATCTCATCATTTTTTCATCAGCTCTCTCTCTCTTCTCACCCAGATACCACCTTCATTCAAGTCTTCTTTATCCTTCACTTGGATTTTTTAGCTTCCTAATTAAGTCTCTCTGCCTTAAGCTTCTTCCCAGTTCAGTTCATCTTCCACACTGCTGCCAAAGGGATCTGACCATGACACTATTCAATTTCAGCGGTTTCCTATAGGCTTTGTAAATAGAAACTCTTCTGCTTAACTTTTGAAAGCCTTATCAACCTTTACAGCATCCTTATACATTCTTCCCCTCCTGTACTCTGAAATCCAAACCAATGTGCCTTCTTTTAATCACAATGGAGATATGTTATAGATGTATTTATATATGCTATGTATATCTCTGTGTATAAATATATATGTGTGCATATGTATTACACATATAATAAATATAAATAAATGTGTACATACATACAAATATATAAACACTCCAAAATCTTCATAAAGAACCAGAGAGAAAATAGATGCCCATTAACAGGAGACTGACTAAACAAATTATTATATACAAATAGTTACTGTGCTATAAGAATAATATGATGAATAGAGAGAAACATGGGAAGACTTAAGTGAATTGATGCAAAGTAAAGTAAGCATAACCAGAAAAACAATATACATACAGTTATAATTATGTAAATGTGAATGAACCATTTAAAATCCGAGAGTTTTAATTTTCAAGCAAATTGGGAGACCCAAGTGATGAAAGGTCACTGTTTAAGTATTTGGACTTTTCCAAAAATGAAACCAACAACTTCAGTGGCAGCAACTTCGGTCACTGCAGAGCTTAAATCAGAGGGTAGATAACCACTTGTTGGGACTGTTATTGAATTTCACTTTAAACCAAACCAAGAGTCATGATTTGGGTTAAAGTGAAGTTCAATAATATACTTCACACATATACCTCCCTCTCCCCAACAATATTTTCAAGTGTTTTAGGTTTATAAAAATATTTGATATACATTATCCCAAACCTTATAACAATCCTGAGTCACATACTAAAGGCATTATTACAAGCATTTTTCAGATGAAGAAAGTGAAACTCAGAGAAATTAAATGACTTGTTCATGCCACACAACTATTGTCAGAGATGAATATGACTCTAGTTGGATTTATCGTACTACCTATTAAATTACTTTTAGAGTTCTGACTATAAGTCCAAGATTCTTCTCCAATGAATAATGATTCATTCCTAATTCAGTAAAGTGAAAGATTTATCAGGAGGCTTATTATTTTAAAATAATAATATTATTACATATACTATATATATTTATTATTATTATTATTATTATTATTATTAAAGAGGTTTATATTAAGGAAGCACTTAAGAAGGCTCTGAATTGCACTTGCTGCTTTCTTCACTTACCTTCATTGAACCCTCCTGGACAGTTAGAGCAGTCACAGGTAAATAGCTATAGCTAAGCACAAACAAAAGAACAGAAAAAAAATCAGAAATAAAACATTTTATGATATTAAAATCTTTGAAAAAATTTGAGTAACCGATTATAAAATAGGTTTTTCCCCATGCAAATGGGACAAATAGCTAATAATATTAAATTCACATTTATGTAACCTTCCTCACAACCACTCTGAAATATAATAAGCACAGGTATTATACCTATTTTACAAATGAAGAAATTGAGGCTTTGGGAGGGCAAGTGCATTGCCCAGGATTACCTAGTTCAAATGTCAGAGGCAGTATTCAAACCCAGGTCTCCTGACTCAAATTGTAGTACCTCTTACTACCATGTTTCTTAAAGACCAGGCCAGTTCATTTCTTACATTCGCTGCCTAGCAGGATACCTAGCACACATTAAATGTTTAAAAGATATTTATTGGGGACAGCTAGGTGGCACAGTGGATAGAGCACCAGCCTTGAATTCAGGAGGACCGGAGTTCAAATGTGATCTCAGACACTTAACACTTCCTAGCTGTGTGACCCTGGGCAAGTCACTTAACCCCAGCCTCGGGGGGGGGGGGGGGGGGAAAGATATTTAGTAACAGATATCATGGTATGTCTTTAAAAAATATCAAGCTCTTTTAAATTTTATGTATATATGTACATATAAGATTATTCCTATAGAGTTTATTCCAAGTTTCAATATGTAGGTTTAAACTATTAAAGTACTTTATAAGTGCATACACATGTATGTATGTGTATACATATGTATATACATAAATATATATGCTCTTCATAGATCTCGCCAATTCTGGAAAGTATGTACTACAAATATTTCAATCTTTATTTTACACATGAAATTGAGGCCCAAAGAATTAAAACAACATGCACATCCCTGGTAACATTAGCAAGCAGGTAAGATATGAACTTACATCTTTGCTTAACTTCAAGTCTATTACTCTTTCTACTATACCATGCTTCCTTGCAAAGCTAAGTTTTGAGCACTACCCTGTACAAAAAGGGAGAAACTCCCAATTAATTCATGAAATATGAACACATAATGATGGCTTAAAATGTCAGTCTCTTATGAGGTAAGTACCCTTTTGCCAAAAAAAGGTGTGGCTTTAAAATGAAATTGTTATATTAAGACTCTATTGCTTTAGTTTCTATTAGCTGGGATTAATTCTCAGCTGATCCTTCAAATAGCTGGGAGCCAACACTAGGAAAAATGTTTGCTTTTAACTTCCTTTCGCAGCACCCTTTCTTCCTAAGAACCAATGTCCACTTTACCTAATCACACAAATGTTTCGTTTTCATATAGAAATGTATCAGGGCATATAATGGTTTGTGACATAGTATGTAGGGCAGTGGATATAGTGCCAGGCCTAGAGTCAGGAAGACATCTCTCTCACTTCAAAACTGGCTTCAGACACTTACTGGTTGTGGGCAAGTTGCTTTACCCTGTTTATCTCAGTTTTCTCATCTGTGAAATAAGCTGGAAAAGATAACGGCAAATCATGCCAGTATCTTTGCCAAGAAAACCACAAATGGGGCTACTAAGAGTCAGATACCTCGCAACTGAACAAAAAAAGTGGGGAGGCAATTGATATTGTTTTGTCTTTAACTCATAAAGACTATCAGTCACTGAATGGAAGGCTTGGGATCTACATCAGCAAAGAAAGGGACTTTCACAAATGAAAATATATCTCTTTAGTTTCAGTAAATACAAAAGGAGCTATATGAATTTTAACTTTGTTCTCTACATTATGCTTATGCTGTCTCCTGACTGCACAATCATGTGAACCTTCCAGCATGGCACCCTGTATGAGACTATCTATATACTAAACCAATTTTTTTCCTCTCATCAAAACAGATCAGTCTCTTGCTCCAGTCTCTCAGACCCTGATAGATCATTTGGTAAGCAAATTCAAACTAAAAAATTCCTTAGAGAATTGATTATTTACTATCTAAGAAACATCTTAAAATGGTAGAATTGCAAGTACCATAGGAGATATAATGAAAGCTTTCTGTCCCCTAAATTATAACTTATAAGCAACTGTTTATTACATATTATTTAGATTAATGTTATGCCTAGCTATAGGGGAATATTCTCCTTAGGCTACCTAGAAGGAAAGTATCTTCACTCTAACAAATAAAAGAAAAAGGGAGCTATCAGACACATTTCATTACTATACTTTACTATAGTTATCACATTAGCTGTAACAAAACAACCACAGACACTGATATCATTTATGACCAAAAAGCCATCAATTATTCATCTAGAAAGATGGCAGATCTTGGTTTACCAATCCACTGCAATCTCCAGCCTACCAGGCCACACAGTGGTCTGCTACTCTGCTCTCTAGATTTCCAGACATTACTATCTGCCTTGCCAATGTACCTAAAAAATTCCCCTAATCTTGACATCTTTAGTAGTTATATACCTTTAGGCTAACCAGAAACTTTTCTTTGCATTCTATGTGTGTTGACTTCTCCAAACAGAATGTGAGCTCCTTGATAGCAAGAATTGTCCTTCTTTTCTATCAACATCCTCTGTATTCTTTTCTATTTGTATTGCACACAGTGTTTAGCATAGATAGCACTTGATTTTTTAAAAAGAATAATTTTTTTCAGCATTCATTATTTCATTTGCATTTTGGAAATCACTTACCTAGGCTTCCCATCTAATTTAGGAACCTGGGTTTTATCCATTTCTTTTAAGCTGTCCAAATAGTTCTGTTTTGAAGCAACTTCTTCTACTTGAAAAGAAAATATTTTAAACTTATTAAACATTTATGTGAGATGTGCAAATCCTAGCGACAGTTAACTATATCTGACCTTGACTTGGGTCTTCCAGATCTTCAAATAGAGTTGAAGTACTATTTGCATCAATTTGCTATAAAAGAAACATTTAAAATTATCATGTATCAGATAATTTGATACTAAAATTAATACTTAAAGTTACACAATGAAGAGGGATTGATACAAAACTGTCTTTCAGGCCATAACATCAATTTATCTCATAAATGAAACTCCTTAATTCTGTGTTTCATTAATTAGTTCCTTTTGAACAGGACTCAAGAAATTTGTCTTATTGAGGAGGTACTGCAGTATTCTGGGGCTTAATACAATCAGCATGTCATTCACATAGGAACATCTAGATGACCTCACTAACTCTATAGAATCTCTCTTTTATTTGGACATTGGGAAGAACATCTATAATGATGTTGAAGCTACACACTTCTGTTTTATTATTATTTGATGCTGATAACCACATTTTAAATTGGCTTAGCTTTATGTTTTCATCTATGACAGCATCTTATATTATCTTGATATGCATAAGAGAAATGCTTCATGAAATCAATTAAGCCTGCTGACATTGATATAGTACTTTAAGATTTACAAAATTCTTTCCTTACAAAATATTATTGCAAGATAGATAGAACCTGTATTATCAGCTAACAGAACTTAACATAGTACTTGACATGTAGCAGACATTTAATAAATATGATTATTAATCTTCATTTTATAGATTAAAAAACTATCTCAGAGAAGTTAAATTATTTGCCTAAATTCATACAACTTGCACATCTTAGAGCAAGGCTAACTCAGGTTTTTCTGAATTCAAGTTCAATACTATTCCATTAATCCATGCTAGAATCATCTGCAATTGGCTAAGGCAGCATTCTCGGATGAGAATCTCCAGTGTTAGGAAAGAAACTATAAAGTACTTTCAAAAAACATTTCCTAGGTTTATGATTATAATGGAATATTATTGTTTAAGAAATGACAAGCAAGCTGATTTCAGAAAAACTTGGAAAGATGCATGAACTGATATTAACTGAAATGAGCAGAACTAAGAGAAGATTGTATAAATAACATGATTATGTGATGATCAACTGTGATAAACGTGGCTCTTTTCAACAATGAGGTGATTCAAGGCAATTCCAATAGATGTGGGTTAGAAAGAGCTATCTGCATATAGTAAGAGAACTATGGAAATTGAATGTGAATCAAATGATAGTATTTTCACTTTTTGGGGGTTATTGTTTGCTTGAGGGTTTTTTTATGTTTTTTTTTCCCCTTTCACTTTTTGATCTGATTTTTTTTGCACAGCATGACAAATATGGAAATATGTTTAGAAGAATTGTACATGTTTAACCTATTTTGGGTTGTTTGCTGTCTTGAGGAGGGAGAAGTAAAGGAGAAAAATTTGGAAACAAGGTTTGCAAAGGTGAATGTTAAACTATTTTTGCATGCATTTGAAAAAATAAAAAGCTATTTAAAAATATTTTCTTGCATAAACATTCTCAGAACTCTAAAGGTGGAAGCAGCAGAGGTCATCTTGTCTAACACCTTCTTGAAGCATAAATCCTTTATTATCTCAAATGATCTAGTCTCTGAGTATCTACTTCTGATATAGGATGGAACTCTACTACCTAATGAAGAAGCCCCCCCCCCCACATTCTGATAACTTCCTCATTCTTCACTTTGAACAAAAAAACAAAAAACAAAACCTGCTATCCATTTCCCCTAATTCTGCTTCCTAGACTCAAAACAGAACAAATCTAGAAACCACTCTTCTATATGAAAGCCCTATAAGTATTTGAAGAGGATTACTGTGCTATCCCTGCTTTCTATACTTTCCAGTCCAAACACCTTCACCCAATTCATCTATGGTTTCAAAGCCTTTCACCATTCTGGTTGCTCAAGTTATAACAAGTTAGAGGCTGAAGACTGTAATAGATAATAATAAATTGTAAATAATGATTGTAATAGATAATAAAAAGTAAATAATAATTCTAATAGATGATAATAAATAACTCTGAAAAGAATATAATAGAGGTATTGTTTCCATGCTCTGGAAAAGCTATTTTTATAAATATAAGACCTAAGATCAAATGAGCTTTTTCAACTACTAAGTCACTTCATTGACTGTGAGGTAAATGTGAGTCAACTCAAACTCTCAAATCTTTTTTATATTAATTGCCTTATAGGCATACGAGTCCCTTATTTTAAAACTTTATGGTTCATTTTTTAAGCTTTACTGCAGAATTACATGTTCATACCCATTGCATTTCACTTTGTAATTATAAAAAATCCTCTGTTTTATTGAATGACCACCTATTCCTCTGAAAGATTATACTCAGTTTTTCTGGATAGGTATTGCAATCCTAGCTCTATTGCTCTCCAGAACACCAAATTCCAAGCCCTTTGGTCCTGTAATGTAGAGGCTGCTAAATCTTGTATTATCCTGACTGTGACTCTATTATACTTAAATTGTTTCTTTCAGGATGCTTGCAATATTTTCTCCTTGATCTGGGAGTTCTGAAATTTGGTTATAACATTCTAGGTCTTTTCATTTTAGGATCTCTTTCAGATAAGTGGAGTCTTTCAATTTCTTTTTTATCCTTTGTTTCTATAATATCAGGATACTTTTTCTTGATAATTTCTTGAAAGATTATATCTTTTTTTTTATCAGGACTTTCAGGCAGATCAATAATTTTTAAATTATCTCTACTGGTTCTATTTTCTAGGTCAGTTTTTCCAGCAAGATATTTCACATTTTTTTCTATTTTTTTTTCAATTTTTTGGATTTGCTTTATTGTATCTTGATTTCTCATAAAGTCATTAGCTTGCATTCATTCAATTCTATTTTTCAAGGAATTATTTTCCTCAGTTAGCTTTTGTATCTCCTTTCCCAATTGGCCAACTTTGCTTTTTAAGGCATTCTTCTCATTAGATTTTTTTTTTATTTCCTTTTGCACCTTTCTCAATTTTTTCTCTAATTTTTCTCCTCTCTCTCTTACTTGATTTTCAAAGTCCCTTTTGAGCTCTTTCATGGCCCAAGTCCAATTCTTAATTTTTTTAAGAGGCTTGGATATAGGAGCTTTGACTTTGTTATTTTCCGAGTGTGTTTTGATTTTCCTTGAAACTATAATAACTTACAATGGTCAGAAACTTTTTTGTTGTCTGTTCATTTTCATAGCCTATTATTCTGCTTTTAACTTTGTTAAATTAGGGCTCTGTTTCCAGGGTGGAGGATGCATTGTCTCAAACTTCAGGGACTGTTTCAGAAATCCTAGGAATCTGACCACAAACACTCTTTTGTGCCCTGGAGCTGTTAAGTGAATCCTCACCCCACCATAGCTGTAAAATCAAGTGTGCTGGCTGGGGCTCAACTGACTGGAGCTATGCTAAGATTGCACATGAAACTGTTACCCCATTGCCCCAGACCCTCTCCACTGACCTTTGAAGTCCTCTCTAGTGTCCTGGGCTTAGAGGCAAGAAGCCTCCAGCACTGCTGCTGATTCAGAGCTCCTGCCTTGCTGACACTGGCGTCTGGGCCAGGACTGGGGCTAGGACTAAGCCTGCACTGGGATTGTGTTCTGGGCTCCTACTCTGGTTCCACAGACTTTTTCTACTGACCTTTCAAGTCCTCTTTGGTACCTCTTCATTAAGAGGTCTTAAAGCCACCAGTATTGCCGATAATTCAGATGACCAGCGGGGTTTAGGGTTGTGCTAGTACTCCCATCTTTGTGTCACAGACCTTTTCTGCTGAGCTTCTAAGTTTCCTTCAGTTGGAAAATGTTCTATATCTTTTTGGGTGTTCTGATGCTCCAAGATTTGTTTAGAGTCATTATTTTAAAGTAGTTTGAAGGAGAGGTTGGGTAAATTCCTCTCTTTACTCCACCATGTTGGCTCTGGCCTCCCCTCACCACATACACACACCATATTATTAATTCTGACTCATTTTTCTTGTCTGTTGAGATCTTTTCTGTGTCCTAATTCTGCTATCATATATTAGCTAACTTTCCTGAGATAACTCAGTTTTATATGTGTGCTATCTATATTTTCAGTCTGGTAAAATCAACTACTAATAAAATGGATTGTCATTCTGGAAGAGTACCTAAATAGCATTTAAATGACAACCTCAGGGAACTGAATACTTATACACCTTGGAAAATGATGAAAGGGACAGTTTCAGAGAAATCTGGAAAGACATATGTAGTAATGATGTGGGTTAAGATTCCTTTCTAATTCCCAGCCCCCCATTGGATCTGAGCTAACTTGGGCTGTCCCAGTCCCCATTCTAATGATCTGCTCAGGTTTCCCCAATCCCCACCCCAAGCACAAACAGCTTCCTCCTTATCTAAAAACCTATTGAATTCTATTCAAATTCTAACCCTGGCCAAAACCAGCCAGGAGCCAACCTGGGACTCCACCCACCTTCAAGATTACCAAAAGCCCGCATTATAAAAAGGATAACCCTGGAGTCTTTGCAGGAGCCCCAAACATAGCATCCTTATGCTGGCTATGTCAAGGGTTCCTGCCCACCCAGTGCCAACCCTGGCCCTGGTGTCTTCTACCTTCCAACCTTACTTCCAAACCCCACAATAAACTTCTTTTATTAATCTAGGTTTTCGAGTTTGTAAATTCCTTTACAGAGAATTCTTGCACAGTTACTAGACCTCATTTAACTCTCTATCCTTGCGCTGAATCCAAAGGGGTTGCAGGAGAGCTCTATTTGACTCCCTGTACCCTGAACCTGCCACTAGACCTCAATTAACCCTAATTTCATTTAGGTGCCCCTTATCTAGTTCTCATCAGTAACACAGTGAAATAAAGCAGAGGTAGAAAAACAATTTATACAATAACTACAATATAAAAATGATTAAGTGTCTTAAAAAGTCTTAATCAATGAAATGAATAACCATGGCTTCAGAGGACCAATGATGAAGCATGTTACCCACCTCCTGAAAGAAAGATAATGGAATTAACATAAAGAATGAAATTTGCAGTTTTGAACCTGGTCAAAGAAAGAATTTGTTTTGCTCAACTATGCATTTTTATTACAAAGGGTTGTTTTTATTTTTCATTGGAGGTAAGGGTAGGAAAGAGAGAGATGCTTAACTTTTTAAAATTTTAATTTAAAAAATATTTCACTCCAGTAAAATGATAGGAAAGGAAATCTATTATAATCTTCAGCCTCAAATCCAAGGAATAACTTTGTGTCACTGACTCCTTTAGAAATTTGTACCTACTGATTTTTTTTCTAATGATATTTTTAAACTATTGAAAGAAATATTAAATTTCAGTTAAAGTTTAATGAAAATGAAGATAAAGCTTTTTTCCCCATTAAGGATCAAAGACTTCCTCAAATCTATCCAACCTCCAGATTAAGAACCCTTGCTCAAATACCATCTTAATAGTTTAATAGTATATAGGCTTTAGTATCAAATTTCCAAATTTTCCATACTTACTATTGTTTCAGGTAGTTCAACTACTTCAGAAGACTCATAAAAAGAATCATTTTTATCATCTAGCATAGATTCTTCCTGGTACATAGGTTCTTGTACTTTGAAAAACATTTGATTAAAAAATAAACAGCACTTTTAGAAATGAACAATTTAGTTTTAGATTACTGATATCAAAATATGCTTCATTTACATACATAATGCATGATTTTTCAGGTTTCTGATATCATTCATAACTTTGATTTGAAATTGTGTTCCTTGTTAAAGTTCTCCTGAGAAGGACACTATTTATACCTCAAGTCAAATGCATTTATAAATCTTAAAATAATGTAGCTATCAAGTATTTTAAATATTACTATCTAGCCCAACCAAGGACCTGAAAGGTCAATTGACAGTTTATTCTTCTGACTTTGCTTCAGTCTCTCCAGGCCACCATTCCTCAATTGCCTTCTTGTCCTGGAAGATGCCTCTGCCCCATTGTTCCTTCCCTCCCATTTGTTCCTCCCAGAACTTCCAATTTGAAGAGCCCAGACTAGGCATCCTTCATCCCAATCTGGGCTCTGCTTTTGTCTCTATGGATTTTACCCCATTCTCAGATATGGGTACCTACCTTCTCCTTTCCCTTTTAGCTCCCTTTTTGTGATCCGATTTCTCCCATTAGAATTGAAGGGAGAAGCTTTCTTTTTCCTTGTATTTGTATCTCCAACCTTAGCATAGTGCTTGACACATAGTAAAAGTTTGTTAACGTGACTTGTTGAATTTGTCCATAGATTCACAAGTAACAAATTCATTTTCTTTCCATTGCATTCAAAAGTCTTATCCAGAATATTTTGATAATCAGAGA
This sequence comes from Sminthopsis crassicaudata, assembly GCF_048593235.1. Taxonomy (NCBI): domain Eukaryota; kingdom Metazoa; phylum Chordata; class Mammalia; order Dasyuromorphia; family Dasyuridae; genus Sminthopsis; species Sminthopsis crassicaudata. The sequence continues at coordinate 172,907,334 of NC_133617.1, read as the reverse complement.
ACAGAAATAGGTGCCAAAAAAGGAAAAGGGGGACAGCAAAAAAACAACTTTGTATCATAATTTTTCACCAATTACCACTTTGAGAAACTTGCTGTTCAAGGACTCCTACAATGCCTCTGCACTAAGGCATCCTAGGAGATCATGAAGTCACTGCCATCTTCTGGTAAAAGCTGATAATTTAGTACTATGTCAAAGACTTAAAAATAGAAAACTAAAGGTAGAATTTTAAACACAAGTGTCTATGTTGTTTTAAGTCACATATATGAAAACATGGAATTTGACACAAGCCTAGCCTAAGGAATAAACAGTATCTATTCAGATAAGAATGGATAAGATCTCATCTGTCCAGTGTAGATATTTGGAAATGAATATGGGGGGGGGGGCAGGGCGTTTTTTAAAATTAGATACAGGATCTTTAAAATCCTGCAACAACAAAAACAAGCTGAAAATCAAAATACATCCTTCAGGCAAAGTGCTTGAAATAAGTAAGAAGCTCACAACTTAGATTTAAAAAATTAAGCATCGCTGATTAATTTGCTTTCTTTAATTAATTAATTACTTTAATTTGCACTTTCCTTGGCAACAAAGTGCCAGCAGACCATAGATAAAATGTGGCATTAGTTGTCAGATCCAGTCAATATTCTGTTGTTCTGAACAATGTGTTAAAAAAAAAAAAAAAAAAAAAAAAAAAAGGGAAGGATTTTCTTGGGGATAATGTAGTTAGGAAGTGACTAACTTTTTTAAAGGACTTCAATGAACAGTTCAATATAATAAAGATAATTCATTAAAACACAAATACTCCTAGGAAGAGTAACACCTTACACTTATCAACTATTATTTTCTAATTCCTCCAATTCCAATCCTAGATTTTCAATAATTACTCATCACTTGATTTAGCATATAGGAAGCAATGTTTTCATACCTAATATTATGATATGTTTTTCAGATACTCCCTCTGCTTCTAGATCCCTAATCTTAGATCATTGCTTATGCAACAGACTATATCTCTGAGAAAGAATCAATGAATTTTAGAAAATCAATAACAAATTATTTTTGAAAAGTTGAACTGATAAGCTAATGACCTTATGAGAAATATAAGTCTGGCTATGGTCATAGAGGGAGCTGTATAAGTCATAAAGAATAAAATCAAGAAAGTATCACTGTCCTTGAACATCGTCTTGATTATTAATTTAGGTAATTAGCGATAGGATTATCTTCTAACTTCCATATTTACCTGCTTTTTCATCATGGTAATAGAGACTCTCCTGTTCTTTGAAATCCTCAAGAGTTTCTGGTGGTTCTTTTTTTGTCTGATCAGGGTTCAGCTAAAAACCAAACAAAAACAGGTTTTCATTTTTTAAAAAAAAGTCCTATTAACATCTTAATATCTTTTGAAAAATGCTAAAAAGCATAGTGAGTATATGGCATAGCAATTTGGGGCTAAACATGACTGAAAATAACCTTTCAAGAGCTTTTCCACCCATTTCAAGCTCCCTTTCTTCTCCTAGACATTATTCCAAATGGCTTTTATTTTTAGGCCTACTCAGCAAATGGAAAAGAAAGAGGAATGGATCAAGATGAAAGCATGCTTTTCAGGTTCTAGAATTCCAGAGACTCTTAAAAAGTATAAATAACAATATATTAAATAATCATAAGAAGCACTTGAAGCTTTGCAAAGCACTGCACATTTTATAACTCATTTGATCCTCACAACATACTTAGGAGGCCAATGCTATTATTAGCCCCATTTAACAGATGGGAAAAATGAACAAGATTAAGTGATTTGTCCAGGATGACACAACTAATAAGTATCCAAGGCAAGATTTGAATAGATTCTAAGTCCATCATTCTTATCAACATAGCCACCAGCTGCCTCAGAAGAATTATAATCATCTTAACATTAAAAAAAAAGAATCTTCAGGGATATTAAACTTGGAATTAGAATACCCCAAGTTCAAATACTAGAGCTGATTTTTTTTGTTTTTTTGAATAACTGAAAATAATTTATTAAGCATTTTTATTAAAGCTTTTTATTTTCAAAAGATATGCATATGTGTAGAAGAATTGCATGTTAAACATATTGGATTACTTACTATCTAGAAGGGGGGGGAAGAGAGGAACAAAATTTCAACATTTATCCTTGCAAAATCTTGTGTTACCAATTATTAATAATTGAATAAATATCTTACCTCCCCCTACAAATATCCTCATTTTTTTCATATTTTGTCTGTACCTCTTCCTCCTTTGCACATTCTGCTTTCCTATTTTGTCCATATTTCTGTGAACTTTTCCTTTTTTCCAAAGATATAAGGTTTTTTTTTTTGAGAATGGTCTGTCATTTCTATTCAATAAACATTTACCAAAAGCCTACCATTATCTTAGTTGTAGTGCCTTCTCTCCTTTATTTCCTATTTATTCTGTATATAATTTGTTTTTACATATGTGTTTACCTGTTCCTTCCATTAGATTGTAAACTCCTTAAGAGCATATAGCACTACTTAAAAGGTTCAGAAAAAATTTTTGTGTAGGTGGTAAAATCTGATCTTGGAGAAAGCTTGAAGAAAGGCTTCAGAGATTCAACAATATAGAAATGAGGAAGGAGACATCCTAATAAAACCAAAGTAAGCCTTAAAGTAACCACTCAAAGCCAGTTATGCTAAACAAATTCACTTGAATTATTATCTTTTATTCTCTAGAAGTTTATAAACTTAAATAAAGATTATATACTTGTTTCTTAGGGGTTAAGTTAGAAACCTGGGTTCTTTAGTATGGAATATCTGGAGAAGAATGAAAGTAGAAACAAATAGCAATATAATGACCAAATGAGCAAAGGATGAATCTCTAATAATACTCAAAGTGAAAAAAAGAGAAATGGAATTTGTAGATGGGGGTTAAATGTGCTAAGTGGCTTATATATCCTATGACATTGCATTTCTTAAAAGTCATATATCTACAACTAAACAAAATTTCCACCATTTCCAAAGATCTCAGACTTTCCAACCTTTTCTATCAATGAAAATTGATATTTTAATGCCAAACATAATCACAAATACTGACATTTTTAAATGAGCAGAAATTAAATTTTAAAAAATGAACTTGCCAGGTATTTGTCTGGTCCAAGAACTCTCATGCAAGTCTTTAGTATATCAGATTGTACATCAAAATGTATTTCTATTTTCATCACTTCTTTGTTGTTGAAAAGAAAGAGAGATTTCTTCAGGCAAACAACAAGGACCTTCTTTTTTCCAGCTTCTAACAAAAGGAGAAAAAAAAAGTAGGGGGACATATTATATAGCAGGTGAAATGAAAGATTGGTTTTAGTGTTTATAATTTCAAATTATTGAATTAAAAAATGTTTGCTCACCATTACTACCTGCCCAAATTTTCTAGAGTGAGTACCTGTATAGAAATGACACTAAAACTTGTTGGTCAGTTGTTTGACTTGTATTCGACTCTTTGTGACCCTATTTGGGGTTTTCTTGGCAAAGATACTAGAGTGACTTGCCTTTCCTTCTCCAATTCATTTTACAGATGAAGAAACTGAAACAAACAGGGTTAATTTCTTCAGAATCACATAGCTATAATTCCCCGAGGCCAGATTTTAACTCAAGAAGATGAGAATACTAATCACTGCGCCACCTAGCTACCAAATAAATTGGAGGCAAATAAATTTAGCAACTGTTTTATCAGACTCTAACGCTTGGCATCCAATCTATCTGTATTTTGACGGGAAAGAATGAATGAACCTCTTTTATATCATTACAAAGTAGTCTGTCATCCTCTTTTAAAAATAACTTAAGGTTAATACTAGGTGAAACAGTCTATGGGCTACTTGATGGGGAAGAAGAGAAAGGAAAGCCTTTATAGATTGTTCTATAAATTGTTGGATAGACAACAGTTTCTTGTAGGCAGCAAATAAGCACTAAATGAACTCTTCAACACTAAGACAAAAATGAAAATTTATTTTTGGTACCTTCCTAATTTCTCTTTTAAAGTCCTTGTCTCTTTCCCTTCTCTAGGTATGAGGGTCCTTCTGATCCCCTTAATCTATTCCCAACTCCCAGTGTTGCTCAGGTCCACTGACTGTGTGTTCAGTAGAGAATCAACTCAGAATATCTAACTCTCATGATAAGGTAAAAAAGAGATAGCCCAAGATAAAAATAATTAATAGGAAATTCTTGTCTGAAGAGAGGTTAAAGGAGATAACTTGAGACACAAATGATTAAGAGAAATTCCTGTCTTATTTACAAATCTCTCCTGAACCTCTTGGATAACATCTCTGTGCAAACTTTGTTTTATGGCCCTGGTTATGTATAAAATGATTTTCTAAAAATGTTTTCCTTGCACTCGGTTTATCCTTGCCTTGTGCCCATCAACTGGCGTCCCCTTGCCAGGCAGTTTGGCCTTTCTGGAGGCCAAATGCCTGTCTATCCCTTTACTATCAATAAAGACTTTGTTTTGACACAGCATTGAGTAGGGGATTCATTTGCTACCCAACCTGGCCTTGGTACTTTGGGGAAGAACAGAGAGGTAATCAGACAACCAGAAAAAGAGCTGATCCATCTGAGCTTAGAGCCTCAATTTCTCCTCATCTCAGATACAGTGTGCCTGGATGCTACTAAACCTAATACTTCATTAACTGGCTGTACCCCCAAAGAAGGTCAATTCTTGAGAAGTCTTACTCTGAATGGATTCTAATATTAGGCACAACAAATTTGGAGTCAGAGAACTGGGGTTCAGTTTCTTCCCATCAACTTGGACAAATCTGTGTGTCTCTGGAATTTGATTTCCTCACTGTAAAATGAAGGGGTTAGACTAAGCAGGCCCCCAAGATACCTTTCTAGTCTCAAAAAAAAAACCCAAAAAACAAAACAAAACAAAACAAAAACCTATGATTATCCTATAGGTGTCCCGAGTAGGAGATATTAAACCCCACCAGTGTATGCAATACAATACTTTTCTCTTTATGTTGGTTTTATTCCTACCTTAATTTTATTTTTCATTATCCAACATTTTTTCTTCCCACATTTAGGAAAAAAAGGAAAGAGAAAGAAAAAAACTCTTACAAGTATATCAAGAAAAAAAATCCCCATATTGGATATATCCATAAAAGTATGTCTTATTCTAAATAGTCCATTACCTCTCTGCCAGAAGATGGGCAACAATCATGAATATCTATTTTTACTCTTAGTATATTTCCAAGTTGATAAAACAGACACCCCACACACATATGTATGGGCATATATATTTAAAAACAAATTCAAAAATTAGATTTTTCTTTTACAATATGACTAATATGGAAATAAGTTTATAATGTTTGTACATGTATAACCTCTATCAGATTGCTTACTGTTTTAGAGAGGGAAGAGAAAAGGGAGGAAAGGAGAAAAAAATTTAGAACTCAAAATCTTACAAGAATGAATGCTGAAAATTGTCTTTACATGTAAATGGAAAAATAAAATACTATTGAAGTATACACATACACACATATATTTAATTGCAGAACTAAAGTCCAGGACAATTTATCCGATTTATAATAATAATAGTTATAGGAAGGCCTAGAAAGGTATGGCCAGATTCTATAAGCAATGGCAACTGAACCTCTTAATCTCCCAGACTAAGGGTATGGGCAAGATACTTAGCACCTCCTCCTGGGCATGCTTATGATCAGTGTATTAATCAGTGTATTACCTTTTATATTGAAACTGCTAACTGCTTCCTTTAGAAGTCTTACGGAATCCCACAGTTCATCCTTAAAAAAACAATAAAGGAAAAATGTACATATACTTTCACCCAAATTATCTAGAAGCATTTTGATCTAATCAGATGTAGTACAAAAACAATCTTTACCTCAGAATTATCTATATAGAATGTTATGCTCTGACTTCCTATATTAAAATCAATCCAAAACTTCTCCAGGTTTTCATCATGTGGCTTCCTCACCTGAAAACAAAGGCCATTTCGATCATACATGTGCTTTCTCAAAAGACCTAGTTTAGTTGACACTTCCCCATTTTGCTACTTCTTCTCTTCCTTTAGAATAACATTTTTAAAGCCATTTGGATTAAATTGTAGGTATGAAGTTTATCTTTGGAAATGGAGTTTGGTCTGGAACCAAAGGGCAAAATGTCACAAAGTCAATTGTAGTGTTCACCTAATTGTTTTCCTACTAATTCCCATTCATCTAGATCCAATTCTTTTTCCAGAGAAAAACAAGGACATATGCCCTTCACAGTTTTTAAAAGTTCAGTAATCTCCTCCAAAATTATAATCAATCCTTGGCTTTTCAACTAAAAGAAAGAAAAAACCTTTCCTAAATACCCATTTCATTAAAAAAAAAAAAAAAAGGAAATTAGGGTAGAATACAATTAATAGAGCAATTTATTTCAGTGACCATTTTGCTTGCTTCCCCAAGACTTATGTTTTTCATTTTTGTCTATATAGAACAGTGGGCACTCACAAGTTGGGTAATGACCTAACAAATAACAATAAATGAATGGAATACTATTTGCCATAAGAAACAATTAAAGGGATAGTTTTAGAGGGAAAAAAAGGGAAAATTTGTATGACTATAGAAAAATTTGGTCTCAAGAGAAGCATAAAAAGATAATTGGAAGGGAAATAAACAACTGTTTTAAAGGTTAATGTGGAAGATGATATGTATAACTCTTGAGACCTGTATCTTTATCAGGGCAGTTAGAAAGGATATACTTAGAGGGTATAGGTATAAGATTACTTTAGTATGATGATATACAAAAGAAATTAGGGGTGGGAAGGGAATTATATTGGGAGAAAAGGAAAGAGGAGAAAAAATAGGATAAACTATGTCACATAAAGAGACAAGATTTATTACAGCTGAGGGGAAAAAAAGGAGGGAGATTAATATTGTTTGAATCTTAATCTCATCGAAACCCCATCTCAAAGAGGAAATTACAATACATAGTTTGATAAAGAAATTTGACTCACACTATAGGGAAGTAGAAGAGGAAAGGGAAAAGGAAATGAGATGGATAATAAAAAAGAGGGCAAAAGTAGAAGGGCAAAAGGATAAGAAAGGGGGTTCAAAAGGGGGAGAGCAGACTAAAGGAGGTGATGGTTAGATGCAAAACATTAATGAGGAAAGGGTGATATGAGAGATAAGAATATTACCTGGGAAAAAGACTGTGGGGAATATAGAGTTAGTAATCTTAATTGTGAATGAAAATGGGATACATTCTTCCACAAAAATGGAAGCAGCTGTTCATATGAACTAGTGTTTCCTTTGGCTACTACATATGTTTCTGCTTGGCAAGAAACTAAAGCAATTTTCAGATACTTTGGGGCTCCTTGCTATAGCAACTAATATTGATTATTAAGCTTCTATATGAAATTTTTATAATCAACTTCTATTCTTTCTTCTACTTCATAATATCAATTATATGCTTATATGAGGCGATGAAGTTGTTTTCATTGATTGCCATCCTTTCTTCTTCTAGTTTCTGCATTAATTTTGATTGTTATTTTAACAAATTAATTGTCTGTTGGTAGGTAGCTGATTCAATCAGGATCCCCAAATCAATAATGAATTATTTACTATAAATATAATCAACTTTTTAAATTATAAATTCACAATATAATCAGTTTATTTTCTTGTGATGTTACTTGGTGCTTGTTCAGTCTACAACTTTCTGGTTCTTTTCTTTAAAAAGTAGTCATTATGATAGGTGAGAACCTTATGTGTAAGTTTATTAATTTTTGGTCTCTCTCCTCTTCCATATTTTTCAGTCACCTCACCTACTTTCTGCTCTCTCCATTGAAGTTGCCAAATAACATATATGTTGATAATTTATAGGATCTTATCAAATTCCTTACATAACTATTCATTTACATTTTCCATTCTCTGTAAAAGTTGTATATACAAATTGCAATTTCCCTTGATGTGATCTGTTTGCAAATTCTTATTATAAGTATTGCAAAAAGAATGAACAAATATAAAGAAAATCATGTATCTTAATGTCTTTGGACACACAATAAAACTAATTTCCCTAGCTCCTTCATTTGATTTTCCAAGAAACACACAGGAAGCATAATTCTATTTGGCTGCAACTTTTTACTGTTTTCTGATTTTGTGTATAGAGAAAATGTCAAGATTAAAATGACTTGGTTCTTCCAGTGGCATGTAACTAGACGAAAATCTCACAATTGGAATACCAACAGCTGAATAAATGTTGATAGATAATTTAAGAACTCTGTAGTACTTAAGCATTCTCTGCCCTCTTTCCATCACCCTACTACCACCACTACATAAATGGAAGGCAACTACATAGGAGGGAATGGGTCTTTGTGTTTTTCTTTACTTATTAAATTGCTGGGGCCAAATAATTCATCACAAAAAAATTGGTATATAACTTTCTGTACTTAGGCTGTTTGGACAAATTATACATGGAATATAAGTGAATTGTTGGGGCTCTAAACATTCCAAATATGGTATAATCCTAACAGGTATAGCTTTTAGAAACAATATCATATCCATATGCCATAACGAGGCAATGGAGCAAGATTTTGTGGCACTTTGCCCATATCACACACAAAAAAAATAGATTTCACATTCATAAATTGACTGCATGCACTGCATTCATGGGGATTGGGGGAAGGAGGAAGAAGAGAAATAATATTACCTCATATTCATCAACAAAGGCAGCAATACATGGAAATGTATAAACCCTGCAAAATGGTATATTATTAGAAAAATTATTTGAGCCAAAACAAAAATTTAAAAGCTTTATAAACAAGTGTTTTTATGTAAGTGATCTATTATTAAATCCCTTTGGAGATTAATAATAAATCTAAAAGTTGGCTGCTAATAAAATTGATCAATCTCTAACAATGAAAATAATGTATCCAGGATCACAGATAAAGGAGGAAAAGTTGTTGGAAGCCCTCTAATCCATTTCTCTCATTTGACAGATTAGGAAAACTGAGGATCACAGAAATTAAGTGATTTTCCCAAATTCACACAAATCCCAAATCACATAAGTAGGATTCAAACCCAGGTCTTCAAATTCCAAAGCCAATTTCCTTTTCATTTATTGTTCTAAAATATCAAAGGTACTTCCAAATCCTATTGCTACCATTAAGCTCAAAGGTTTTCAAATTCAGAATCTTACCTCCTTTTATCACCAAGCTTATCATTTAGGCAATTAAGGAATCTTCTACTGTCCTTCAAAATAAAACAAGTGGTACAATTGTTATATTTCAAGACTGAGATTATAAACCAAATTCTTATTGACTTGTATTTTACTTTTAAAATTCAAAGAAAAAATTTTTACAACCCCATAAGGATTCAAATGGAAATAAAATAAGAATGATTTATGGCCCAAAGTTGAACCGAAGTCTATAAAAATTAGAATTATCACAAATTCCAAAGAGATTGATATCTAGAACATTTTTCTAAAAATATTTTTCTCCAAGAGAAAGTTTAGATTTCCATTATGATTCATGTTGCCATTTTTAATCCCTTAAGAAGATAAGCAAGTTCTTTTCAATATGCTATACTATACTATTTTATTTCCCATTTTAAGTTTCTTCTCTCCCTCCCTTAGTCTACTTTTGATAACAAATGAGCATGGATCATCTACTCAGATGAATACTTTTCAGATGTATTTGCCTAGTTCTTTTCTGGATCCCTTCATCCCACTATCAAATAGTAAGTACTATAAGAATATACAATCATTTTTGTATTGCCTAAGACAAAAAAAAATCTTCCAACTCTGATCCCCAAAACACATTCTAAAGCTGAATAACAGATTTCTGATTATTTATTCTGATTTATTCTTAACTTTATTCCCTTTTCATTATCAAGAAAGTATTATATTCACTTCTAATAAGACCCCTCATTTTCCCTGGCATTTCTCTGAATACTAAGTAGACATGTTACTGTATTTTTCATATAAAAGGAATTCTTCCTCACATCACTTAACATCTTGACTGATTTCTACTCCCTTTTTCCTCAACCTTCATTTTCCCACTGTGATTACATATCCTATGAAAAAACAAAGTGTCAGAAAGGTTGAAACTCTTATCTATAGTACACATAATCAACATGTGGAAAAAAATGATTCTGTGATTCTTTAGGATAGATTAAAGGCTCCGAGGAACCTTAGTGGTCATCTCAGATAAAATACAGTGAAAATTTCAGATTTAATTAAAAGTATTTTTAAAAAGTATAAAAACAAAAAAGTCATGAACAAAATTATCATTCAATGTGGATATCATCAGTTGTCTTATATGTATAAAGATAATATTTTTCCAAAGAATCTAATCCTTCACATTCATCCTCTTTAACCTTAACTCCTTAATTTCATATAATGAATTTATTTCAGAATACAATGTAAATTGGGCAACAAAATTCTAAGTTAATGTTGCTGTATTCCAGAGTTTCATATGAGGATAGGAAAACCCATTCACTGGTTCAAAAAGTATGGAAGCATGTTAATCAATTTTTTTCCTTTAGATTATAGGATATATGGAACAGCTAAGTGGTACAGTGGATAGAGTTCATCTTCCCGAGTTAAAATCTGGCCTCAGATATTTACTAGTTGTGGGACTGTGATCAAGTTAAATAACTGTTTGCCTCAATTTCCTGAATTGTAAAACAAGCTGGAGATGTAAATGGCAAACTACTCTAGTATTTTTGCCAAGAAAACCCCAAATAGGTCACAATCACGACTGAAATGACTATACAGCAAAATAAGGCATTTGCTATTTACAAAGCCCATGTTCCTTGGATTATGCAATGCAATTCTTACATCCTACACCAAATTAATCTTCTTTTGTATACCCAAACATATTATGAAAATCCCCATTTTTCACTGGTTTAGTAAAGTTCCCTTTAATTCTAGAATGCTATCTATCATTCTTATTCTTCTAAACTTATTCAAAGTTCATTTCAAATCACAGCTTCTTCCACTAAGCGGTCCAACTCCATCTTCAACACCAATATCTAGATCAGTTGGAAGGGTGAGAGTTTTCTAGTATCAACCCCTTCATTATATAGATAAGGAAGTAAGCCCTAGAAAATCTTTAGTAGCTTGCTCAGTTATACTGGCAGCTACTCTCCACAAGACCAATTTTATTTATCTTTTTGCCTTACACACAGGTCTCCAGTGATAGTTTAAATTTCTTAAGCTCTGTGACTTGATCCAGATGATTGCAAAGAACTCGCAATGAAAAATGCTGTCCGACTTAGCCAATCTATCAGTTTCTTATTATCGTGTAAGATAACAGGAAAAGATGATAAATGTTGGAGTGGATGTGGGAAAACTGGGATACTAATAGCTTTTTTAATGGTATTATTATTTTTGTATTATAGCTTTTTATTTACAAGATATATGCATGGGTAATTTTTCAGTATTGACAATTGCAAAGCCTTTGTTCCATCTTTTCCCCTCCTTCCCCCAACCGCTCCCCCAGATGGTAGGTTGACCAATACATGTTAAATATGTTAAAGTATAAATTAAATACAGTACGTGTATACATGTTTCCAAATTATTTTGCTGTACAAAAAGAATTGGACTTTGAAATAGTGTACAATTAGCCTGTGAAGGAAATCCAAAATGCAGGCAGACAAAAATAGAGAGATTGGGAATTCTATGTAATGGTTCATAGTCATCTCCCAGGGTTCTTTTGCTGGGTGTACCTGCTTCAGTTCATTACTGCTCTATTGGAATTGATTTGGTTCATCTCATTGTTGAAGAGGGCCTTGTCCATCAGAATTGATCATCATATAGTATTGTTGTTGAAGTATATAATGATCTCCTGGTTCTGCTCATTTCACTCAACATCAGTTCATGTAAGTCTCTCCAGGCCTTTTTGAAATCATTCTGCTGGTCATTTCTTACAGAACAATAATATTCCATAATATTCATACACCACAATTTATTCAGCCATTCTCCAATTGATGGGCATCCACTCAGTTTCCAGTTTCTGGCCACTACAAAGAGGGCTGCTACAAACATTCTTTCACATATAGGTCCCTTTTACTTCTTTAAAATTTCTTTGGGATATAAGCCCAGTAGTAGCACTGCTGGATCAAAGTGTATGTACAGTTTGAGAACTTTTTGAGCATAGTTCCAAATTGCTCTCAAGAATGGCTGGATGTATTCATAATTGACACTAATATATTGTTAATGGAATTGTGAACCTACACCATTCTGCAGAACAATTTCAAACTATGCCCAAAGGACTACCAAATCAGTTCCAATAGAGCAGTAATGAACTGAACCAGCTATACTCAGCAAAAGAACTCTGGGAGATGACTATGAACCACTACATAGAATTCCTAATCTCTCTATTTTTGTCTGCCTGCATTTTGGATTTCCTTCACAGGCTAATTGTACACTATTTCAAAGTCCGATTCTTTCTGTACAGCAAAACAACTGTTCAGATATGTATACATACGTTGTATTTAATTTATACTTTAACATATTTGACATGTATTGGTCAACCTGCCATCTGGTGGGGGGAAGGAGGGGAAAAATTAGAACAAAAGGTTTGGCAATTGTTAATGTTGTAAAATTACCCATGCATATATCTGGTAAATAAAAACTAATATAAAAATTATCTGTGATAACATATATACATATATATATATAAGATATATACTATATATCTTATACTTCTTGTATGCCCCATATTATCTAGGTGCTTAATGTTTGCAAAATTAAATTTTCTAGATAGGGCCTCTTACTGTTTCAAATTCTCTGTCTCTTATCTCTTTGAAAGCTACAGCAACAATGTCATCTTCAAACAAAGTATGGGCAAGGTCAGCTTGAGATTTTTTGCTCATCATTCTGCACAAGGCTTCAGAAAGAGCAACTTGTAGATCATAATCTGAGAATAAAAAAATATTAGAAATTGTTATATTTTACACAAATTAAAAATAGTTCCCTCTTCAGAAACAAGCATTGTTTCAAATTTACTTCACTAACTTTTGTACATTAATTATTTTGGTACTACTTTGCAATCTATCCAATTATATAGATAGATTCAAGACCCATAGAATTAAGGGATGTTAGAAGAATCCTTAAAATGCAAAAGGATGTTTAAAATTATTTATAAAAAAACTTTTTAAATTAATTTTGTTAAAAATTTCTTTGTAATTTAAATACATAAAGCAAGATTATCCAAGATGGCTTTTCATCATAACTGAAATAATTCCTATCTTAATTATTTTGTATTAGCAAAATGAAATCTCTATTTTAATTTCACCTGGATTAATGAAAATATAACAAATAGCATAAAAATACACCAAAGTACTTCCAATTAATAAGGCTTCTAAACATCTTACCACCTATCTCCAAAATTGCTGTGGCAAGGCCTTTCCTGAAAAAAAAATTTGATAGATACATAAGTTCATTTAAATTCAGAGTGAACAGTAAAGGCTTATATATAAGCATTAAATTAGATTAAATTTTATCTACAATAAATAAAAAACCTCAAATTCAGTATAAAAATTGTAAGCTTTTTAAAAAGAAAGATAAATATTTCCTTAACATGCAATTAAATGGTTAAATGAAAGGTTTAATAAATCATGAATTAGCATTTTACTTTATAAACAGTCAATTGAGGTATTTATAAATGAAAGTAAGATTCCAGTTACTGTACCCTTTCTGTGCCCCAGTTTTTTCATCTAAGAAATGAGGTCTATGAGATTTTAAAGTCTCAAGTCAATGGTTCATACCTCTTATAAGGAATGTCATTTATACTCATTGTAAGTATATCTGTCACCTAAGGGAAATTCAGTTTCTCTAAGACTTCTGATTATTGATACATGATATACATGACCTGCATTTGATTATTTATCAGTTTTCAAATCAGACTAAACTTTGATGTGGGAGTTTGAGATTTCATTTATTTAATGAAGTTATAACTAGAACATCATCCTAAATTATTTATTTTTAATGACTCAACCAAATCCAAAGAAAGAAGTGAAAAACTTAATTGCTGAAGTCTTTTTAAAAAAATCTAAAATAATTTAAATCTCCATTTTATAGGTATCATTTAAAAAGTATCATGGAAATTTCATGATATGCTTAAATACATACAATAACATATGTATATGCATTAGTACTCAGTCAACTAATTCATGCCTATTTAAACTTGAAAGAAAAAAAAATTCCCAAACAGTAATGCAAGTAATGCTACTTAAAAATAAGTTGTCTAGTTTTTGCCATATGTATGATCCCTACCTTTAAAATCCAGAAATATCTTGGATTGCTCAAAACATACTTCTAAAACTAAGTTCAGGCAGTCTATATCAAAATTATAAGACTACATTAAAAACTGTTTTAAAAATGGGAGAAAATGATCCCAGATGTGTGAACATGCAATTAAGATTAGTGAAATCTCCTATAAGCAGAATCATAACATCATCTTTTCTAATTTGATCTTATACTGTAAGAAAGCTTCAACTGGAAATGGGGACAATAATAATACTTGTACTAACTGCCTCAGGGTTCTTGGAAAGAATCCACTTTATAAACCATAGTGCTATGTAAATCTGAGAAGCTGCTATCCAAAGCCCAATTCAACCATGACAAAAATCCTTGTATGTTACTGATAAATCAACAAGCTCCATTCCCTATTTTAATCATTCAGTTCTAATACCTGGGAGTCATCTTTAGTTTTTCACTTTTATTCACTTGCTCTGGGTAATCAGTGACCAAATTCTTGTTGATCCCTTGTATTTGTTTCTTCCCTGTCATACCATAAAAGAGGGGATAGCTTATCACCTCTTACCCGATTATTGCAATAGTCTCTTAATGATCTTCCTCTCTTTAGTGTCTCTTCCATCTAAGCCTGTATAACTGGCAGAGTGTCCTAAAACAGAGTAACTTGCCAAACCTCTGTGACTTTGTAATGAATATAAATTAAAAGCAAACTTCTTTATCTGACCTTTAAAAGCCTTAATAACGGGGCAGCTAGGTGGTACAGTGGAAGCCTTGAATTCAGGAGGACACGAGTTCAAATCTGGTCTCAGACACTTCCTACCTGTGTGACCCTGGGCAAGTCACTTAACCCCAGCCTCAGAAAAATAAAATAAAATAAAATGAAAGCCTTAATAGAAACCTATTCTCAGTGTATTTTTGCACCCTCAACCTACATGACTCTGCTTCCCACACTCTTCAAACTAGGGAAACTATCTTACAGTTTCTACATAGGTCACTCCATCTCTCTTTTCAGGCATTGGCCCTGGACATTCCCCATACCTATAACATACTACTTCCTCACCTACACCTGAGAGAATCTGTCTCTTCCTTCAAGACTATCGAAATATTTGGGAAATACCCCATTTTCCAGAGTAAAGTAAGCTGGCTATACCCTGAATTTAGCATAACAATAATCCTTTGCATTCTGGATATCACTCTGGCAAAGTGTACTGCTTGGACCAGTACCAAGTGTTCACTGAGGGATTTGGCTTCCACTTTCTCCCAAGGTGTTCATCACATATTCACAATCCTTATTCCTTGTAACTGCCAGATACCGTACTTCTGTTCCCATCACAGAATTCTGGTTCTGTACCCCACAGAGTAATTGGAACCAAAACTTGAGACAATCACTATTTCCACAGGACCCTAAAAATGTCAACCATGAGAACTGTCTTGAGAATGATTATGTTGTGGTCCAACCCCTGTCATGTATATAAAGTGCCTCAGCCTGAGAAGCATTAAGCTATTCTTCTTTGGAGCAGGGGCTTCCATTTGCAACCTTCATCTTCTTCACTCTGAAATTAAACTTTTTTGTGTCCTGACTCCCATAAGTTAGAGGCCAGTTTCAGGTTGGGTGACAAGATACAACTTGAACAGTGCATCTGTCCATTCAAAGCCTTTGTTAATCTTCCAATTACCAATGTCTCCTCTCCTTAACTACTTATTTTGCATTTGTATTGCATATACATATGAGCGCATGTATGTTTGTATGAATGTATGTACATGTCTCCCCAATAAAATATAAGCTTCTTGATACTAAGGATTGCTTCATTTTTGAATCTGCACCTTTAAGACAATGCCTAGCACAGTTAAGGTGTTTGATAAATGATAAATGTTGATTGATTGATCTTCTTATTCTATATGAATAGCCCATAATTAGTGACCCAAGAGACCATTTCTTCATAAGTATCTAATTTTAAAGAAGAAAATATCTCAGGACCAGAATCACAACAAAGAACATAATATAATATTCTAGGTTGAGATAATATGTAAAGTACTTCACAAATCTTAAAAGGACTATATAGATATTAGTTAATGTGGTCTTATATTTAATCCTGCATTATATCATATTATAAGCTTTGGAACATTTCACAATTGTTTATGAGACTACTTACATAAGAGAGACTTTGTTTTCTGATAAAGGAAATTTCACCATCTCACCTCGAGGAATTTTTTCTAAGCTGGAGTTCAAAGTCCTTAGAGCCTTGAAGAGAGAAAGGAGGCAGGGGAGGCCACTAAATATAACACAGAAAGCCAAATATTATTTCCACCCCCAGATTCCCTAATTATTTTTATAATATAGAGCTGGAAGTTATTGAGAGGTCATTTAGCTCAACTGCCTAATTTTGTAAGGAAAAAGACCAAGGAAGGCAAATGATCTGTATATAGTAAATGTCCCAAGTGAGATTAAACTTGGGTCTTCTGATTCCACAGTCTGTCCTTCCACTACATGATGCTTGCCACTATTTCATCAGTTATAACTTACCTCCTTCCGAATCAAATAATCAATTGTCTTGTCTGCCACTAGAAGTCCTAAGTTCAATAAGAATGAATCCAAGAGCTGGCTTTTTCCTAAAAGCAGAATATCAATAAGGTACATGCAAAAAATATAACAATATAACTTTTGCCAAATTGAAAACCTAGATTCCACTGCGCTCATATTTGTAGATCAATGCTGAAGGATAGTTATTAAAGTCAGATAAGATCTGTTCTTTTTTTTTTCCTCCATAAGGTTACTTGAATGTATTCCTGCTATGTAGGAATTTAAGCAATTCATGTTTACAAATAACAGCATGATTCTATTGTAACAAAAGGACTCCAAAGTGTAAAGCAATTAAAAAAAATTTTTAAAGCTCTACATTTTTTAAAACCTCTAGCAATTTCCCAAGTGTCACAGCTTTTAGCCATCCTTAATTATAACAATCTGACCATGAACCACCTGTGCCTTAAGTAGTTCCCATCTTTCAATATCCTAGTTGAAATCTCAGGGTCATTTTTCTTTTTAAACTTATTCCTTTGAATGACAGATAGTGAATCCCAGTGTGCCCTCCTTTAATTGCTTACATTCAGACCTACTGTCTAACCTAGGCAAAAAAACTTCTTTCCCCTGTTACCAGGAATTCAATTCTCCCCAAACTTACCAATGGTTACTCTTACCTTCCTCTGGTCACCCCTTCTAACATATATGCCATCTGAAACACCCACTTGACTATATCAAGAAGCTTATATTTTATTGGGGAGACATGTACATACATTCATACAAACATACATGTGCTCATATGTATATACACAAGTATATGCAATACAAATGCAAAATAAATGTGAAGTAGTTAAGAAAAGGAGACATTGGTAATTGGAAGATTAGCAAAGGCTTTGAGTGGACAGATACACTGTTCAGGTTGTATCTTGTCACTTCCTCACTTCTTTCATCTTAATTAAAATCTGATTGTCCCCTACACAGATACTATCTTCCTCAGCACCCATTTTCAAGGCTGTTAGCTACTTCTCTAAAGGCTCTGTGATTCACAAAGGCAGAAAATAATAATAAACAGCCATTTCTGGACCTTGATTTATTATTATCCCTCAAAAATATCTTCTCTTTCAAGATACACTTATATGTGATTTCATCAAGCTATCCAGATCCTTGTCACTGACTAATCTTTCACCTGCCTCAATAAGTTCAGCATCTTGTTCTTCTCCACTCCAAACCCTGCCCCTTCATCCTTAAGAAGCTTCAGTTTTCCTAAAAGTCAGTGGTTCTCAAACTTTTTGATCCCAGGACCTTTTAACACTAAAAAACAAACAAACAAATAAATAGAGAATCCTTCCCCCTTCACAAAGGAGGATTCTATCTATATTGAATGGTATTTGTCATATTAACTAAAACATCTTAATTTTAAGATGTTTTCTTAGCATTATTATTGTATAGTATCTTGGTATTTTTATCCACATAGATTTGACTTTGTGGACCCCCTGAAAGAATTTTGGGGGGTCTCTTTGATCCCTAAATTGAACCCTGACAACAGTTCCTGTTGATGATAATTCTAACATCCTAGGCTCACAGTTCAACCTCCTTTTCAACCTTTAAATCTATTTTAACCTACTTCAACTATTTACTGAGTGGCTAACATTTCTCTGTTAACCATCACCAGAAATTGATCCCCTTTTTCAAAGCTATAAATTCAGAAATTCCTTTCTCTAATTATTATATATCCTGACTTCCTTTCTAACTCTTTTCAATCCTTTTGTAAATTCAATTTTATTTTAATTTGCAAATTGTATTCCTCTTCTCTCCTAGATCTTCATCCACTGAAAAGACAAAAAAAAATCTATGAAAAATATTTATAATCAAGCAAAACAAACTTTCCTAGAGGAGAGGAGAGGGCTGCCTAAGTATCATCAGGAGGACTTTGGATTTGTGGTTGATCAGAGTTCACAAGTCTTTCAAAGTAGTTTATCTCTATAATACTATTATCATAAATATTGTTCTCCTGATTCTACTTCCTTCACTCTGTATCAGAGTTCATATAAATATTCCAAATTTTTTTCCGAAATTATTTCCTCGTTCATTTCTTACACCACAATAATGCTTCTATTCCCTTCATACAACACAACTTCTTCAGCCATGACCCCTCAGTTTTCAATTCTATGTTATCACAAAAACCTCTGTTGTAAATATTTTTATACACATGGGATGTTTTCCCTTTACTTTGATCTCTTAGAGGTATGGACTAGTAACATCATCACCAAGTCAGAGTATTTTTAACAGACTTTGGGTATAGTTCCAAATTGCTTTCAAGAATGCCTGGAACAGTTTGCAATTCCATCAGCAGTGCATTTAATTCATTCTCTCTCTCTCTCTCTCTCTCTCTCTCTCTCTCTCTCTCTCACACACACACACACACACACACACACACACACACACACACACACACACACAATTCCTCCAGGATTTAGCATTTCCCTATTTTGTTTTTTGTCGACTTTGCCTCCCTGATGAAAGAGAGACAGATATAGCTATAATTAGATGTACACACATATGCATGTGTGTACATGTGTGCATGCAGAACTACAAACATGCATGTACACATGGATGCATGTATGTATTCATATATACACATATGTGCGTGTATGTATACACATTTATACATGTGACAGAACACTCAGCCTGGAGGAAGATAAACCCAAGTTCAAATTCTGTCTCAGATATTTATTAATTATGTGAACCTGACAAAAATCACTTAACCACTATTGCCTCAGTTTCCTCATCTATCATCATTTAGAGAACGAGTTTCCTCATTCCCTAAAATAGGATTAATTTGGACCCAGTTATTCACAACTACCCTTGTAGACTAAGCTCCTTAAAAATAGGGTCTCATGTCTATTTTTGTATCTCCCTCACATATAAATGCTTAATAATTATTTTTTGAACTTAATTTGATTTTTCCTTCTTGCCCTGCCATGCCATGTCCATACAGTTAGCATTCTAGTTTAGGACCCCGACATCCTAGCATCTCTTCCTCCAGCTTCTCCTCTCATCAATTGGATCACTATTAAAGCTATCTTTGTATTGCATACATAAATCTGATCATAGCACTCCCCTGCTCAGAAATTTTCAATAGATGTTCCTTTCCTAAAAGGCTAAAAGCAGATTTCTTATCCTATTATACATCATTCTTTATAATCAGGCTCCAACATAATTTCCTAGTCTTTTTTCCACATTACTTTGGCTTAGTTAAAGTATGAATTATTTTGTTAAGTAAAATGAATTATTAACTCTTCTCTGATGTAGTACCTCTCCTCAGAGTACAACTGCACAGGCCAGTTATGCATGAATAGCCTCCCTCCATTGAATTCCATCCCTTTAAAGTTCAGCAAAGGTACTGGTAACTCCATGAAATCTGCTCTATTTCCATAGCTGGAAATCCCTCAAAGGTTCACTCTCTTATGTTATTCTGTCTGACATTTTTCATGCACTTAATCATCTTCTCACAATATAGTCATACACTTTCACTTTGCTATAAATTAAATGTGAGGTATTATTTAATTACTCAGAGCAAGAACACTGTTAGTTTTTCACTTGCAAGTACCGTGTTCAATAAATATGCATAGAACTAAATAATTTCCCCAGAACTAAAGCATCCTTAAGTTGATTAATATTTCAACAAGTATTTATTAAGTGTCTAATATGTACCAAGGAAATGTGCTACAAGGAAGCAAAAGAAGGGAAGAGTACCTTGTCAGAAAGAGCTTACATTCCAAAGGGGAAGACAAGTAAATAGATACAGCATAGATATAGACATGAATAAATACAAAATAGTTAAATACAAGCTAATTTGAGAGACAGCATTAGCAGTTAGTGGAGGGGGCAAAGAGCAAGAAAATTTTCATACAAAAGATGGCTTTCAGAGCTGCTGTATAGAGGGAGAGTGGACTCTGTGAGGTAGTAGTAAGGGGGCAGTTCATTCCAAGGATGAGGAGTTCTAATACAAAAGCAAGGAGACTAAAGATAGTGAATACAGATTGAAGACAATGAGAAGGCTAGTTTGGCTGGATCAGAGTGTGAGAGATGGAGTAATAGCCACCAAAGCTCAAAAGATATGTTGGGACAAGATAGCAACAGGTTTTAAAGTATAACTTAAGAGTTTTTATTTCATCCTAGAAGCAACAGAGTTGATTGGGTAAGAGAATAATAAGCTCATATCTGCACTTAAGGAAAGCTGTTGGTAGTTCTGTGTAGGATAGACTTTATTAAGAAAGTACTTGAGGAAAAATTTTGTTGTTTTGTCAATTAATTGTGTCTGATTCTTACTGACTGTATTTGCGGTTTTCTTGGTAAAGACAATGGAGTAGTTTGATGTTTCCTTCCCTAGCTCATTTTATAGCCGAGTAAACTGAGGACTAATTAAAAGGCATTTGCAATAATTTAGGTGAAAAATGACAACCTGAAGTGATTTGAAATCAGGTGTCAGACAGAAATGATATGAAAGTAGAAATAGAGAGATTTGGTTGAGGGAGAATGAATAATAGAAAATCGAGCTCTTGAAAAGCTGACATTCATATTGTGACTTTGTGGCAAATTCCAACAAGACACCTGAAATGAATGCTTTGTTAGACTTTCTGCTGATCACTTCTTAATTAAAGCAGCCTTAATTTACTTACCCTTATGACTGTATCTGGAAATTACCTAACAAAAAAGGAAAAACATATGAAGAAACTGAAGGAAACAATACAACAGCATTATTTAAAAAATAATTATTATTATTCTTTATTTAAATGCCAGAGTTTTCTGGATAGAGCACTGGCCCTGGAGTCGAAGGACTCAAGTTCAAATGTAGCCACAGATATTTATTTCTTGTGTGAGCCTTGGGAAGTCATTTAACCCTGACTCCAAAAATATAAATATATAAATGCAAAAATTCTTAAACTGGAGTCTATGAACTTGTTTTGTTGATAATTGCTTATCAATATAATTGGCTTCCTTCATAATTCTATGTATTTTATACATTTAAAAAGCATTATTTTGAGGAATCAGCTTCAGACTGCCAATAGACACCTTTATTTCAACATTACCGCACTAGAGACCAACAGGAGGGAAAAGCTGATGATAAAGCTACTTCAAATTTAATCTCTCTATATATCTAGAAGCAAGTCCATTTCAATTGTACCAATACTTATTTTATGTAAGGAAAACATTTTCCTATAACATTCTGTTCCCAAATCTAAACTGCCTACAAGAAAATAGTTTCCATGTTAGGTTGAAGTCTCAGAATAAAATTAGAAATAATCACTAAACTCACATTTTATAGACAGCAAAGCTCTATAAAGAATCTCAAGATTCTCAAAATTTCTAATTAATTATATGGCATTTGACAAATAAAATACCCATTCCCATTCTCTGTCTTACCAGAGCAGTGCTTAAAAAGTCTTCTATAACTTTAATCAAGTTCACAGTTATAATTAGTTCTCCAGTGGTCAAAAATCCAATAGTTTTTTCAAACCAGGAAGACATGTAAAAATAAAAAATATATATATAGTCATGAATGACCCCGTCACAATTGTCTATCCTACTAAAAAAAGAAAGCTTATGTTATAGAATTTCAGTCTTACAAAACAGCTTTTAAAAAAAAGTAACTAGTTTTTTTTAATACACCTTAAAACCTCATATACAAGGAATTTCAGTCTACAGTACTTTCTATTGGACAGAAACATATACAAATAAAGTCATATTGCAAAATGAAAATATATACATAAAATACTAAAGAAAGGCAACATTATATAGTGGATAGAGGACTAGCTTTGAAGTCAAAAGACTACAGTCTTGCTTCTGTCATACACTAATTGTGAGAGCAGACTTATTTACTCAAAGGTGTCCTCTGTTAAATATTTAACAAGAGGATGCTATATGCTTTTAAGTTTAAGATGCATTATCAACACTAAGTCTATATAGCCAATCTTTGATTTGTGACAATTGCCAATTTATGTGGTATGAATGGTCAGTCACAGTAAAAAATTTAACAATGGGCTCCAAGATCAACATGTGCCTATATTCACCTCAGGTGACTCAGAAGGGATATTCCATACCTGAAACTGCCTGAAATATGAAATCACAAGTCTAGAACAACAACAACAAAAAGATACCAGGCCACTCAGATGAAAGAATTAGTTGAAGTTATAAGAACTATAGTTATTTAATAGATCTCTAGAACATGAGTGAAAGATGAAAATCCTAGATTTGAGATAGTGCTACAGGAATCAAAACTTCCAGAATTCTAAACATCCATCCCGCTACAAATCTGGCTGTAGTCAAAACCTTTTCCTGGACAGAAGGAAAAAAAAAAACTTTCAAATAATCAATTTCTTGGGATTCAGTGCAGGTACCACCTTTTCTATTCTCTCCATCTCCCTACCCAAAGCCAAGAATCTTTTCCCATTTCAAATTTCCCTAGAGCAATTTTTCTGGATCTCTCCTTGAGCTCTGTTACCCTCTTTTTTTATTATACTTACCTGTCTCTATTGCCTATACCTCCAAAAGATTGTAAACTGCTGGGTAATTAAATATTTGTTGAACTAAAGAATATAGATCCAATTTTATCCAGAAAATCTATGAAAAAAATGAGATTTGTTTTCAAAGATTCAATTTACAACAAACTTCTGGGGCTCTCTTTAGGAATGTGTTGTGGCAATATTTATCCATCTAAAAAGGCAGCTCATAAATAGAACTCATAGCACTAGGTTAAGGGATTAGGGTTGGAATGGTAACTTCATGGGCAATGCCTACCTGTATCTTTCTGGATACACACATGCTTAGGATCATACACACACATACATACACACATGTGCGAGTGTGCTCAGTACTCAGGTCCTTCCTGGCTTCAAGTTAATTTTCTTACTGGTAGACCATTTTAACCTTTTTCTTGGTGTTGGATTAATTATAATTCACATGAAGCATTGGCAAGGAGCAGCCTTATAAATTTCTCCTTAAATATGATGTTGAAAGTAGTAGGAAAAAAACATCTATTTTAACACACTTAAGTAAACTAATCTTTCACCTAAAAAGTGTTATCAGAAAGAAAGAAGTGATTCCTAGTTAAGTTAAGTCAACACTTAAAAAAAAGCCACCACCTAAGGCCATATTCTATTTAATTAGGACACTTATCTTTGGGATCAGTCCTTGTTGAATTAAGAGCTGC
This sequence comes from Sminthopsis crassicaudata, assembly GCF_048593235.1. Taxonomy (NCBI): domain Eukaryota; kingdom Metazoa; phylum Chordata; class Mammalia; order Dasyuromorphia; family Dasyuridae; genus Sminthopsis; species Sminthopsis crassicaudata. Next base: position 172,883,393 of record NC_133617.1, on the reverse strand, counting down.
TCATCTTTATTGGAATCATCTATGAAGAACCTCTGAATACATTTCAGCAACAATGAAACTCTCTGGAATTCATTCTTGCCCAATTCCTGTATTTTCATGCCACAATGTTAGTAAAGCTCAGAAGACACATGCTGATATTCTAACTTTAAAAACTTGACTTGCCTTAATTATCAATTTGTCAAGATGTAGCAATAAGAGTTGGTTGTATTTTTGACAAAGAGAATTCTCTTTTTGCTGCAAATATTCTTCTATTTTTTCAAATCCATGACCATGAACTGCATCAATTACAAGTGATTGCAGCTGGGGAGATAAAGAGTTGAAAACACTTTTGAACATAGTTCATTAATATATACTTGAGTTTAACAGAAATGACTAAAAATTCAGCATGGAGATAACTTAAGCTAAAGATAAGGTAGAAATGAAACAACTATGAAATTGAGAATTTCTTTTCAGTTTTATCATGTACAACCAAAATGATTATCCTAATAGTCTACAATTTTAAAAATAAAAACACCAATTAAGTCTTTAAGTACTTAAAATAATAAAAATTGCCAAATACAAATATACAAATTCTTTTAGAAACACTAGTGATTTTAATGAAGGAGGAAAAACGATAGTTCAAAAGTAATGTCATTAATCATAGTACTTTCACCTTTGCTGTTATTGTTTACTTGCTTGTTTTTTTTCTCCCTTTTTTTCCTTTTTGATCTGATTTTTCTTGCACAGCATGATAAAATGCAAAAATATGTTTAGAAGAATTGCACATATTTAACCTGTACTGACTAGGAAAGATGGGAGGGAAGGAAAAATATGGAAGACAAAGTTTTGCAAGGGTGAATGTTGAAAATTATTTTAGCTATATTTTGAAAAATAAAAAGTTATTATGAAAGTAAAAATAAAAAATGTCATTAGAAATGATAAAAAAGTAGTAAGTACTTAGGAAATAGGATCTTTATAAGAAATATGTAAACTGAATATTTTCTATGAATACATTAGTTTGCAATTGGCCTTTTTGTAGATCAGGTCTCTCACAAGAAGTCAAATTTAGAGTTACCAAAAAACCCATCAATACTTGTTGCCTAAAATAGTAAAGAAAACACAAAAATAGTGTCCTTACAGAGAATTCAGCAGACATGCTCTTGTCTTCAGTGATGCTGTGTAAAGAAGCTTTCTTATTCCCAATCTGAAAATGGTAAAACAAAACAAAAAAAACCCCTCTTTTTTCATTTTTATCCCAATAATTTTTCAAGGATAAAAAATGATTTTTATCATTATTTTAAAAATAAGGATATTAAAAAGTTTGTAGTTTTAGTATGAATAATAAATACATTAGCTTAAAGTCTTTATTTAGCCATTTATAAAGGGGAAAAATGCTCCCAGTCTATTATTTTAAATCATCTGTGAGAACAAATAAAATATTATGAATAGCAAACCAAAATCCCATTTCAAATGCGATTCTACAAATAAAAATTTAAAATTGAGAATCAATAATCTTGATAAATATGATAAATAAAAATGAGAATCAAAAATTGAAAATGAAATGATCATTCACATGGAAAGTTAAAATGTCTGTGAAAAACCAATTTCAAAATCAGACCAAATCAATTAAAAAATTTAATTGTAGGCCTATTCATAATTTTAAGCATTTTTAATTTTATTTATTCATTTATTTATTTTACAGAGCTATGATTTCATCTGTGCAGGGAACTCCATTATAAGGAAATTCCCTCTGCAAATGCAAGATAGGTAACTGTTATCCAATGATTGTCTGAAAGTGACTTCTCAAGGGTCACTCAACCAGTATTATAGCAAGATGGACATGGCGCTAGGTAGATTCAGGAAGAGCTCAGTTCAAAGCCTATCACATATATAGACATAGCTGTGTGATTAGTTAGGTGAGGTTGAGTTTGGATACATGGGACAAATAGCAGGACCAGAAACTCAGAACTCAAAATAATTCTCATCTTGTAGGAAGAGGCTGCTTTAGATTCAGAAAATGCTGACAACCTGTTGTTTGTCCTTTCCGAAAGGGGACCGTGACATCAGGCTGAGCAAAGTCACCAGCCTATGGACCTTTCTTCAGAATGATGTTTTTTGAATATATAAACGACAGGACTACAAAAAAAAAATAAATGCCAAAATAAAGTTATCAAAATATTCACAGATACCACGTTAAAAAACAAAAAACAAAAACAAACAAACAAACAAAAAAAAAACCCGCCCAGACATGATCACACATTTTGTCACTTGCTAAAAAATTTTTGTTGTTATTTTTTACACCCCTTATCTAAGACGCTAACAAAACTTTTTTTTTTTTTTTTTAATTTTTATTTGTTTATTTATTTTGGTGAGGCAATTGGAGTTAAGTGACTTGCCTAGGATTACACAGTTAAGTGTTAAGTGACAGAGGTCACATTTGAATGCAGGTCCTCCTGACTTCTGCACCAACTAGCAGCTCTAACACTTTTCACAAGCAAGGCAAAATGAAGTTTTTCCAAAGACTAAGGATAACTATTCACCCAACCTGCCGGACAAAGAGGATCCTAGAAAGAGTCATCTAAACCAAACTTCTAAATTTTACCGATGAGGAAATTGGAACTTAGTTAAATGACCCATCCGGAATTTGAACCTAAGAACTCAAAATACGATGCTACTGCAGTTTAATGGCTGGGATTTGTCCAATGGTAAACATATAACTATAGTAATGCACTTCTCCAAAGAGAAAATCAGTACCCTTACTGCTCTAGTTTAACTCGCCCGAAGGAGAAAAAAGGGGGACCCTGGCTCTCTGCAACCTCTTCGAGCACTGAGGGTAAGGCAAAGTATTGGATTGAGCCCCTAGGACTCTCTCCATACTACTCACCTTCATCCTGCAGTTGGAGTAACAGAGCAACCCTCTCAGTCGCTTCGGAGAGCCTCAGAGAGCTCTCAGCGCTCCGCTGATAAGAAGCAGCTGCTCCAGCGTAGTGGATTGGCCCTCAACTATATAACTACAAGCCCGTAGCTCTAGTTCCCCGTGGGCTACCTGGCTAGCACTAAGGAGCCGGACACTCCGCGAGTCCCACCTGCAAAGTTCGTTACCGCCTCTGCTCCTCCTACAGCCATCCTCGTTCCGCTATCATAGTTCCATGAGCTAGTTAGACCAAGACTCCTAGAGCCCAAAGGCGTTTTTCAGCACAAACTTATGACTGAAGCAAAGTCTTTAGCAAATGTGTGAAAGGCTTTTTGCTTTAGGACAACAGAAATGCCAGCAAAAGATTTAAGCCTTGTGATGTCTCAACTTCTCCGACGTCCCATTCAGTGCTTTGGAATTTTAGCAAAGATCTAGTCAATCGATGCGGGTGGCAAAGCACTTGAAAGAAAGAGAAGATGAAAGTCTTATTATCTTGGGGAAATAGCTGAGACCAGCAGGATGGTTGCAGAGGTAGGCTCTGCCTGCCCTACAGGTAGTAACGAGTTAACAGTAAGCATTTATTAAATAATAATAACATCCATTCTATTGTCTATAGCAGATTCTACTTGCAGGGCGGAAACGTTTTTTGCTTATCACAAAATCTCCAAGTCAGACTGAACCTTTACGGGACTTCAGAGGCCTTCTAAAACTGTCCTAGATTCTCTATCCTTACTACCTTTAAGAGGTTCTGTGTTCTATGTAAACCAGCAATTAAATGCCTACTTTGTGTATTAAACAGTATTAAACTCTGGGGATACAAAGGTAAAAATTAAACAGTACCTACCTACTATCCTCAATAATTTACATTCCACTGTAGTTTTCAAGAAGTTCATGGGACTTTGGCTGCTTTATTTTTCTTAGCATACTAATTTGGATTTAAGTGCCTTCACTTCTGATTCCACTTAATCCACAAGGATTGATCCCCAGCCGCCCAATTCCACCCACTCAGCCAGAATTCTGAAGTACCCTCCTTCCACATTTCCCAATGCTCAGGCAATACAGTTTTATAAAAACTCTGATCTTCACTACCTTCTTCCACCAGTCTTTTCCAGATTCCAAATCCTACTTGGGGAAATAGAAAAAGGGAATCTAGGTACTGGATTGGGAACTAAGAAAGATTCAGAGAAAGTCAATAAAAGCAATCAAATCTCTCCAGGAACTGAGTCTCCCTTCATTCACTTCCTTTACTTTTCCATGTGAGAAGGAATACTGAGCCCCTTACAATCCTTTCCCCAATCTCCAGCACCACCACCTCATGTATCCCAGATTAAGGAGGAATTCTGTGAAATACTTTAGCTATTTCAAAGAATCTCAGGGGTAGAGGGTATGGTTAGTTGAAATTTGAGTTTGTATACACTAGAAAATTGTCAGGACCAGAAAATCATGGGTTCAAAGAAATTCTCCTCTTGAAAGAAAAGGCTGTTTTACTCCCAGAAAATGTTCACAACTTGTTCTTTGTCCTTCATTCTTAAAGAGAACCATAATATCCGAGAGGTGATGCCATGACTTGCAAGTGAATTAAATTTAAGTGAGGGAGAGTTGTGCAAAGTCACTAGCCTCATTTTCTCCTCTGGAGCCATGTGGGTTCAGTAGCAGGGTATACATCAGGATGAGTGGAGATAGCTTGCAATAATAATAATGCTAGCATTTTAGCAAAAGCAATCAGTAACTCTTGAATGTAAAACACCTTCCTGTCAGTGGGCTCATGGCTTACATGCCTTTGAATAAGTCAGTGGACCATAGAGAAGGAAAGTGGAAATCACTGTGCTATAGGACAATCTCTTCTATGGAAATAAGAACCAGTATGCGCTTTACTAATGAGTTTGTGGAAAGATATGATAGCAGGGGCTTGGCTACTCCTTTCCATCATGCTGCAAAGAAAAATGATACCCAAGGTGTTGTGTTAGAAAGCACTTTGGAGTTGGTTTCTGTCTCAGCGCTGGGCTTGTTTCCTCTCTATAAGATGATAAGTTGAACTACATGACTGTAATGTTAATTTTTAGTTCAGTAATTTTGTGATGTAGATCAGAGTTCCTTATACCTTTAAGTTTATGCAAAATTGTTTATATTGGGACTTCACAAACTTTTTCCACTTGTAACCCCTTTTTTGCCTGAGAAATTTTGCACAACCCTGGGTATACAGATATATAAAATAGATATACAAATCAAACAGTTATTGATGATAAATCATAATTTGCAACCCCTACATTCAGTTATTTGACCCTATAAAGGAGTCACAACCCAGTTTACAAAGCTTTGATCTATATTGAAGTGCCCGCTTTAATAAATAAGGTGCATCTGGATCTCTCTACATTTTTTTTCAATTTTCTGAAATATTTTGATTTTACATCATTTACATTCTTCTAGCATGTATCTTTCTTCTTTTCATCTCTCAGCTGTCCTTTAAAACAAAATTGAAAAAGAAAGGAAGAAACAATTCAGCAAAATAGCAAATATCTTAGCCAGTTCTAAAATGATATGTAGAGTTTCATGTCCATTGTCCCCACCTCTACAAAGAAGGGAGGGCTGTATATTGTCGATTTTTGAGGGGGCCAGGCTTGTTCCCCAAAATGATTTCCAAAGTCGTTATCTCACAGCTCACCTTCGGAAAATAGATTCAGGAGCAGAAGCTCACTACTCTTATGAATCTCAGGGAACAGTATTTAGTTGGTAACCTCACTTAAAATAGGAAGTTTGCCACTGCCACTTGCATACTAGACGTGCTCCCTTGCTTCCAGTCTCCCTCAATTGAGAGTTCAATTGAGAGTGCCTGATTCAGACTCCTTCTAGCCTTTCAAAGTAGTGAAGGATTCAGGGGTCTGTCCACTGATTAGATCTACAATTCAAGAGTGACAAGACTTGGGCAAAGAAAAGGCAGGGAGAAAAACCTGCCCTCCCTTCTCAGTCTACATAAAGCAAGGAGGAGCCTCCATTGGCTGGTGGTGAAGTGTGCATACTGGGCTTTCATCCTTGAAGTCCGTCCTCTTCAGCACCAAAGTCTTGGACTGGGAAACAGCTCAGTCTCCCTAAGCTCTTTACCTTCTCCCTGGGAGATGCTTTTCCTTCTCTCCCTCACCTCCTTAATTTCTAAAATTCAGCTCTTTTTCTTAGCAAATAACAAACAAACAAAACAAAACAAAACCAACATCTTCAATTTCCTTTTGAATTTGAAAATTATTATTGATTTTTTTGGTTTTTACTCTCTGGATCAGGGGGTTAGGTGGAGGTGTTTTACCTTAGGGAAAGAAAGAATAAAGAAAGCAGAGAAAAAGAAGGTTGAAAATGGCAACGGATACCTTTGAGGAGGTGGATTGCACGTGTTCCTATGGGATGAAACTCAACTGGGACATCAATGATCCTAAAATGCCTCAAGTAAGTGAGAATTGTGTTGAAGAGCTATGTCTATTGAGCTACTAGAGTTTTCCTTCAAAAGGAAGGCAAAAATGTACATCTATCTACCTTTTTTTTTTTTTTTACCAGCTTTTTAGTTTTACTTTGCATAGATACCAGTGAAACCCTTTATCAGAATAGAGGCCCAAAATTTAGGTCCAGTTTCCTATTTTTCAGAAATAAGCCCTCAACTCCCTTGCAGTCAAAATAGATAGAAATTGTCCCTACTGTCAACAGATCAACTTTCAGAAATTTGATTTGATTTTTCTGTGCAATTTTGAAGTGATTAGATTGAAATATAACAAAAAAGAGAGTATCTCTGATCTCCACATCTTGATTCTCCCAAAAGCTTCTCCAGTAGAAAAAGAAAGCTTGTGTCTTTCTTGAAATGAACAGAAAAGGTTTAAAAACCTGTTTCATATGATTTATATATTATTACTTCCAAGCAAAAACATGAGGTGTGACCAGTCTCTACATCAGACCCCAAATCATCCATTTCAGAGGAGTCACAGTAGTACTGTCAAGGCTCAAATCTTTTTCTTGCTCTACTTTTCAAACTGCCCTCAAAAACCTAAATGTTATTCTTTTGAATATATGCAACCATGCTGCCTTTCTTGAGGATGAATTTAAATTTTGGAAGAAATAATGTTGTTTCTCCTAAACTAAGTTCCTTGAGGGAAAAGTGTGTGTGTGTATGTGTGTGTGTGTGTGTGTGATTTTTATATTCACAGAATCTAGTATAGTATGAGGCACTTAATAAATACTTACTGATTAATTGATTGATTTTTTTGAACCAGTCAAAAATTAACAGAATTCAAAATTAGTGAATAAGTTAAATAATTAGACATTTGGCATATAAAAGTAGCTTAAGTGACTTCCTTATGTGATCCTTAAAAAGTCTATAAAGACATTTCTAATCTGTAAGATGAAGATATTGGGCTTAATGGAACCTGATTCTATATATTTAGAAAATAACTACAATTTAGGAGAATGAGAGGTAATTTTGTTTAGTTGAGTCATAGGCTTGTATTCCAGAGACCTAGAGTTTAGAGAAGATCATAAGGAAAAAGAATTTGAAGGCAATTAGACTTTAGGAATTAATTAATATAATCATTTCTTTTGATGAGGTAAGGAAACTGATACCCAGAAAACCTTAACCTCACCACTTCATAGAAAATGTGGGCCAGGGTAAAGAACATTGGCCTGGGAGACAAGAGATCTAAGAGCCCTCCCTCTTTCACTAAATTGGTGTGTAACTATAATCCTAAAATATTGAATTCTTTATTGTACTAAGTCCATGGTGTTTGTAAAGTATAGAGCTTAGGGTCAAAAGATTCAGCTTCAAATCCCAGCTCTGTTATTTACTACCTATGTAATCACAGGGACTCCTGGTCTTCAGTTTCATCATTTATGAATTTAAGGGATTGGAGTAGATGATCTCCAAGGTCTCTTCCAGCTTTAAATCCTATGAAAGCATTTAATTTTGATAGCCATCAAAAACAGACTGAGTTCTTAAATAAATAAATATCATTAGTTCTCTCTTTCAGAGAAAGGGAGAGTTCCCGTGGTCAGATGAAATAATAATCAGAAAATGACTAACATAATGCCTAGCACATAGTAAGCACTATATATATACGTTTATGTTAGTTCTTTCTTCCTTCTTTCCTTCCTCCCCTCTCTTTCTCCCTCTCTCCTTCTTTTCTTCCTCCCTCCCTCTACCCCTCTCTCTTTCTCTTTTCTTTCTTTTCTTCTTTCTTTCTTTTCTTCTTTCTTTCTTTCTTTTCTTCTTTCTTTCTTTCTTTCTTTCTTTCTTTCTTTCTTTCTTTCTTTCTTTCTTTCTTTCTTTCTTTCTTTCTTTCTTTCTTTCTTTCTTTCTTTCTTTCTTTCTTTCTTTCTTTCTTTCTTTCTTTCTTTCTTTCTTTCTTTCTTTCTTTCTTCCTTCCTTCCTTCCTTCCTTCCTTCCTTCCTTCCTTCCTTCCTTCCTTCCTTCCTTCCTTCCTTCCTTCCTTCCTTCCTCTCTTCCTTCCTTCCTTCCTTTCTTCCTTCCTTCCTCTCTTCCTTCCTTCCTTTCTTCCTCCCTCCCTCCCTCCTTCCCTTCCTTCCTTCCTTCCTTCCTTCCTTCCTTCCTTCCTTCCTTCCTTCCTTCCTTCCTTCCTTCCTTCCTTCCTTCCTTCCTTCCTTCCTTCTTTCTTTTTTTATTTCTAAGTTGTTAGGAGGAGATTTAGATTTTTAAAAGTGAGAATTCAACATATAGAAAATGAATCCCACTTCTGAAATCTTTTTGTAGTTTTGGACATTGGAAATATTCTCCATTTGGTTTTGTGATGAAATGTTCCTGGAAGGATAAGATTAGTTTTCTGCCTCCAAACTCCAAAGCTGTTACACACAAAGTTTTCTATATCCTATTCCCATCAAGCTAACTTTCAGGTTCAAGGAAAACTGAATGATCACTCCCTGACTAGGATGTAATGTGCACTTTTTCCTTTGATTCAAAGTCTACATTCAAAAGCTTCATTAGAAAATTCTATTAAATAAACATTTATTATTGGAGGTATTGTAGTTCAATAGAAGGAACACTGACTCTGAAGTCAGAAGAACTGGATTCAAATTCTGCCTCTGAAACCTGAAACCTATGTAACTTAGAACAAGTTCTTAAACACCCATGCATTCCTTGGCTTCATATTCTTCATCTGTAAAATAAGAGAGTTATATAAAATGGCCTCTGAGGTCCTTTTTAGTTATAGATCTGTGAACCTATAAGTACCTAATATTTACAAGGTATTGTTTTAAGTGCTGGCAACATAAAAGAAAAAGTGAAAAAGCTTTGCCTTTGGAAAACTTCTTGTCTTGGACTGAGGAAAAACTAAGATATAATTAAACAAAGTACAGCTCTTAAAATTGTAAAGTCATTTTAGGAGAGATATGATTAGCCCTTTACCACTGACTAACTCTTGACCCTCATCTTCATCCTTCAACACTCTCAATCTTGTTGGGGAAAGGGTTGATTGGCCTAACCAAGTCTTGTCTACCCAATTTGGGTATTCTAGCTAATAATTAATCACCAATACAAATAACTTTTTAAAATTAATAATCAGTAACTAAAATTCATCTAAAATCGTAATGTTTATGAAGAACTTTTCACAAATTTTCACATTGGATTCTAATTTTTATACCTTTATAATATAAGTAAAAGAAATAACATTTTCTCTATTTGACAAATTAGGAAACCAAGACTCAGAGTTGACTTATCCAAGGTCATGCAACCACCAATTAGTGACTGGGATTTGAGCTCATGTCTTCTGACATTAGATTGAATAGTGTTCTCAGTATACGACAGCTGCTTATAAAAGTAGCTAACATTCCTACAGCAGACAGTATGCTAAGTGTTTTATAAATATCATCTCATTTGATCCTCACAACAATTCTGGAAAGTGGGTTCTAGTATTATTCTCATCTTAAGGATGAAGAAATTGAAGTAAACAAGTTAAGTGACTTGTCTAAGGTCACATAGCCAGTAGGTATCTGAGACCAGATTTGAACTAAACTTCTTAATTCCAAATCTGGTACTTTATTCACTCTACCTTCTAGCTGACCATGATAGCTGACACACATGATAAAGTGCATTCTTTTATTTATTATTAGTAGGGATATTGTGGTTCCTTCAAGAAAGCAAAAAAGAAATGAAAAAGGAAAAAAATGATAAATGGAAACCTTTTCCTCCCCTAGGAGATTGGATATTCACTTATCACAATCACTTCTTTCTTTCCTGTAGTGAATGATTTTGAAAAGCAATGTTGGTTCTGTTCTTTTTTGTGGATCTTATGTGGAATATAGAGAGGTTTCTCTGTATGCAGGGGCTGAGAATGAAAATTGCAAGTATTCATGTGGCTTAAGAGTTAATTATCTCAAAAAGATATCTTTAAGCTCTAGAATTTGTTGATTTGTTGATTCCAGATGTTAAAATAATAATATCTAAGTGTTATTATGCTTTTTATAAGTCACTTTCATTTATTATTTATAACATTCATAAAGGCAGCTAGATGGTACAATAGATAGAACTTTGATACTGGAATCAAGAAAATCTAAGGATAAATTCAGCATCAGACCTTAAGTAGCTGTGTGATCCTGGACAAGATATTTTGCTTTTCCTCAACTATAAAATGAAGATAATAAAAACACCCATCTCCCAGAGTTGATAAGACACTATTTTAGAGATTATTTAAATATTTTATTCCGAATGTGAACTGGACTTTCAAATTAGACTCTCTTGGTAGATCTAGAGTTAGAAGATTCATTCATGACCATTTAATCTAACCCCTTTATTTTATAGGTGAAAAAACTTTAGGTTTAAAGATTCTAAAGGACTTGCCTGTGACCATTCAGCTAGAAAGGAGGACTCAAACTCAGATCCTTACACGAAATTCAGTATTCTTTCCACATATTCTCCTGCCTCCTATTTCTCTTCATTTAATGGCACATTGATAAAAGGGAATTTCCTTTAACTTGTTCAAGGCATTCTTTTTTACTTTGAGAGATGTATGACTTATAATAAAGAAGGAATGGCAGGAAAGGTTTGGAGAGAAGTCAATGTTTTGTATTATGACTTTCCTCATAAAGTGCTATTAGGACTAAAACTGGTTCACTAATGAAATCTTAAACTCTAAAGAAAGAACATTGTAGATTTAACATATTTAACATGTATTGGTCAACCTGCCATCTGGGGGAAGAGGTGAGGAGAAGGAAGGGAAGAATTAGAACAAAAAGTTTTGCAATTGTCAATGCTGAAAAATTACCCATGTATATATCTTGTAAATAAAAAGCTATAATTAAAAAAGAGAGAAAGAAAAAGAAATGATACTTTTTTTAAAAAAATTAAAACTATATCTATGATAAAGAAAAAAAGAAAGAACATTGTAGAGAGGTGAAGATGCTTACAAGTTAAATTCTATTTCACTGAAGAGTATAGAATATGCAAATCATCTTATGTTAGAATTCTGTCAATTATATATAGTAAGAGTATTTTAAAGTTTATAAAGCATTGTACATATATTATGTCATATAATTCTCACAATAATGCAGTGAAAGAGGCACACCATTTTAGAGACGAGAAAATTGACTCTGAGTTAATTTAAATGACTTTTCCTGGGTCACATAGCTAGAACTTGTTTGAACAAGATTAGAATGCAATTCTTCCTGACTTCAAGTTCAACACTATTCACTGGTGTGGACTTGGAAATATTTTCATGAAATCAAAGAATTTTAGAACTGTGAGGAACTTTGGAGAATTTTAAAGTGGGAAGGACTTTGCAGATGAGGGAAATAAGTATTATGGAAATGAAGTGATTTCCTCATTTATATAACTAATAAATGGCTAAGATGAGATTTAAACCTTGAATAAAAGCCCAGTGCTCTTGCTAATATCCCATTTCATCATCATGTGATTATCATCAGACTATGTTGTACCTGAGCCATAAATAAAATGACTGTACTTATTTTCTGCCAAAATAATCTCCTTTTTCATCTTTAAAATTTTAGTTAGAATAATGTTTTATTTTTCCCAATTACATGTAAACACAATTTTAACATTTATTTTTTTAATTTTGAGTCCCAAATTCTTTCCCTACTGTCTTCATCTTCCCCCTCCCTGAGACAGTAAGCAATTTGATATAAATTATTATACATGTGCAATCATGCAAAACATGTTTCCATATTAATCATGTTATTTAAAAAGACCAAAAAAAACTCTCACACCAAAAGAAAAGTAAAGAAAGTGAAAAATAGTATGCTTTGATCTATAGTCAGATTCCATCATTTCTCTCTATGGAGATCATTTTTCATGATGAGTCCTTGGATCATTGTATTACTGAGAGCAGCTAAGTCAATCAAAGTTGATCATCATACAACATTGCTGTGACTGTAATATTCTCTTAGTTCTGCTCTCTTCACTTTGCATCAGTTCATGTAAGTCTTTCCAAGTGACTTTTTGGCTTTGGAAGGAATAGGTTCTCCTTAATGTAAATTCAGAATCCTTTTTTAATATAGTAGATAGAGGGTTGAACATTTAGTTTTTTCTATGCTAGTTAACTTGTATTTAATACAGTCTGTTTTTTCTATCTCTTTCTTCTTTCTCTATTCTTCCCTATCTCCTTCTCTTCTTCATTTCCAAACTCCCACCCTCCATTTTCCCATGCCTTTCAGGAGCCTAAACAATTTGATCACTTCAGAGAATGGCCAGATGGCTATGTGCGTTTCATCTATAGAGGAGATGAGAAGAATGCTCAACGGCATCTCAGTGGCTGGGCCATGAGGAATACCAACAACCACAATTGCCTGATCCTCAAGAAATCTTGCCTTGGAGTGGTGGTGTGTGCAGGGAGCTGTTACCTACCAGATGGCTCGAAGCTACAACTTCGGCCTGCCATCTGCGACAAAGCCCCGGCAAAAGCAGCAAAGTAAGATGGGGGCTAGAGAGGAGGAAAATAGGGGATGGAGGGGGAAAAGGGAAAGAAGGGGAGGGGAGAGGAGAGGGCGGGGCAGGAAGAGATGATTCAGAGTCATAATATTAGATCTCGAAGGGATCTTTTAGACAGCATCTTATCTAGCACTCTTATTTAACAGTTTGCTTGATGTCTTCTAAGTTGAGGGCAACTATCTCCCTGTGGGAAAGTCTCGTTTAGGGACATAAAGGGGCCAAAAGAAAGAGAGAGATTCTCCTAAATTAGAAAAAACAAACTTCATCTATTTCACAGTTTTGCTCAATACCAGTCACATTTGTCCATGTTCATGATTTCACAAAATAATAAGTGACCCTTTATTCCAGGGCTAAAAATATCAAAGTATCATCCTACTTTTCTTTTCACTATCATGGAGAAATACTGATTTCAGAATAATACTCTTTTCTATTCCTTTTTTGATTAGTAGTACAACTCCACTGCACTTATAGTTCTTTTTGACTTCTATCTACTTTCAGAAATGGTAGTTCTATTCACAAGAAATCTTTAACTAAATATGGAACAGGATAAGAAGTGGAGTGGTTATTGTAATCAATTCCACATACCCTATGATAGTCCAAACATGAGAATCAGCATTAGAGCTAAGGTTAAAATTGGATACATCAAGGCAGGGGGATTTTAGGATTGAGAGTTTATGTAGTCTAATATTTTCATTTTATAGACAAGGAAAACAGGACCTGGAGAGCTAAGAGACTTGCTCTATGTCACACAGCAATGGCAGAACCAGAACTTGAAGCCATGACTTCTGATGCAGTGTTCTTCCCCCTATAGCATGCTACCTCCATTAGTGTCCTAAATGTTTATATTTTAACAAGACACCCTAAAGATACAATCCCAATGCCTTACCCCAAAGAAAAGAATCTTCAGTTGTGACAGGCAAATGAAAAGGATGTTATGAGGTGTGGAGGGAAGGAGCAATACTCAAATTACACTGTGTAAGTGACTAGAAAGACAGATTTCCAGAAGCCATGAAGGATATTTTGTCCTCTATCATTTTGTACCTTTGCTTCAGGTTTCCCTAAGGAAAAAGGAAAGATGGAAAGTTGTAAAGGTATTAGTAAAATCTGCGTATAGGTTTCACAGAGGTGAATAGAAGGCAGGAATGAATAATATAGAGGGAAAAGGCAGCTTCACAAATTGTGATACTAATTTGACTGAGCCCAGATTCTCTGGTTCTTTTCTTATGCTTATGTCAGCTAATTCAGAGGGTTTTAACAGAGCTTGGAAATTTGTGACCATGGAACCACACAAAGTGATGGCGAGATATTCTGGTGTGTTAAGCTATTTAGATGTAGTGAATTAGCTTGGTTACTGATCAAGTGATCTAAGATAACAAACTGCATTTTGAAGTATAACTATTATCTTTCCATCATTTGGGAAAGTTTGTGGTGTCAGTGTTTTGACTGTAGAGAGACCCACTAATATCTTCCCTTGATCCTGCAGAAAAAGCATGTCCCAATTGTAATTCAGCTTTAGAGCTGATACCTTGCCGAGGTCATAGTGGCTACCCTGTTACCAACTTCTGGAGACTTGATGGCAAGGCAATATTTTTCCAGGTAAGATGAATCTATGTTCTATGATAAGGATTTAGGTCAATTCTACATAGAATTGTAGGTCCAGAGAGGGAAACATCCTCAGAAGCTGTGTAATCTAAGCCCCTAATTTTATAGATGAGAAAATTAAGGAACAAGGAAATTAAATCATTTTTCAAGGTTACATTTCTTCTAAGTGGAAAGTGGTCATGATAAATTTGAGTACCAAATATACTCAAAGGCTTTAAAATATACATTGTTTAAGTCCATGCTTTCTATGAGGTGGAGTATTATGAGATATCTAAATAAGATTATTAAGATCCATTGAGGTTAAATTTCTTTCCCAAAGTCACACAACTAATTAGGGGTTAGAGGGAAAGGAAAGGAGGGATTAGAATCCAAATTTCCTGTTTCCTAGTGTAATATCTGGTAGCACAGGGGATATAATTTTGAACCCAGAGTCAGGAAGACCCAAGTTCAAATATAGCTTCAAGTACTTACTATTCATAGGACTGAGCAAATCACTTAAACTCTGCCTCAAGTTTGCTCAACTGCATAATAAAGATAATAATACTCTGCAGAGTTATCAAATAAATAAATAAAATAAAATAAAATCATATTTGTAAAGTGCCTGGAACATAGTGAGAGCTATGCAAATGCTTATTTCCTTCTCTTCCCCTTTTTATGTCATGACAAAATAGCCCTAAACAGTATTCTAAATACATCTAATATAGTTTATCTTGCTCAACATAGCTATACAACAATAGGACTTTTGGATAAACAGAAAGCTTTTATATATAGTATCTCATAAACCATCATTACAAATATTCTTTAAAAGTTAGGATTCTTGGAACTGTTTAGCTCCTATCTATGCTTAGGTAAACACAAGCATAATTAATGTTTTGAACTGATGCAGGCCAAAGGAGTTCACGATCATCCAAGACCAGAAAGTAAATCAGAAACAGAAGCAAGAAGAAGTGCTATTAAAAGACAAATATCCTCTCACCAGATTCAAAAAAAGAGGAACGTGGAGTCACAGGTATTACTTTATATTTGTATGATGCTTTAGAATTTAAAAAGTGTAAACTTGTTTCTTCATTTATTGAGACAATATACTAAGAACCTACTATATAGGGGCATCCTGAAAAAAAGGAAAAACTCCTGTTCCTTATTTTAATTAGCTCCTTTATTTTTTCATTTTATACTCATTAGAACTCTGAGAGATTGGTAATATTACATTACTTATTTGTATATATGTTGTTTCCATATTTTATCATGCTGGGGATAGTTGCTTTATTCTTCATTCTCAAAGGGGACTATGACATTAGGGAGGTGATACCATGACATGCAAGTGAATTGTATGGAAGCAAAGGAGGGCTGTGCAAGGTCACCTGCCTCAATTTTCCCTTTAGATCCATCTGGGTCCAATGTTAAGACATAATAGTTGATTAATGAATGCTTGTTGATGGAGTGATCAATTGAGGCAAGGAAAATGAAAGGAAGAAAGAATTTGAGATTACTCTTTTTTTAAATGTTAATATAAAAATAAGCACATTAATACACATTTTAGGGAGTCTTTCATTCTACTGACTTAAGGACTAGGCAAAAATTGCCTGGCAATTCAATCCAGGAAAACCTGTTTTCCAAGGACATTTCTTGGTGCATCCAACATTACTATGAACAATGGCACAAGCAATGTGTTGGATTGGGAGTCAAGGGGCCTGGGTTTAGATTCTTGGGTTACTATAGGGCCTTTTGCAAATCACAGCTCCTAAGAGGCTACTTAATATAGGTATTGTCATTCTTCCCTATAGTACATGTAGGGAATCTCCTATGTAGCTCTGTCCTGTATAATCAATTAATTGCTCTGCTCTGCTCTCCCCACATAGTTCTACTACAATATGAGGGAAATCAAAATTTTCTCATATCTGCTTATTAAAATTTAACTTTACCTAAGGAGTAGATACCAATGGAAATGCAAGTTTAGTTTTTTTTAGTTAGCTAGCCTTAGAAGTCTGAGTTCTCCCTACTTTAGCTCAAATTCAGATAATCAATCTGTATTGTGCTCAATGCTGTGCCTCACAATGAGTACACAAAAAATATAGGACTTTTATTTCTTCATTTTTTAATAACTTGCTTCCTTAATCAGGGAGACAAACTATAAAAGACATAATACAATCAGTAAATAATTGAGTTAAATGAGTTAATGTTTGTTGATTTACTGTTTGGAACTGTAATTTTAAAATGCTCTTCCTGTAAAATTTCTGAAGTCTGCCTTTTCTTCAAGTCTCAGGAGCTAGCAATGACAATTGTTGACATGGAATAAAGAAAATATAATTTCCACAAAGATGTTAACATAGAAGATAATGAGATTTTGCATTTTAATCTATTTGAAAGATACAGTATTCATTTCAGAATGATTTTCTTCCAGTGAGGGTATTCTTATAATCTTTTGCTGTTTTTCCTAATTAAGAAGTATTCTGGGGCAAAACCGTTTCAGGTTATTGCTATCATTTACATGTTAAAACATTCAAGTCATCTTCATTTGCCTTTGCTTTATTTTTCAGATTGAACAGTATCAAGATTCCAGTGGTCATTTCATAAATACTTTGTCCAGCTCAGAAAGTCTAGAAGGATTCAATATATTTACAGACACCAGCTTTCCTATTCTAGCTCAGCCTTACTCTTCTTTCCAAAAATCTGATTCCTACAAAGCTCCCTACAATTCAGCCTGCTTTCAAGAAGACATAATTACTCCCTTTCAGAAATGTCCAAATCCTAGAATCTATGTGCCTAGGCCAACTTGTGGCTATGAAATTACAGTCCCCAATTACATAAACTCTAGCCCATTTCCCAATCTCTACAAAGATGCCAGTAAAAAACACAGTGATACAGACTGGACTTATCTCAATGGACAGTGTAGTGTCAATTCACTTAGTACCCACGATAGGAACTTGGATGTCTCCAGTAAACATCATGGGAGGAAAGCAACTCTTGGGAAAACTGTCTGTGGGCAGAGGAATGACCTTGGACAATTCCAGGCTCCTACCACTCACCCTTATTATAATTCAGAGTATTCCTGCAGGTACCTAGGGAATGCCTCACCAACAGCTCCAGCTCTGCAAACAGTGATCACTACCACTACTAAAGTATCCTATCAAGCCTATAAATCACCTGTTGTGAAATACAGCAACAATGTATGCGATGTGAAAAACCTTCAGAGCTGTACTCATATGTTAGATTGTACTCCAAGGACTGTCTATCCAGACGTCAAGTTGCAAGATGACTGTCAAGAGAGCAAGTCCATTTTGTCATACATTGATGAATCACTTCAGACTAAGGGAGAACGAATAGAAGCTTGGGATGTATATCGATGTGGTTTGGCCCCTGAAAACAATTATTCTGATCAAGTAGATCAGTTCTTTACATGTGAGAATGAGGATTTCTGAAGAATACTCTGAATGGTTTAAAAAACTGATTATAATTTGGAGAGTATGACAACACATCTTTCAAGTGGTGATTGCAATATTTTTGTGGTCCATGATGTCATTGGTGCAGATACTCCCTCCCCTGACATAGATTATAACTCATACCTTAATAGATAGTTCCATGAATTGTTGTGACATTTTTTTCATGGACAATCATCTGATGAAAAAGATGAAAAATCTTTTTAAAATTTAGATAGGCTGATACTTGGAAGACAAACATATAGTCTGAATCTGTCCTCGTAGTCAAGAACATAAGGAGTATTATAAAGTATGTTGGACTTTGATTCAGGAGATAATTGGGTTTAAATGCTATCTCAGATATTTAGTTAAGGTACATTGGACAAGTCATTTAACTTTTCTGATCTTGAACTTCTTCATTTTTCAAATGAAATAATAATCTCTGTAGTACTTGCCTCACCAAATTGTTTTAAAAAATCAACTGAGATAATTTGTAAAGAATGATGTGAATACTTCAAGATGCTATACAAATATGAACTATTGCAATTGTTAGGATTTATTAGAGCTTGTGCATCACTGATAAGGTTTTTGAAGACCAGGGTTCACCTAGTCACCAGATGAAGTATCAAAGGAATACTTCAGTCTTCAAGAAATTTAAAGAAAATCTATTTTTGGATGTTGGAGACTTACTGTATTTACAAAAAAGATGTAGCTGAAATACTTGCTATGATGATAACTTACCTTTATATTTATTTAAAGCTTAAAACATGTTCCTCCTTACAAATATATGAGATATATAATAAAAGTGATAACATCTCCAATTTACAGATGAAGAAACTGAGACTTAGAAATAATTAGTGACTTATAAATTAGTGGCTTTTGCATGTATTATATAGATAATAAATGTTGAGTCAGGATTTAAACTTCAATTCCCTGTCTCAAAGGCCAGTGCTGTTTCTGGTATGATATACTTTCTCTTAGAATAAAAGATAAGTTGGAAAATATTTGAAAGCATTTTTTTAATTGCAACAATTTTATCACATGGTAAAGTAGAGCTTTAGTGTATATGTAGTACTTGCATTTATAAATGAGAAAACTAAAAGTCAAAAGTATATATCTGATTAGTGGAAAAGTTGGAATTAGAACCACCGATCTCATGAATAAGTATTAGTTTTAATAATATTTTTAAAAGGAAAACTAATATAATTGAAAGTAAGAAAACTATTGAATTAATAAATGAAACTGATTTGGTTTTATGAAAAAAATTCAACAAAATATATAACTTTTTATTAATTTGGTTAGAAAAAGGAAAGAAGAAAATCTACTGGTATCAAAAAGGATAAACTTTCCACCAATGAAGAGGAAATTAGAGTAATAAGTAGGAGCTATTTTGCTCAATTGTATACCAATAAATCTGATAATCTAAGTGAAATAAATAAATACTTACAAAAATATAGACTGCCCAAATTAATAGAGGAGGAAAAATTACTGAAATAGTCCCATTTTAGAAAAAGAAATTGAACAAACTATTAATCAACTCCATAAGAAAAACTGTCCAGGGCCAGATGGATTTACAAGTGAATTCTACCAAACATTTAAAGAACAATTAATTCTAATACAATGCAAACTATTTGGAAAAAAATAGGGAAAGAAGGAGTCCTATCAAATTTTTTATGACACAAATATAGTTCTGATAATTAAACCAGGTAGGATCAAAACAGAGAGTCAAAATTACAGACCAATATCCAAAAAAAATTATTATTTTTTTTTTTTTGCTGAATGATTGAGCAACGATTTTGTTGTTGTTTCCTTGCTTTTTGTTTTCTTTCTCATTTTTATTTCCTTTTTGATCCGATTTTTCTAGTGCAGTATGATAAATGTGGAAATATGTATAGAAGAATTGTACATGTTTAACATATTGGATTATTTGCTGTCTGGGGGTGTGAGAGAAAGAGAGAGGTGGAGAGCAATTGGGGTTAAGTGACTTGCCCAGGGTCACACAGCTAGAATGTGTGAAGTGTCTGAGACCAGGTTTGAACTCAGATCCTCCTGAATTCAGGGCTGGTGCTCTATCCACTACACTAATTAAATGCTCTTGATGCAAAAAATTTTAATAAAATATTAGCATAGAGATTATAGCAAGTCATCACCAAAATAATACACCATGACCAAGTAGAATTTATACTAGGAATGTAGGACTGTTTCAATATTAGGAAAACTATTAGCATAACGACTATATCAATAACCAAACTAACAGAAATCATTTGATTATCTCAATAGATGCAAAATCTGACATCCATTCCTATTTTTTTTAAAAAATAAAGAACATAGGAATAAATGGAGTTTTCCTTAAAATGATCAGTGCCATCTATCTAAAACCATTAATAAACATCTAATGTAATGGGGATAAATTAGACATATTCCCAAAAAGATCAGGGATAAAACAAAATTGCCCTATATCACCATTATTATTCAATATAGTATCAGAAATGTTAGCTTTAGCAATAAGAGAAGAAAAAGAAATGAAAGGAATATGAGTAGGTAATGAGGAAACCAAATTATCACTCTTTGCAGATGATATGATGGTATACTTAAAGAATCAACTTAAAAATTACTAGACACAATGAACAACTTTAGCAAAGTTGCAGGATACAAGATAAATTCCCCTAAATCATCAGCATTTCTATATTACCAAAACAGTGCAGCAGCAAGAGATAAAAAGAGAAATTCCATTTAAAATAAATGTAGATAATATAAAATATTTGAGATTTTACCTTCCAAGACAAAGTCAGGAACTATATGAATACAATTACAAAACACCCTATACACAAATAAAGTCAGATCTAAACAATTGGAAGAATATCAAGTGTTCATGGATAGGCTGAGCTAATATAGTAAAAATGAGAATTCTACCTAAATAAATCTATTTATTCAATGCCATACCAATCAAACTACTTTACAGAGCTAGAAAAAAATAATAACAAAGTTCATCTGGAAGAACAAAAAGTCAAAAATTTAACTGGAATTAATGAAAAAAAAGCAAATGAAGGTGGCCTAGTTGTACCAGATATAAAACTATATTATAAAGCAATGGTCATCGAAATCATTTGATACTGGCTAAGAAAGAAAGTAGTTATCAGTCTAATAGGTTAGCTTCACAAGACACAATAGTCAATGACTATAGTAATCTAGTAATTGATAAACCCAAAGAGCACAGCTTTTTGGATTAGAACTCATTATTTGACAAAAATTGCTGGCAAAATTGGAAAATAATATGGCAGAAACTAGGCATTGTCCAACACTTAATACCCTATACTAAGATAAGGTCAAAATAGATTAATGATTTAGAAATAAAGAATGATATTATAAGCAAATTAGAAGAACAGAGGATAATCTACCTCTCAGATCTGTGAAGAAGGAAGATATTTCCAAAAGAAAAAAATTAGAAGAATCAGAGTACAATATGAAAGGCAAAATGTATAATTTTGATTGTATTAAGTTAAAAAGCTTCTATACAAACAAAACCAATGTAGACAAAATTAGAAGGGAAGCAGAAAGTTGGGGGAAAATCTTTACAGCCAAGGGTTCTGATAAAGTCCTCATTTCTAAAATATATGGAAAATTAACTCAAATTTATAAGAATACAACCCCTTCTCAATTGATAAATGGTCAAATGATATGAATAGACAATTTTCAGATGAAGAAATTAAAACTATTTTTAGTCATATGAAAAGGTTCTCTAAATTACTATTAATTAGGGAAATGCAAATTAAGACCATTCTGAGATACCACTACACACTTCTCATATTGGCTAAAATGACAAGAAAAGATAAATGTTTGAAGGAATGTGGGAAAACTGGGACACTAATACAAAGTTGGTGGAGTTGTGAACTGATCCAATTATTCTGGAGAGCAATTTGAAACTAAACTCAAAGGATTATCAAACTGTAATAATCCCTTTGATCCAGCAGTCTTTCTACCAGGCCTGTATCCCAAAGAGATCATAAAAAAGGGAAAAGAACCCCTTTTGTAGTGGTAAGAATCTTGAAACTGAGTGGATACACATCAGTTGGAGAATGGTTGAATAAGTTGTGGTATGTGAATGCTATGAAATATTATTGTTCTATAAGAAATGATGAGCAGGATGATTTTAGAAAGGCCTGGAGAGACCCACATGGACTGATGCTAAGGGAAGTGAGAACCAGGAGAACATTGTACACAAGATTATGTGATGAAACCAATTCTAATAGACTTGTAATGAAGAGAGCCATTTGCATCCATAAAGAGGACCTTATGTGGATCACAACATAGCATTTTCACATTTTTTTTTGTTGTTTGCTTGCTTTTTGTTTTCTTTCTCATTTTTATTCCCTTTTTGATCTGATTTTTCTAGTACAGCATGATAAATGTGGAAATATGTATAGAAGAATTGTACATGTTTAACATATTGGATTATTTGCTGTTGGGGGGGTGAGGAAAGAGAGACAAAACTTTGGAATGCAAGGTGTTGAAAGAGTGAATGTTGAAAACTATCTTTGTATGTATTTTGGCAATAAAAACAATTTTAAAAAATATTTTATCTTTTCTTCAATTACATGTGAAAATTTTTTTAACATAAAAAAATGAGTTCCAAATTCTCCCCTTCCCTCCAAGATGGTAAACAATATGACATGTTATACATGTGCTGCCTCTTAGGATGGGCAGCAGGACTGTTGTGAGATTGCTACTCCCTATATAAGCAGAAGCTGAGTTAAATGCCCAAATGACCAGAGACCTAACTCACAGTGAACTGTCCATCTCAAAATGGATTCTCTGGCTGAGATGCTCCCCAACTTCGGAGGAGGTGAACAGGGAAGCCTGTGTGTCTCCCTAAATGAGGCATGCTGTTTGATGGTAATAATTCTGGGGTTATCCTTGAGAGACTGGTCCTTGCCATAAGTCCTTGCATTTTTCTAGTTTTAGTTTGGTTTATTTGCTTTACATAGGATTGATCAAAATTATAGTGCTAAAATATTCTAGATGAAGGCAATTCAATGATTTGAATATTCAGAAGAGAGAGTGTGGAAAATTATGCCACAATTCTCGCTTTCTCTAATTATCGTGACCTGACTCAGTTTCTCTGCTTCTCAGTCGTGCAAAACTTCCCCTCCCTCTTTATCAGAATATTTGATAAGGATAAAAGATCTTGTATTATAGAATATCAGAATGCCTCTCCCCATCCCAAGCTACCGAATGTCAGAAACTGTCTTATCAAGATGCCTCTCCTCATGTCCGGAGTGCCTTCCCCTATTGTGTCATCCCTCTCCGGAGACTCACCCCCCACCTCTGTCAGAATCCTATTCTTGTTCTCAGCACCCTGACTCCACTCCCACCTCAGTCTGCCCCCTGCATCTGAGCCACATATATATATATATATATATATATATATATATATATATATATATATATATATATATATAGAGAGAGAGAGAGAGAGAGAGAGAGAGAGAGAGAGAGAGAGAGAGAGAGAGAGAGAGAGAGAGAGAGAGAGAGAGAGAGAGAGAGAGAGAGAGAGAGAGAGAGAGAGAGAGAGAGAGAACTTATATTGTTTGCTGGATTCTTGGAGATGATAGTCTCATTCAGCCCTGGGACCAAACCATGGATCCATTTGGTCCCAGTAAATCTCTCCCATTTAATACATTATTAAATGCTCTCTAATCTCTATCTTGCTCAGTTTCTCTGGCATTACAATTTGACCCTCACAATAACCTTCAGAGTTAAGTGTTATTATTACCCCCTTTTTTTACAGATGGAAAAAAGCTGAGGCAGATGGCAGATAAGTGTCTTACCCAGGGTGACAATGCCATTAAGTAATGAGGCTTGATCTGAACTCCTATTCCTGACATCAGGCCCAGCACTATCTACTACACCATCTTGCTATCTTATAAACAGGAACTGCCAGCTGAGTAGATGTGAGGGGTAAAGAAGAAAAAAGAGGCAAAGTTGACTGAAAAAAGGATACTGTGATAAAAATAAATGTGGTACCATAAATAGAAAAGGAATTTTAATTTTGGATTTAGAAAAGGAATATTAATTTTGGATTTATAATAATGGAACTGAGAATTAGAAGGGCCATCAGAGATAATCTACTCCAGCCAATCAGTTTTCCTGATAATGTCCATGAAACGTTGTTATCTTGAGTCAAAATAAATATTTCCAAAAATGGGGCACTAGCTACCTGCCTGACAGATCCACTTTGAGGGTCGTTTAAGTGGAAGTTTTTATGGGGCAATTGTTCAAAGCTCTTCCATAACTCATCTCCCACCAAGCTTTCCAGCCTTCTTATGCCTTATTCCCCAACTTGTACTCTGATCCAGTAACATTGTTCTCTTTGCCATTTGCAAATATAAGACCCTCAATCTCTCCCAGCTACCAGGCTTTCCCCTGGCTTGTTCCTTATGCCTAGAATGCTTTCCTTCCTCAACTTCACCTGCTTCCTTTAAATCTCAATTAAAATCCCACCTTCTACAGAAAACTTTTCCTAATCCTTCTTTATTTTTGCACTTTCCTCCTTATCCTGCACTTACAAGTTGTGTCCCCCATAGATTGTAAATTCCTTTAGGGCAGGGACTTTGACCCTTTGATTCTTTTTGTATCCCCAATATTTAACATAGTACCTAGCATATAGTTGTTTATTAATTGATAATAATGTTTATTAATTGATTGAGCTAGAGATACATTTGGATGTAGGAATGAGCAATATTTATTTTGGAGTCAGCTATATAGAAGTGACAATTGAAACCAGCAAAGTAAATGTGTTTGCCAAGGAAGAGAGTGTAGGGAAAGAAGAGAAAAACACCTTTAAAATACATATGTAAGAGAATTTTTCTGGGTATTCCCAGGTCACCTAACATGGAAGCATCCTGCATCCTATGTTTTCTTACCACACAGAGGGCTATAGCCACCTTCAACTGGATACATAGACAGAACAGTCTTTAAAATTGGCCAGATTGAGGCAATCTCTCTCTTTTCCTGCTGCATCTAGAGGATGAAAATCAGTTATCTTGCAAGATGGGCATCACACAAAGAAAATAACTTCCTTCCCCTGATTTCCCTCTTACCCCTTGGCTCTTAAGTTAAAAGAAATACAGAAAGAGTTTGCCTTGGGCATGTCCACATTGCCTAATGTGGCAATATCCTGAATTGTATTTACCTACACATATATGGATATAGCCTCTTTTGATTGGCTATATAATCAGGGCAGGCTGCATCTTTAAAACTGACCATTCTGAGGCTGAGGCAGTCTCTCTGACTCTATCTTTCCCTCCACATCTATCTCTCTCCCTTCTTTTCTCTCTTTCGGTGTCTCTTCTCTCTCTATTTCTTTCTCTCTTTCTCTCTTCCTCCCCCATCTCTCTCTCTCTCTTTCTGAGTCTCTTTCTCCCTCTCTCCTTCCCTCCATCTCTTCTCCCTCTCCCTCTCTTCTGTTCTTTTCTGCTACATCCAAAAGTTGAATATAACACACAGTTCACTGAAAACACACATCCCATGAACTGAATGAATGAGGGGGAAGAATCTTTTCCCCTATTCTCTCTCTTATCTCTTAGCTTCAAGTTTGTCTTAGCCCAGGGCTTCTCTTTCTATTCTATGCTGTTTGCACTTCTCAGTTTCAGGCAGAAGTGGGTGATCCTTACCAGACGTTAGCAACCTTGAAATCAGAATTCCAAGAGCTATGTTGTGACTTGTTAGGAAATCCTTGAGAAGCCAGAATGCCTGGAACTCTAGAACAAAGAGGATTTTGGTCTTGGCATTTAGGACTGTGCTGTACAGAAACTGAACTAATATCTGAACCTAGTACCCTTCCCCTCTAAGAAATGAAGGGTACAAAGAAGGGAAAGGAAAGCTGTTATTTTTTATGTATTCAGGTAAGGAGTAAGATGTTTGTTATACATTTTGAAGTAAATATTCCTTTGCAAAACCAAAACCTATTAATAGTTAAATAAAATTGGGGTGCAGAAAATCAGCTCTTACTTGAGTAAGGGGATTACAAACAGTGGAGACTGGAGCCAATGGTAGAGAGCTCAGTTACCCTCAATATAAAACCTCATTCAATATGAAATCACAAATCCCCATTTCACAGTTTATTTAAAAAACATATGTAATAAATACTATACATAATTTTCAAAACTCTCCTGTTTTTCTATGCTTCCTGAATCTTCTTTTGTTCTCTGCTATGTACTTTTTTTCCCTCCTTTCTTACTCTGCACGAGAGAAGGCCACCATTAACATACATATGTATATGATTATATATTTGTATATATATGTAAAACCATATTATATATACTTCTATGTATCAATCCTTTCTTAGGAGGTATATAACAAAGCTTCTTAAACTATGGCTCATGCACATAACTGAATGTGAAGATTGCAAAAAAATTTGCAATAGTAAAAGTTTTCTGAATGTGCAAGGACCAAAAATTAATTTAAAATCAAATGTGTAATGAATCTGAAGGGTTTCCAGTAGCATTTGCCTATGTTGCACCTACAACTTGGTTCTGAACGCACAACATGGGCATTTTGTGCTCCACATGCCATTAGCCACACAATGCCATGTCAACTCAGACTCAAGATTATCGTATGTAATGAATTGCAGTGTTTTTAGTATTTTTAGTGTACAAAGTTTTCCGCTCTTACATAATCAAAATAGTTGTTATGGAAAATAAAGACTTACAATTTTCCTACCATCATTTCTCAGAATGTAAGTATCAAATTAGTATATTTTTGGATTGTATTATATTATAATGTTTAATTTTTAAAATTGCTGTTATCTCCTTTTAGAGAAACACAAATGTTTAATTGCAGCTAGTAAAAACAAAAGCCCTTTAATGATATTTCTCCACCATCAGTGATATATGTGTATATAAGTGAACATCATTTTTAAAAAATTAAACACAAATACAATTTCATAAGCTAAAGCTAGTATTTCCTTCAGAAATTATTAGCAATATTTATTTATATTTTAGGACAAAAAAGTGGCTAAATACTATTTATCCATATAAGTAAAAAATACAATTACAATATTACAATACGGCAGTCTTCACTAACAGGCACCTAAATTGACAAGAAAAAGAAAATATGTTGAATCATTTTTGAAATATGGATTTACTTTTAATAATGATAATGGTGTGGAAAAATCTTTTTTTTTTATAATGAAGTTTTGGCTAAGGAGAGCATGAAACCAGTCAAACTAAAATGACATCTTAATACCAAGCATGCAGCATACTACAAAATCAAAGGAATATTTTGAATGACTTTTTTACAATCTTAAAATAAAAAAAAAATCACATTTTGAGAAATTTGTTAGTCAATGAAAAGCATTTATTTGCATCTTATGAAGCTTCTTATTTAATTTAAAAACTAAAAAGCCCTATGTAATAAGAGATCTTGGGTTACCTGCTGCTATTAAAATGTTAAAAATAATTCAAGGAAAAAAAGTATGAGGATGAAATTCAAAAATTCCTTTATCAGATAAAAATTCTGGAATTAACAATTCCCATTCCAACAGCTTATTACCAGGCTTAAGGGCAGTCCAAGTTTTCGATTCAGTTAGATGAGACAACTGATATTTCTCTAACATGACACAGTTGTTATTTTGTGTAAGATACATTTATGAAGGAAGCATACATGAAGACTTATTTTTGTTTTGTTGACCTTTGAAAGGCACAGAAGAGAGGAAAATATAAATCTTAAAATTGGTTTTCAATGGAAGGTTTTCAGTGGAAAAATTGCAATGCAGTCTGTAGAGATGGTGCTGGAGCATTGATGGGTAAGAATGTTGGATTTTTTTGCTAAAATTAAAGCTGGTGGCAATGAACCTATCACTTTTACTCACTGCATGATCCATTGGGAAGCATTTATACCTCCCCCCAAAATTACTATAGTTAGATTATTGTGCTTTTTAATATTTTCAAAAGCATTAACTTCATTAAAAGACATTCCCTCAACAGTCATTTGTTTTCAAACCTTTGCAAAGACATGAACTCCTTTTACAAAAGCTTATTATTATATGCAGAGGTAAAGTGGCTCTCAAGAGAGCAAAGTTGTAACAGAATATTGAAACTGAAAGATGAAGTTGTTATATTTTTGACTGAGCAGAAATCTGATTTTGTTAATTTTTTCATAATGACTTACGACTTTCAAAATCGTGTTGTCAAATATTTTCAAAAAATATTTAAATATGTTGCTTCAAGGTAAAAATTGTAATATATCTTAAAAAATAAAAATGAAAGTTTTACTTTAAAAGTTAACATATGGAAAAATAGGATAGAAATTGGTTCTTTAGAAAATGTTTACAGTTGATTTTATAATTGAAAATAATCACACCAATTATTTAATTGTAAAAGTTACAATTGACCTTCTGAAATGCCTATAAAAGCAATTTCAGAAATACTTCCCTTCAAATTTTAATTCTAAAAAATAACAAATTGGCTTCATAAATACCATACTTAATTGAAATAAAGAAATATCAATCACCTGCCATTAAAAGTTCAAGAATTTGTCAAGGTAACAAGTGATACAGGGTAAAATTTGAGTTTCCTAAAAAGTCATTAAATGAATTTTGGCTTGGGATTAGGACTGAATTTCCAACAACTTCAGGCCCTAAACATACCTCTGCCATTTTGTATTACATATTTATGCAAAGTAGCATTTTCAGCTTTGACAGCTTTGACAACTATAAAATCAAAATGTTGATCAATCCTTTAAAATGTTGAAGATGCTCAACATTCTGCAGTATCAAATATTCCTCCAAGATTTAATTCTTTATGTAAAAATAAACAAGTACTTTGATCTCATTAGTATGAAATTTTGCTTTCATCTTTAATAAATAATAAAATTATATATAATAACTGTTTTAAAATAAGTTTTATGATTTATTATGAGCACATGTTTGATTTGCATACCTATTTTATATATTTATATGCCCAGCACTGCATAGTAATTTCTTGAGCAAAAGGGGATTGCAAATGGAAAAAGTTTAAGAAGCCATGCCATACAGTATCTTCTTTCTTAGATTTTTTGTAGTTGATTTGAGTGTTTATAATAATCACAATGGCTTAATCATTCAGAGTTGTTCCTAGAGCAATATTGCTATTAGTACATAGAAACATTCCTTTGGTTCTGTTCATTTCTCTCTTCATTATTTCATACAAGTCTTTCCATGTTTTTCTAAAATCAACCAGATTAGCATTTCTTATAGTAGTATTCCATTACAATTATATGCCACAGCTTGTTTATTCATTTCTCAATTGATGGGCATCCTTAATTTTCAATTATTTGCCTTGAATGCTACTTTAATTATTTTAGAACATGTACATTATTTTCTTTTTCCACTAATTACCTTGGAAAGCAGAATGATAGTGGTATTACTGTGTCAAAGGATATATACACTGTTCTATGGACATAATTGTTCTTTGGACATAATTCTACATTATTCTCCAAAATGATTAGATCAGCTCACAGTTCCATTAACAGTGTACTAATATCCCATTTTTTCCACATCCACTCCAATATTTGTCATTTCCCCCCTCTATCATTTTAGCCAATCTGATAAATATAAGATGATAATTCAAAATTGTTTTATTTGCATTTCTTAAATCAATAATGATTGAGAGCTTTTTAAAAATAGGACTAAATGTAACTTTGATTTCTTCATCAAAAAACTGTCTATGGGGCAGCTAGGTGGTGCAGTGGATAGAGCACTAGCCCTGAAGTCAGGAGGATCTGAGTTCAAATATGATCTCAGACACTCAGACACTTCCCAGCTATGTCATTTATACCCCAATTGACTCAGGGAGAAAAAATACTGCCTATTGGGGCAGCTAGATGGCATAGTAGATAGAGTACCAGTAAATATGAGTTTAAATCCTGCATTAGAAATTTCACTTATCAGCTATGTGACCCTGAGCAAGTCACTTAACCCCAATAGCCTCTCAAAAAAAGGTGAAAAAAGAAAAAAGCTTACCTATTCATATCCTTTGACTATTTATCAATTGAGAAATGCTCATTATAAATTTGAAAAAGAAAAAAAGTAAAATAAATTTGAAAAAGTTCTTTATATATTTAAGATATGAAGTCTTTAAACAATGGACTACAAATTTTTTTCAACAATGTTCTGCTTTCTTTCTGATCTTGACTAAATTGATTTTATTTGTACAAAATCTTTTAAATTTAACACAATAAAAATTATCCCATTTTATACTTCACAATACTATCTCTTGTTTAGTCATAAATTGTTTTACTTTCCATAAGTCTGATAGGTAATACTATAAGATGTTCTAATTTTCTTATGGTATCTCTTTTTATATCTAGGTCATGTATCTATTTTGACCTTATCTTGGCAAATGGTGAAGGATATTGATCTATGCTCACTTTCTGCCAGACTGTTTTCTAGTTTTCCAAACAATTTTTTTTTAACCAAATAACAAATTCTTATTACAAAAGCTTAAATCTTTGCATTTGTCAACCCTAAGATTATTATAATCATTTACTATCATGTGTAGCGTGCTGTTGTCTCCAGAAGCTGCCGGATCGCTCTCTGGGAAGAGATCTGCTGTGTCTACTCAAATCTTTCAGACAGATTCTTCTTCCTGTAGTGAACCGTTGTCTCCAGGCAGTTGCTGTTAACTCTTGTCCTTAGAAGTGACTTCCCTTCCTGCAGAGAGCCCCGTCAAGCCTGATGCAATGCAGAGTCTTTCTTCTTGAATCCTGGCTCTGAATCTCCTCCAGCTCTTATCCTTCTCCAGGCCGATCTGCTCTCTGCGCCCAGTGCTGTCTCTTTTATCCTCCCAGAGAATGGGTGTGGGATAATGCAAGGGCTTCTGGGAAGAACCACCCCAGCCAATGAGCTTGCCCCCTCTATCAAGTCAACCTGAGTTCTCACCTTGTAATTGTCCAGAAAACCTGAATTCTCACCTTGTCACTGTCCAGACAACCTGAGTTCTCACTTAGTAATCCTAACAATCATGTATTATATATCTATTCTATTCTATGTCTATATTATATGATCTACCTTTCTATTTCTTAGCCAGTAATATTTTTAAAATTTTTGCAGTGATCTGATCCCATCAATATTAATGTAGTTCCTCATTGATAGAAATTGCTATTTGTGATAACCTTTGCTTCTATTTGGGCAACAGAAAGCAGAAAAGTCTCCACAGCCAATACAGAAAATACCTCTACCAACTTTTTTTTTAAATTGGATTAAGCAGTTCACTTAATTCAGTGAGGAAATGAAGGTAGCAAAATTCATGTTGTATGAGAACAATCAGAGCAAAAGGGAAAAATAAACATGAGAAAGAAAAAACAAACAAACAAAAAAAGGTGAAAATACTGTTTTGATTCTCATTCAGTTTCCATAGTTCTCTCTGTCTGTATAAATGGATGGCTTTTTCCATATTATGTCTATTGTAATTATCCTACATCATCACACCATCACTGAGAAGAGCTAAATTTATCATAGCTGATCATCACATAATCTTGTTACTGTGTATAACGTTCTCCTAATTCTGTTTACTTCACTCAGCATCAGCTTATAGAAGTCTTCCCAGGCTTTTCCAAAACCTGATTATAATTTATTTTTATTATAATAATTTCTTATTTTTCAAATACATGCAAAGATAATTTTCAACATTTACCCTTGCCAAATCTTATGTTCCAAAATTTTCTCCTTCCCTCTCCCACCCTCTAGCTTTATATTAACAATACAAATTATTAGTTTGAGTATAACCAGAATTATGAGGATAAATTTAGAGATGCCATCTAATTTATCCTTCTATTAGGGCTGGGGCAGCAAAGTTGGATAAAATAAACTTAATACTTTAAAAATCAGTTTATTAGAAATTATTGGTTGTGTGTTCTTTATATCTCTGGGTCTCAGTTTTTTCCACCAAAATGAAGGGGTTGGACTTAATGGCCTCAAAGTTCCCTTCTGGCTTTATTTTTTTTATAATAGTTTCAATTTATTGAGTTCCAAGTTAGTTCCAGCTACAATTTGATTTAGAATCTATAAATTTTTAAATTTATAATTCCATGTTATTTTTGTGCATTACTGTCTTGGCAAGAATATTAATTCTTATTAAAATCAACAGGTGGATGAGTCATTTCCCCTAAAAGTATATAAGCTTTTTTTTAGTCTTGGTCTTGTATTTATCACGAAAATTTATCTTCATGAAAATATCTATCATGAAAATAAATATAAAAAGGTTTTGGATATTTTAAAAAATTTACATATTTATATATTTATTTATTTATGTTTATGTGTGTATCCTGAGTCCAGAAAAGCTCAATTCTACCTCTGGATTCCTCTTTCTATTTGATGAAAGTAACTATTGCAGAGGATCCCAACAGTGAGGAACCCCAATCACTAGTCAAATATGAGTCTTTAAGTGATCATCAGACAGCTCAATAGTATTAATCAAGTAGGAGTAAGCTATTATGCCTCATGTAGAATCATTGTGTGTGAGGCTTTTCCATGTCTTCCTATAAATCCTCTACAGAGCATCTGTCCAGTGATGGGAACTTTTCTTTTGATCTCTTGCTGTCTTGTGGTTGTCAAAGGACATGTAGAATGACCATCACTCCATCTGAGGGATGTGGACCTCACTCCCACTGTCATTACAAAGCTATTTCATCTCCTTTTCTCAGTCATATAATTTTCCAATGTTATCCTTTATCCCATACCATTCTTCTTTGGTCTACTATATGGGCACACTCTTTGGAGAATCACAACTTTAAATCACTGGAGAAGAATCAGAACAGTTCTGATAAATAACGCTAGCATATTTAGATATTGTTCTACAATTGGCAAAATATTTTTATAGAGTTACTATTACTTACTTTGTGCAAGTACAAATTACTCTTATTTTACAGAGAACAGAAATCAGGAAGACCTGAGATTAAATCATACTTCAGACAACAACTATCTATGTCACCCAAGGTAAGTTACTTAACCTCTCTCAGTCTCTCAGTTTCCTTATCTATAAAATGGGGGTAATAATAGCATCTACTTTACAGAGTTGTTGGGAGGATAATAAATGTAAAGATTTGCAAGCCATAAAGTGCTATATAAGTGGTAACTTATTAATGATAATTATAATAACGATAATGTTCAACTATGTTAGTTTAGGATTTTCCTAGGATCACATGGTGATAGTTTTGGAACCAGGACTCAAGTCTTGTTATACTAATTTAGTATTCCAATAGGTAGATAGCATGCAGCCTAAAAATTGGATACAAATAAGATATTTCATAAATATTTTAATTGAACCAAGTTAAATTGAAGTACCAAATGAATGGTACTGTAGAAATTATGTAGAAGGATTGATCTGTGCCTTGTTGGCAGAGTAGCATCCAGAGAGTCAGCAAAAAAAAGCACTTACTATTCTCCCAAGGCAATACATACTGCTACCTAGTTTCATAAATGTATCTCTCTACCTAAAATGTTAGTTCTGGAAAGACAAATATCTATTCTATTTCTCACACATTTTCCATAGCATTATGTACATAAAAAGCACTCTAAAATATTTACAAAATGAATTTGTAACATTGAAAAGTAGATTATCTTTTCTTCATTACTGAAAGTGAACACAAATTCTTTTTTTTTGAAACTGTTCTTTTTCAAAAGAAATTTCACCTATTCCCCTTGTTTAGCCAATAGCTCATATTTCAATGACAATTTAAGGCTTACAAAGCATTTTGCTTACAACAAAGCTGTAAAAATATGTGGTAAAACTAGTATTTGAAATATAGATGTTCAAAATAGTGCTAGAAATGTTAGCTATGGCAAAATTACAAGAAATTGAAGATATGAGAATGGGCAAAGAGAAGACAAAATTATTATTTTTCACATATGATATGATGATTTATTTAGAGAACCCAGAAAATCAGGTAAAAATATATTTGGAACAATTAATCATGTTATCAAAGTTGCAATATATAAAATAAAGCCACACATAATTAATCTTTTACCCACTTTAATCAGCATTTCTGTATATCACAAATAAAATTCAGTAGGGAAAGAAATTCTATTCAAAATAATTATAAATAAGACAAAGTACACATTACTTGTGAGTCTACCTATCTAGAACTACACAAGAACTATATGAACACAATTACAAAATATTATGTAAATTATTTATGAATTGGTTGAGCAAATATATGTAAAATGACTATGCTACACAAATAGATACAAGATTTCAATCTTAAAGTTGACAATATAAGCAAATTAAAAGCTCACGGAAGAAATTACCAGTTAGATCTATGGATAAAGGAAGAATTCATGATCAAACAAGAAATAAAAGAAATTCATAGGAGATAAATTGGACAATTTTAATTACATAAAATTTTAAAGTTTTTGCATGAGCAAAATCAATGCAACTAAAATTAAAAGAGGAACAGGTTATTGAGGGGGAATCTTTACAACATTTCTCCCCCAAAAAATCTTATTTCTAAGATATAAAGAGAACTGATTTAAATTTATGAGAATGAGAGATATTCCCTAATTGTTAAATTATCAAAAGACATGAATAGGCAGTTTCTGTGAAAGAAATCCAAGTTAACAATAGCCATATGAAAAAATGCACTGTCACTAATAATTAGAGAAATGTAAATTAAAGCAACTCTGAAATAACACTTCATACTCATCAAATAGGCAAAATTGACATAAAGAAAGAGAAAAAGGAAGGAAATAAATTCTGGAAGGTTTATAGGAAAATATTAATGTGCTGTTGGTGGAGGTGTGAGCTGCTCCAGCCATTCTGGAAAATCAATTTGTAACTATGTCCCCAAAGCTATTAAACTGTATATACCCCATGACCTAGTATTACTGCTTCTAGGTCTATACTCACAAAAAAAGATCCAAGAAAGAAAAAAATATTCATAGCACCTCTTTTAGCAGGGATAAAAAACTGGAAATTAATTTACTTTCCATCAATTGGAGAATGGCTGAATACACTATGATTCATGAATTTGCTAGAACACTGTTGTGCCTCTTATTTGGATTCAATTTTCTCATGTGAAAAAAGAAGAGACTGGATATTTGAGTTTTATATCCCCTGTAGCTCTAATATTTTGTGATTCTGTAAAAGAAATGATGAAATTGCATAAAGAAAGGTTAATGGGAATTGTTTCAGATAAACCTGGAATTGATGCAAAGTGATACAAAAAGAACTAGGAAAAACAATTTATACCAAAAAAACAATATAAAAACAAATAATTTTGAAAAGAATTTGGAACTTTAATCAATGGACAATCATAATTCTAGAGGTCTTAAAATGAAACATGAACCTCCAGAAAGAGTTGACAGACTCAGAAATATCTTTTATAGTCTTGTCCATTTTAGGGGCATGACTAATGAGAGATTATTTTTTGCTTGACTATACATATTTGTAATGTGTTTTGGTTTTTTTGCTTTCTCAATAGGTAGGAAAGATTAGAGAAAGAGAAGTCAGAATTGAAAATAAAATAAAATTGAATTTTAAAAAAGAAATATAGGTATAGCATTGAGCAGCACCTTAGAGATCATCTGATCCAAACACCTTACTATACTGTGATTTTAAATTCCAATTTAAAGATTCTTTTTCATCTTCATCAGAGCTCTTTTCTACATGTCAACATTATCTCTACATTTATTTTTTATATTTAAATTTCTATTCTTATAGAACCAACATATCTTAGAAATTTAGAATTCTGAATATTAATTGATTCATAAAATTTAAGAATGACATTGTTAATAAATGTCATCATACAAAACACTCATAATCTCTAAATTGCATAGATTAAAAAGCTTTCAAAATATAAAGAACTATCAGAAGAAATAAAAATCTTATGTGAACAGATGAGATACACATAATTTCCATCATTCTTTTTGTTATCAGAATTGTCCTGAGAATACATTCCACAAGCCTACAGAAGATGGGCTTCCATTTTAATACTTTTACTCATTTACAAAAAGCAATTATTTTACCTGCCTAGATAATAATCTAAAACATTTAATTCAAAAAGAATAATAATGGGATAGATGCATCCCTAGATCATTAATATTTGAATTCAATCAAGCAATACGAGAAGAAATATTTTTCAATAATAATAACAATCACATTTTATAGTAAATTATTGTTTACAAACAACTTTCTTTTAAATAACCCTTTGTGATAGGCAGTATGTATATTATTATTTCAAATTTTAGATAAATAAATAAGGTTTTATAGAGTTGTTACTAAGCCCAAGTTCCCTCAAGAAACTTACCATCTCACTGAGGCAATAATATTTATCATGCATACAAATAGAAGATATTATATTACTAAATAATAATAATATGGTACATAGAGTAAGTACTATAGAAATTCAGAAGAAAGGGGAATTGATCACTAATTAAATAGTTAGGGAAAGCTCCAAGAAAAGAAGCAGTAGTGCCATAAGTTGGTTGATGATTTAGATATGAATGGGATCTAGGTCAATGGTTGACAGTACAGCATAAGAATATAGAGGAAGATAGGCAGGTACATGATTCAATGAATAGAGTGCTGGGCCTAGAACTTAACTGTTATGTGTTTTCACAGTGATTAATTCTCATTACACATGATAGCAGAATATTTGACCTCAGATTACTGTTTAATGTACTTAAGGAAGCATAAATGGAATTTAGAAAGATAAAGTAGAGAAAAGTAGAACAGCCTAATTCATGCTGGAGATGGCACAACTTTAAAGGCAATGAGCATGGCACAGCAGAAAGAGCACTCAGATGGCCTGTGTTCAAATCTCCATACCCCCTTGATGTTATTATGTAACTTTAGTTGAATCATGAAACCTTCCTGAGATTCATTTTCCTCTTCTATAATTTTTTTTAATTGCACTAGATTGCCTAGATGTCCAGGGCTGTGATTCTATGATAAGTATCACTGTATATACTACAATACTTTAAAGAGAAGTTTCCAAAAGAATGGAAAAGATCAAGAATGCTTTTAGAAGAAAAAAGTGATTGAGAAGAAATGAGTAACTACTGATCTTAAAGATATATATTTATTTTTTATCCTGTAAAATCATTTTGAGAATGGTCTGTGCATATTTGAGGATTCAATCAAAACATTAAAAGTGAAAAGTAGACATTTGCAGGAAATTTTTGATAGCCAACCACATCTTTACAAATAATTAATTGAGAACTAGCATTTTTTGCCAAGTACTTTACAAATATGAACTAATTTAATCCTCACAATGACCCTGGGAGGTAGGGATTATTATTACTCCCTTATTACAAATGAGGAAACAGAGACAGATGGTAAGTGATTTGTCCAGGATTACATGGCTATTAAGTGTCTGAGAAGATACAAACTCACATCTTTCTGACTCCAGGTTCAGTGCTATTCACTGAACTACCTGATAGCATATTTTCCTCTAGAACATTTAAAATCATATTGTGTTTATTGACTACAGAACCAAATTTCATTCTTTAAAACAAATTTCATCCTCTCTCCTCAGACAGGCATCAAAAATTATACAAGAATCAAGCATGGAAATACTTTTGTTCAATAATAACATGGAGAGGTAAATAGAAAATCACCTAAAATGTTTGCAAATATCAAGAAAGATGTCCTGTTAAGAGTTCAAACAAAATTTTTGAACTTTGTGGTGAAATTCTCCAAATGTTCCTATGCAGATAAAATTATGCTATTTGTCTGGAACTCGGGAGCACTGGAAAGCCTTTTCCATAGAAATATAACAGAAATCAACATAATTATTCATCCCAAAATTACAAAATGAAAAAAAAAACACATTACCCAGACTATGATAAGCAGTTAGGTAGACAGCCCATAGAATTAGTCCATCTCCATATCCATGTATATCTTGTATAGCACTGTATGTCTCAAGTGGAGATTGATATAGGAAGAAGACTTTGGGCATTTGGGAAATTGTGCAGCACTTTAAACAATCTCATATTTCTTGTTACCAATGAAATCAATTACTCTAATAACATTATTTCTGCAGATTTTTAGAACTTTCTATCAACCAAATTCAAATTAACAGAAAATGTAACATATAAAGAGCCAATACCAAAGAGCCAATTTTAAGGAACTCAACATGAACAAACTGTTTAAACATGTACAAATTGTTTATGTTTTCTCTACATGGGAAATACATAATTTATGTTTAAGATTTACATCAACAATAGGGTAAGCTCAAAAGAAAGACTGGCAGAGCAAAGGAAAAAATAGTAATTATGTTATGCAAATGAAGTGCAGAGGAAGAACAGACCCAGAGGCATTAGAATGGAGAGGATAGACTCATAGTTCTGAAAACTTATTCACATAGGCAACAATACATATATATCATGAAGGGTATAAACAGCCTCCAAAATCTATTAAGAAATAAGAGGGGAGGGATAGGTGGATGGGGAAGCAAAGGGTGAGGGAAGAAGACAAGGGAGAGATCCTTGGGTGGGGGGAGGTTAAGTAATAGTAAGCCAAGTTAGGGAGCAGAATTTAATGAGTCAGCAGGGATAGGAAACGTGTGTGCATATGAGATATATGTGCCTGTGAGTCTATGTATATATGTATGTATCTATATATCTATACATAAATATATCTTTTCTTAGCTATAGCTTACTTGGGGATGGGGGAGGATAAAAGGGAGATGTGTGTGTGTGTCTATATGTGTGTATGTGTATGTATACATCTCCATATCTATATATATATATGTATGTCTATGTGTGTGTATGTATATGTATATGTATATACCTACATATCTATATATAAATATATCCTTTCTTCATATAGCCTGTTTGGGGGTAGGAAATTGAAGGGAGGGAAAGAATAAAGTAAATACGGTGCATAAGAGAACAAAAGAATAATTTACAAAGAAGTAAAGAAAAGAATGAATATAATTTCTTCTACTAATATATACATATATACTCTCTTAAATTGATATTTTTGTTATATATTTTGAATCCTTCCTGATGTTCTGATGAGCATATGATAATGTTCTTTTTTGTTTCATTTCATTTTGTTTTGTATTGCTTTTCTGTTTTTTTTTTTTTTTGCTTATTCTGTTTCTTCAAATAAAATTAATTTGGAAAACATATTTTCTCAGTGATCTCAGAAAACACAATCTAAAAAATGATTTAAATTAAAATTAGCCCCCAGAGAAATAAAAAGAAATATAGTAGGTGTAAATAGGCTGTTATAAATAATGTTTCAGATGAGAAAAGTTATCAAAATGTATTTTAGAATGTATGTGGGACAAGAAGAAGTAGAAAAGTCATGTAACAAGAATAAAAGACAACAGATGGATACCCCAAAGATATTTGACACTCCTGAAAAATTAGAAGAATGAGAGAAAGACCTTCAGGATCTCATCTTTGGACTACCCTTTAAGGATCACAGTGGCTTTCAAATTTTTTGATCTTAGAATTCCTTTATACGCTTAAAATTATTAAGGAGTTTTTTTACACTCTTAAAAATTATTATAGAACCCTTTATACTCTTTTTTTATCATATAGCTTTTTATTGACAAAACATATGCATGGGTAATTTTTCAACACTGACCCTTGCAAAAACTTCTGTTCCAACTTTTCCCCTCCTTCCCTCCACCCCCTCCTCTAGATGTCAGGCAGTCCCATACATGTTAAACATGTTAAAGTATATGAATATATGTATACATATTTATACAGTTATCATGTTGCACAAGAAAAATAGGATTTAGAAAGAAGGTAAAAATAAGCTGGAAAGAAAAACAAAAATGCAAGCAAACGACAACAGAAAAAGTACAAATTCTATGTTGTGGTCCACACTCAATTCCCAGTGTTCTTTCGGAACCCTCTATACTCT
Organism: Sminthopsis crassicaudata; assembly: GCF_048593235.1. Lineage (NCBI taxonomy): Eukaryota > Metazoa > Chordata > Mammalia > Dasyuromorphia > Dasyuridae > Sminthopsis > Sminthopsis crassicaudata. Next base: position 172,843,703 of record NC_133617.1, on the reverse strand, counting down.
TAAAAAGTATTATTATTTTTAAAATTTTATTTATAATTTTTTCACAGTATATATGCATGAGTAATTTTTTATAATATTATCCCTTGTATTCATTTTTCCAAATTATACCCTCCTCCCTACATTCCCTCCCCCCGATGACAGACAATCCCATACGTTTTACATATGTTACAATATAACCTAGATACAATATATGTGTGTAAATACCATTTTCTTGTTGCACATTAAGTATTAGATTCCGAAGGTATAAGTAACCTGGGTAGATAGACAGTAGTGCTAACAATTTACATTCACTTCCCAGTGTTCCTTCTCTGGGTGTAGTTATTTCTTTCCATCATTGATCAACTGGAAGTGAGTTGGATCTTCTTTATGTTGAAGATATCCACTTCCATCAGAATACATCTTCATACAACATTGAAGTGTACAGCGATCTTCTGGTTCTATTCATTTCACTCAGCATCAGTTGATGTAAGTCTCTCCAAGCCTCTCTGTATTCCTCCTGTTGGTCATTTCTTACAGAGCAATAATATTCCATAACCTTCATATACCATAATTTACCCAACCATTCTCCAATTGATGGACATCCATTCACTTTCCAGTTTCTAGCCACTACAAAAAGAGCTGCCACAAACATTTTGGCACATACAGGTCCCTTTCCACTCTTTAGTATTTCTTTGGGATACAAGCCCAATAGCACCACTGCTGGGTCAAAGGGTATGCACAGTTTGATAACTTTTTGGGCATAGTTCCAAATTGCTCTCCAGAATGGCTGGATTCTTTCACAACTCCACCAACAATGTATCAGTGTCCCAGTTTTCCCACATCCCCTCCAACATTCATCATTATTTGTTCCTGTCATCTTAGCCAATCTGATAGGTGTGTATATACTCTTAAAAATTATTGAAAATCCCAAAAGCTTTTATTTATTTGGGTTATATCTATTGCTATTTACTATATTAGATACCCAAACCAGTCAATTTTTAAAATAACAACAAACTTAATAAACTTATTATACTGTAATAAAATTATATTTTAATTTTTAAAAAGTCCAAAATGAAAAAAATGAAGAATTCTAATAAGTTGAATTTTTTTAAAAAATTTACATATTTTTGAAAATTTTTTTAAAATTCAACTTATTAGAAAGCATCTGGATCATACCTGCTCCTGCATTCAATTTTTTGCAAAACAAAAGTGTTTAGTTGAAGTACATGAAGAAAATATGGCTTTACCCAGATATGTAACTGGAAAGGGGAGGAGTATTTAATTAGTTAAGTAATATCTTGGTATTATTAAGAAAGTAATTTTGAACTTTCAGACTTCTTGAAAAGGCATCAAGGAGTCATAAGAGTCCTTGGGTCATATTTTGAGAATCACTGTTCTAGAGTAAATATCAAGAGTGCTAGATTGCTCTGTTAACTAATAAACAATCACAAAACTAGCAAGAACCACAACAGAACATGTATTACTAGGACACATTTTTTCCAAATACCTCAATAGCTTAAACCAGTGATGTTGCTAGTGTTCCAATAAACTAATTGATAAAATGACTAAACAATCCCAGTTTTAGAATATAAAAGAGGATGAATAGAGATTTCCAAAAACTTGAGTTTTTCCAACAGTAAATAATTTTGTTTCCATAGTCATTGCAAGTTAAGACATAGAACAATATATGATCTGATAAGAGGCTGTCTCATTAACTAATGCAAAAAGGAATTATTATTATATAAAAAGTTTATCAATCAAAAGTCTCAAAATTCTTGGATCATTCACCCAAGGGAAATAAGCTGAGGGCTAGTTTTCTTGAAAATAGTACCTACATATTATTAGCCTTTGGCTTAAAGAAGGTCGGCAACTTTCTGGCCTCAAAAATAAAATTAACTAGATACAATTCTATCTTGTAACTAAGAAACATCACAGCTAGTATTATTCTTTTACCCACCTTCATTTGGATATTTATACTGATTGGAAAGTAGGAATATTATTTTCCCACAGAACTCAGACACTCATTTTTATAAAATATCATATGCAGGAAATTTGAATTTTTTATTCTGTTTCTTAGTTTTCCTTTTGTGATCTTAATCATTATACAGTTCTGAAACTCCTACTAATAAATGTGGACTTTGAGCTCACAAATGATTAAAGATTGTTGATAGAGATAAAGTTGCAGAATGACATCTTTCTGGACAACTGCTATCCATCTACAAATAAAATGAAAAGCTGAAATGTGAAATCTATAGTTTTCAAGAAGCATGAAGCTGCTGGGTCAGCCACTACTTCTGATAATCATCTTGCATTCAGGAAGATATACCCTTCTGATTACACAGTGGTTGTTTTTAAAAATACACACAGTCACTCATTTGATCCAATCTGCTTTTTTAAACTTGACATTGATGCTTATATATTATCCCCAATTAATTTGAATAAAATTTGAGGGAGATGAGAATAAGTTGGAAAAAGAAAAAAATATAATTTTTAATGATATTGTAGGGACCCAAGTATATATTTTTTACTTTCTTTATTAGGAATTTGGAACATCTTTGAGAATGACCAAGGACTAAAGAGACTGAGACAGAGTCTGAAAGAACATTCTTCCCTTCCTCCCATCCTAAATGAGAGAGAAGAGTTGAATTCTCACCAGAGATGAGAAATGAATGAGCACGATGAAGGGAGAATTATCACAAACACTGCTAGTCTCATATTTAGCACAAACAAGAAAAGTAGAAAGAGAAACGTTTGGGTCCAAACAAAATGGGATTATTCTGAGATGGTCTTTGTTCTGCTTTAAAAAAAAAAAAGAAAGAAAAGAAAAGAAAGAAAATTTTAGACGTTTTCCAGAAAAACCCTAGAGGCTTTAATTGAACAGAACAGTAACTAGGTCATGATGCCTGGGGTTTTCCATATGAAGAAAAATGTAAAAGCTGACAATGAAACTATACTCAGGCCATTTTTTCCCCTTCTCATTCCATCTCCATGGTGGGATCAACTTTATCTCTCAGATGCTTCCTCTTTGACACTTGTATCTCAAATGAATATATCTTCTTCTCCCTTGTCATCTCTTATATCCCAGGTACTGCAACTTACCTCAGATACAGAAAATGCTTATTGTCACTCTGCATGTGAGTACATCTGTCTTCTAGGTATCAGTTGAGTTGAGATAATGATCAGCACAAGGATGGCCACAAGGTGATAATTTTTCTCCCAGTGGCATCAAATCTCAGAAACTCCTTATAAAAATGTACTAATGATTTCCTCTGAGAATGTTTGCAAGGTGAACTCTTTATTGAGGTTCATTTCTTATTCTATTAATAAGGCTTTATTCTTGCATCAATAATGACCCAAGATGGAAAATCATCACATCTTGAGTACTCACATGGGTTAGCACCATATCAAAGATTGTTTCTTAGTTCTAGATTACATCTATAATCTGGAGAAGGTAGAAGTATAATTCACACACAGGAAAGAGGATAGGGAACCCTGTTTCTGGGAAGGTATGATGATTTGTAATAGAAGTTCCTTGCTCCCTGATTTAGAGTGTGTGTGGACTTCTCTAGCTGGTTCCAGTCTCCTAACCATGTAATAAGGAAATGAACTGTTGATTGGTTGTGTAGCTGCAACTGGGGGTATTAAATAATTCTATTCAACATCTGGATGAGTCTTTGTCTTGGTTTCTTTTGGATAGATTGACATAAGAGAAGAGTTGTTACAGTGCTCTTCAGGGGGTAAAGAAGGATCTCGTTTTCTCATCTAGAGCCATTAGGAAGCTAAGAGTCCATGAACTTCTGTCTCTGTTGTGTACATCTATTCTTGCTTTGGGGTAAAGGAGGTTGAAGATGGCTGTAATCGTGTACTTTTTGAAAGGAGAGTGAATCTCCCAAAATATTAAAGCCAAGTTATGAGATTTACTGAAAGACAACCAAGACCTGCCCAGCCCAGTTTTGCAATAGCAGAGATTCAGACTCAGCCATCCATCCATCCATCATCTGTGGCACATTTGGATGGGGTGAATGCATGTAGTAAAGGACAGAAGTGATATAGGGGAGGATGAACTCCCCCAGAGATTGGTGGAAATGTTTGTATTTCTATTTTTGATCTATCTTCAAATTTTATAAATGGCAATTCACATCAATTAGTTAAACAGAATGGGGTACTGATTAGTGGCAGCTAAGAATGGGAAGAACTTACCAGAATGGAGGCTTAAATTTACCAGAATGGAGTAATTAGAGGAAAAAATAAATTTACAGATAAGAATTAGTTAGAATCCTGAGGGGAAAATAGCAGTTTTATTTTGGAAGATAAAGTTCAGAACACAACTACACATCCTTGGACTTAAAATATGGATCAGGGATAAATGTAAAAAAAATAAGAGCTAATATAACCAGTTAGACACAAATATACAGATTTTACTCCTTTGCAGGAGAAGTCTGTATGGTCTTGAGTCTTTGATGCCCCTTCTAGGAACCATGTAGATCCTGAAGAGGAAACTGGGCTGCAGATATGGAAGAAAATGGAAGTAATAAAGGTCAATTGGACAAAACATGGAGTTAGAGGAGCAAGACAGTTATAGAGGAGTAACAGTCATGGAGAGACAGGAAAATTCCTGAAGGAAGAACTACTAGACCTGGACCAAACAAGAGCCAGAGAGAAAGAACAGCAAGGATAATATAGTTGCCTTTATTTTATAATGATGATGTTTTCCTGAAGAGTTAACTTAATCAAGGGATTTTCACATGAGAATCATAATATCCTGGCACTAACGTGCAGAAAAGTTATGAGTTTAGAAAGTACCCACTCTTCTCATTCTTGTAGAATTCTCTATAGCTTTTGACATTATTAATCATTCTTTCCTTCTCTACATCCTCTCCTCTCTAGGTTTTCAGGACACAATTCTCTCCTACTTCTCATTAAAATTCTCCTACTTCTGGTTGGTTCCTTCTCTGTTTCTTTTGCTATACAGTCTCCATATCATACCTTCCAATTTCAGTTGTCCCACAGAGTTATTATGTTCTGGCACCCCTTCTTCTCAACTTTACTTGGTGATCTCATCAGCAACCACTGATTTAAATTACCTTCTCTGTGCTTGATGATTCTCAGATCTACCTATCATCCTCTAATCTCTCTGCTGATCGCCAGTCTTGCATCTACAGCTACCTTTCAGATTTTTTGAACTTGAGATCTAGTAGAAATCTTAAATTCAATATTTTATCCATATGAAAAACATCTTCACTCCTACTTTCCCTATTCTTGTATGCAACACCATCCTCCCAGTCTCTCAGGCATACAACCAAGGAGTTATCTTCAGTTCCCCATATCTAATCTATTGCCAACCCTATATATTTCACTTCTGTGATATCTCTCAAGGGGATCTCCTTCTGTCCTCTGACACTACACTCATTACTTCAACTTGGATTATTGCAATAGCTTGCTGGTGGGTTTGACTGCGTCAGATCTCTCCCCACTTTAATGCATACTTCATTCAACTACCAAAGTCATTTTTCTAAAGTACTTGTCTGACTCTCTCTGTCTCTGTCTCTCTCTGTCTCTGTCTCTGTCTCTCTGTCTCTGTCTCTCTCTCTCTCTGTCTCTGTCTCTCTCTGTCTCTTTCTCTCTCTCTCTCTCTCTCTCTCTCTCTCTCTCTCTCTCTCTCTCTCTCTCTCACACACACACACACACACACACACACACACACACACACACACACACACCCCTTCAATAGTTCCCTATTCCTTCTAGGATGAAATACAAATTGCTCTGTTTAATGTGTTCAAAGACATTCTTAATTTGTTTCTCCCACTTTCCTTACACCTTACTTTGCACTATGGTTCAGTGACTTTTGCCTCTTTGCTGTTCTATTAAAAAGATACTCACTTTTTGCTCAAGACATTTTCTTTAGTTGTCCCCCATCCTGGAATTCTTTTCTTCTTCACCTCTGCCTATTAGTTTCCCTGGCTTCTTTCAAGTCCCAAGTAATATCTTATCTTCTACAGGAAGCTTTTCCTAAGTCTTCTTAATTCTAGTGCCTTTTCTATCTTATTTCCTATTTTTTTAATGTAACTTCTTTGTATATTTTTATAAGCCTGTCATCTCTCCCCTTAGATTGGTTTCTCTTTTTTGAGCAAGGACTATTTTGACTCTTTTTGTATTCTCATAGCTTAGCATAGTGTCTGAAACCTAATTGGTATTTAATAAATGTTGATTGATTGACACAAAGTGATAGAGCCTTAAATATTATAGAAACCTTTATATAGTACTTTTAAAAATAATACTTTATGGTTGAATTGTTTGATCATGTCCAGATCTTGGCAAAGATACTGGAAAGGTTTGCCATTGCATTCTACAGTGGATCAAGGGAAAATTAAGTGACTTGCCAGAGTCAGACAGCTAGTAAGTATCTGTCTGGATTTGAATTCAAGTCTTCCTGACTAACCATGGTGCCTGTATATATTAATTAGATGGTAGCTATGTGAGTGGAAAAAAAAGGTTTAGATAGAATAAATGTTATAAGAGTAGAAATTACAAGATGTGGCAACTGATTGGATAAGTGAGGTGAGGGAGACTGAGGAATGAATGAAACCAAGATTATGAATCTCAAAAGCTGGAAAAAATAGTGGTATCTTTGACAACAGGAAAATTTCAAACAGACATAGCTTTGGGGGAAAACATAATGAATTCTTTTTTTTAACATATTGAATTTGAGACATCTCTGAGACATTCAGTTTGAAATATCCACTAGGCAACTGGTAATGTGGGATTAAAGCTCAGAAGAGAGACTGGAGTTGGATATATAATAAGTGGAAATTCTTAACATGGAGTTGTTAATTCATTGAATTTATATCCATGGAAACTGATAAAAACAAAATTTACTACTAAGTCCCATTTTGTATCTAAAGAGCAGTACTTTTAAGGAATCTATAAAAAACTTAAAATGATAAGTTGGAATGCAATGAATACTTCTCTTTAAGAACTATGTCACAAGTTAAAAAAACAAAAACATTGTTCAAATTATGTGAACAATGTGGGGTAAACACTTCTTGAATTGCTATCATTAAGCATGAACTTGGTGAAATATCATATTGCCATAACTTTTTCTGAGTCAATGAATTAAACATGTAAACAAAGTTGGTGGTCTTGGAAACATTGATAAAAATCAGATCCACCAGTTAGTGTTGACAGAAGTAAGCATACCTCAGGTGGCATAATATACTATTTTCTCTTAAGCAGGATAATATTAAGACATATTTCAGAAAAGACTGAAAGGAACTGAACAATTTGTTCAAAAAGCTATATTCAGGTTTAGTCTACTTAACATAAAGCATGGGAAAATGCCCATAGAGAAAATTAAATTGTGATTAAAAATCTATTTGAAGGGAAGTCTAAAATACCCAGACTGTTTCTACATTTATTAAATAGACTGATTATTCTTTTAATTATCTTCTTCAATTTGTGTTAGATGGACCATTTTTCATCAATATCTTTGATAAAGATATAGATGTTAATTCATCAAAATTGGAGTTGACACTGGAGGTATAGCTAACACATTTGGATAACTGAGACCAAATTCAGAAAGATCTCAACTTGCTTAAACTTTTGGCCAGATTGAGTAGGAACAAATTTAATAGGAATTAAAATGAAGTCTAGCCCCTGAATTCTAAAAACCAATTTCACCCATAGAAGATAGGAATATATAGTTAGAAAACAATTTATTTTAAAATATTTTTGAATATTTAAGTGGATTGTAGGTTAATGTGGGTATGATATTTTGGTCAAAAAAGTTAATGTGATGTTAGACTACATGAAAAGAGGCATAGCATCTAAAACTCCCCCCTAGTCCAACAATAACTGGAATTTTAGACTTTATTCTGGATGCTATATTTTCAAAAAGACACAAATAATTTGGATAATCAGAGTGTACAAGTAGAATACAGAAGGATCTCAAGTTCATGACATATAAGTATTAGTTGAAGGAACTGGGCATATTTATCCTGGAAATAAGAAGATAATTGTGGGTATATGATTATAGTCTTCAAAATATTTGAAAGACCTTGAAATTAATGGAGGACAGTTGTTGTTTGGCCCCAGGAAACACAACTAGGAGCAATTGGTAAAAACTGGAAAACAAAACAAAACAAACTAGACTTCCTGAAAAAAGAAAATACCTTATAAGTAGTTATCTTAGAGCAGTAGGACCTTTCTTGATAATTAGTGGTTGACTTCATATTGGAAATCTTCAAATCAAGGTTGAAGCATGACTTGTCCAGTATGATAAGAGGACACAGGCACAGGTTAAAACAGAAAGTTTCTGAGATTCCTTCCAACTCTGTGATGCTAAGATATATGATTTTAAAAGATACTTCAAGACATTTCTTACATTTTAATGAGGATATATAAGTTCTTATACTTGAATTTCAAGAATCAACCTCAAAAGTAAAAGAAAGGGAAGGAAGGCATGATTAGAGAACTGTTAATCTAACAAAATATTGAGGGAGGGGTTTAATGCATTTCAAACTCAATATAAGCCAACAGAATCCAAGTAAATTAAGGCCACTTTAGGCTGCATGGTATGCAGAAAAAATTAATAGCTCCTTAATATACCCAATATACTTTTATGTGATATAAGGATTAATTAAATGAAATGACAGTTCAGTCTGAAGAAAAAAAAATTAGCATCATGATAGTTATGTTCAAGTATTTAAATGATGTCGGACATGAAAGATTCCAGATTTGTTCTGCTTGGTCCAAGACAGAATTAGAAGCAATCAGTGAAAGTTATATGTGGCAGTTTCATTCCAAAGACTTCCCAAGTACATATGAATGAGCCCTGAATTCAGATTATCCAATTCATGGCCTCTGCATTCCTGAAACTTTCCAACAAAGCTGCATCATCCTTGGATTGAGGCCACCAGCCTATGGCATTTGTCTTTACCATTAAGCCTTTCTGTGGAGCTTTCTTGGATCAGGCAGACCTTGATTTGTCAGCTCCTGCATCCTGTCCATACTCCTCTAAGCTACTTTGTCTAGTCCTAGATGCTAAGCAATGGCCTCTCATAAGCATAAAACAGAAAAGCAGTGGAAAAACTAATTTAAAGAAACTTATCAAATCAACCAACTAAGCAAAGTTACCTCAAGGGCATATTTAAGGATTAAAATGGAAGGACAAGAAGGATAAAAAAAGGAAAATGGAAAAGATCCGGAAAGCATATTAAAACAAAAAATGGACAATGTGATCACCACATAGTCTCTAACATCTTAGTAATGCATGTACTTATAAGGATAGCAAAAATGGCACTAAAGAAAACAAAGATGGAAAATTAGCTATATTGGACCAAGCACATATAGATGAAATCTATGCTAGAAGTGAGCCAATTGTGAAGTCATTTAGGACCACTATTTAAGATGGCTAAAGGAAGAGAAGATACCAGAGACATGGGGAAAAAATCCAGATTATATCAATGTCAAAAAGAAACACAAAAATGGGTAGCCAAGTAATATAGTGGATAGAGTGCTGAGCCTGGAGCCAAGAAGATCTGAGATTAAATCTAGCCTCTGATATTTATTATGTGATTCTGGAAATGTCACTTAATCCTGTTTGTCTCAGTTTCCTCATTTCTAAAATGAGCTGGAGAAAGAAGAATCAGACATGCCTAAAACAATTAAATGCCAACAACAAAAATGTAAAAATAAATTGAGTAGGAAACTTCAACAACTACAGACCCATTAAAAATATTTTATGAGAATCATTTATCTGTACAGTGGAAGCATCTTTACTCAAGACATTAAAATGTGAAAGCTTTCATAATTAATATTTAACAATTGTTCATTCCTTTCAGGAACTGAAGCAAACAGTGTTAAGTTATTTGCCCAGAGTCATGCAGCTGGAATCTAAGGCTGGATTTGAACATAGGTCTTCCTCTCTTTAAGACCAATACTTTACCCACTGAACTACTAAAGCTATCCTATATGTAATAACAGATTACTTTTACTATTTACAACTGACTAACAGATATAGATCAGATATGTCAAACACACAGCTTACAAACTGCATTTTAATCAATGGCAATACTTCTGAGTAATTGTAAATGCAATTGGGAAATATTTTACAAAATAAATAAAACTATCATAAAACATAGATGTCAATATGTGGTTCTCTAAGCAAATTGCACCCAAAGTGATCCTTATATGGTGTAGCAGCCCCTCTCTCTAAGTTTGATAGTGCTGAACATAGAGAACATAAGATCCCATTGTACTTGGTTTCTTGATTATAAAGAAAAAAGCAAAGAGGACTACAATTAATTCACTATTGTTCACTACTACCAAGTTGGATTTATGCCAGGAATTCAAAGTTGGTTCAACATTAGGGAAATTTAAGTTTCTAGAGCTCAAGTAGGATGAGATCAAAAAATGAAATTCTTTTTTTTATGTCTTCAAAGAGTTTATTTTCTTTCTTTTTAAAGACTTTTTTATTTCATTAATTTTATAATTATACATTTTTGACAGTATATATGCATGAGTAATTTTTTTATAACATTATCCCTTGTATTCATTTTTCCAGATTTTCCCCTCCCTCTCTCTACTCCCTCCCTTAGATCACAGGCAAGCTCATAAATTTTACATGTGTTACAGTATAACCTCGATATAATATATGTGTGTAAATCCAATTTTCTTGTTGCACGTTAAGTATTAGATTCCGAAGGTATAAGTAACCTGGGTAGATAGACAGTAGTGCTAATATTTTACATTCAATTCACAGTAGTATAGTGTAGTTGGTGTAGTTGTTTTTGTCCATCATTGATCAACTGGAAGTGAGTTGGATCTTCTTTATGTTGAAGATATCCACTTCCATCAGAATACATCCTCAAACAGTATTGTTGTTGAAGTGTATAGTGATCTTCTGGTTCTGCTCATTTCACTCAGCATCAGTTCATGTAAGTTTCTCCAAGCCTTTCTGAATTCATCCTGCTGGTCATTTCTTACAGAGCAATAATATTCCATAGCCTTCATATACCATAATTTACCCAACCATTCTCCAAATGATGGACATAAAAAAATGAAATTCTAACAACAACATGTTAATCATATCAAAAATGTTTTTTTTTAAATTAGATCTTCTTTCACCAAGAAAATACTACAAATATTATCAGTTGGTAATATAATAGTATAATAGTTTTTAAAAGTTTAAATAGTTTAAAAAGATGAATACAAGTTAAGAAAAATAATAAAGTGATCTGTTTCCTAAAGGGATAACAGGTGAAAGCACTTGGAGATGCAGAACTGATTTCTGACTTTGTTTTATAAAATGTTGATAGTTCTATGAATTGTTCCAAATTCTTGGGCAAACATGCAAGTATACACAAACAAACATATATACACATTCACACCATCACTTTGATTTTATGAAACATTAGCCCAATTATTGCACTCCTTTTTAAAAAACAAAACAAAATACTCAATCTTATTTTTATTAAAATATTTTGCTTTTGTATCACTTTTACGTTTGAATATTTGTTTCTCTCCTTCCCTATCCTTTTTCACTTTACCCCTTTAACAAAGATTTAAAAAGAAGAAGAAAAGAGAAGTTTAGTAAAAAATAACCAACATTAATTGCCTGAAAGCATTATTACATCACATTTCTAATTCCTCACCTCTGCAAAGATGATAGGGAAATGCATTTTTCTCAACTCTGCTGCTAGGTCAAGACTGGCCAGTACTCACTTTAGATTTGCTGTTCATTATTATTCTCTCCATTTTAATTGTTATCAACATTGTGTTTACATGTCATCCTCATATTAATTATGAGAACAAAAAATTGGCACCTGTATCTTAAGCCACTGAAAACTTAGAAAATGTGTCAATGCCCAGTTACCTCAAGACTAGTAAGTACAGAAAAGATTGTCTTTAAGTTCAGGCCTATATGTTCTGAACAATGAGATCTCACAAAATTATTTTGGTTTTCCATATTATAAAATAAAAAAATTAAGAAAAATTTAAATTGCAAAAGAAAATATGCATCAATCTGCACTCAATAGTTCATCAGTTCTCTCTCTCGTCATGAATAGCATTTTTAATCATGAGTCCTTTGGAATTGTCATGGATCATTCTATTGATCAGAGTAGCTAAGTGTCCCAGATGATCATTCTTACAATATTGCTGTTGTTTTTAGTACAATATTTCCCTACTCCTACACACTTCATTTTACAGCAGTTCATATAAGTCTTCTGATTTTTTTAAACCATCTTCTTCATTATTTCTTATAGTACTCCATCACACTCATATATCAATTTGTTAGCCATTACCCAACTGAAGGGGCATCTCATCAATTTCTAATTCTTTGCCACCACAAAAAAAGAACTGCTACAAATAATTTTGTATATATGCATCCTTTCATCTTTTGTTTTTCTTTTTTATCTTTTGGGGGGTATAGACCTAACAGTGGTGTCACTGAATCACTCCAAGGATATGTCCAGTTTTATAGCCCTTTGGGTATAGTTACAAATTATTCTCCAGAATGTGTTGGACTAGGTCACAGCTCTACCACAAGTGCATTAGTGCATCAATTTTCCACATCCCTTTCAGTATTTATCATTTTCTTTTTCTGTCATGTTAGACAAACTGATGGATATGAGGTGGTATCCAAAAACTTTTTAAATTTGCATTTCTCTAAATAGTAGTACTTTAGAATATTTTTCATATGACTATATCACCTTTCTTTCTTCTTCTGAAAATGTCTTTTTCATTTCCTTTGACATTTTATTAGCTGGGGAATAGTCTTATTTTTTTTATAAATTTATGTCACTTGCCTATATATTTGAAAAATGAGGCCTTTACTAAAGAAATTTACTGTAAAAATTTTACATCTAATTTTGGCTTCATTACTTTTGTTTGTGCAAAAATTTTTAGATTTAGTGTAGATCTCATATAATTTTTAAGTAATAGTTTTTTATTTTCAAAATATATGCAAAGATAGTTTTCAACATTTACCCTTTCAAAAACCTTGTGTTCCAAAATTTTTCCCTCCTTTCCTCCCACCTCTTCCCTTCACCCCTTCCCCTAGACAGCAAGCATTACAATATATGTTAAACATGTGTAACTCTTCTATATATATTTCCATGTTTATCATTCTGCACAAGAAAAATCAGATCAAAAATGAAATAATGGCTCATTTCCTACAACAATTAACATTTTTCAATAAAACAATATAAAATATATCCAAATTATGTTTTGCATTTTGCTTTCATCTTTTAGTGGTACAGAGTGAATATTTGCCACATAATTATCCATTCAAAGAAAATTTGCTACTAAGTATTGGGAACTGAATGGAAGAATATAATTACTTTTCCAGTTCAGGAACTTGACCTCTAAATCTAAGAAAATCAATTTCTACATATTTTCTCATGATTCTCTGAATGATCAAGTTCATCATTCCTTAAAATAATATTCTCTTACACTGATGTATCATAATTTGTAAAGCCTAATATCTGTGGATATGGAAAAGTTAAGAGACTTGTTCAGGGGCTATTATGTTGTAATTGAAACCAAGTTAACTACATATACTACTTTGCTTCAACCTTTTGTTATTTAATATTATGTTATAAATTTAAAGCCTGGCTTCTTGAATCCTGACCTTGTTAGTTATTCTTCCCACCTTTGAAATGTAACATGACTGATTTAAGTCCCACTTTTTCAGGACCATCCCATTATATCTAACGTTCTGGTTTTAGATACCCTGAGAGAGACTGTGTCTTCTTTTCTCTGCCATCAGCTTGAGTTTCTTTTAGCTAAGTTTTACTCATTTTAAGGGAAGTTTTACTCATTTTAAGGGAAGTTTTACTCATTTTTAAGGGAAGATCTATCAACTACTTAACATTAGATTTAATTTTTACAAAATTTACCCTGAAAATATTGCAAGAGTATAAACACAAACATTTCCCTCAAAGACCCAGGGACATCATTCCACTTTATCTCCAAGCTCCCCACTCTCTGCAGGTGACACCTTAGATTGGGGGAGGTGGCAGTGATTAGGCTCAAAATTTAAGCAACTTCCTCTATCCAATATCTTTTCCCATAATGGAAAAGAGGACAGTGATGTCATAGGAGGAGTTAAGTTAAATGGGCAATATCTCATTACAGCAAAGAAAAACAAATAAGCAAATAACATAGCAACCATGGGTAATGATTTCAACATTCCCTACCTTTAATACTCCACTTCTGCAAAGAAAGGAGATTTATTTCTAATCTCTTTTCAGAGGCAAGATTAGTAATTATAATTACATTCTTTGTTTCCTCATATTGTTCTTTCCTACATTACTGTAAAGCTTATATAGCTTTGTTTACTTCCCTCTACATCAGTTTCTACAAATCCTCCTATGTTTCTCTAAATTCCTCATATTTGTAGTTTTTATGGCACAATAATAAGCCATGCCAATCATTTACTATATTTGTTCAATTATTCCCAAATTCTCCTAATTTTTTTCTTAAAACAAAATTGTCCTATCTGTTCAACTATCTTCTATTGATAATTATCACATTCACGATATTTACAAGAAAGACAAAAACTTACCTAAGCAAAAATCTCCTTGAAAATTTAAACTTACAAGTAAAAGCTAATGAGTATATGAAGCAACGTGAAATATTAAAACAAAATCAAAAGACCAAAAAGGAATAAAAGAGAATGCAAGTTACTTAATGGTAAAACCAAGTGACATGGAAAACAGATTAAAGAAGGAAAAAAAAGGAATAATCGAACTTCCTGAATACTTGAAAAAAAGAATCTAGACATAATGTTTCAAGAAATTTTAAAAGAAAACTGCCCAGATCTCTTACAACCAGAAAACAAAGAGAAAATAGAAAGAATTCATTAGTTGCTTCCTGAAATAACCATTAAAATGGAAACTATCAGGAACATTATAGACAAAATCAAGAGCTTCAGGTCAAAGAAAAAAATGCTTCAAGCAACCAGAAAGAAAGAATTTAAATAATGAAGGTCCATAGTCAAATTCAAACATGATTCAGAAACTGAAATTATAAAGAATAGAGAGCTTAGAACACAATATTATAAAAGTTATTGTATTTGTCCTTCATAAAGAGATATTTTTTCACTTTAAAAATTAGAAACAACAAATATTTAAATGAATAAATTTAATTATTGAAAACCTCAAATGATTATCTAGAAATCATTATTAAATTATTTCAAATTCCATTTGGGTGGAAGCCAGCTAATACTATATTTGCCAAAATAATGTTGAGAAATACAATATATCTTTCCCCAAAAGTCTTAGTACAGTTGTAAACTAGTAAAGCTTTAATACTTTAAATCCTTTAATACTTCAAATCTAAGGTTAGCTTTCATACAAACATTATTTAATTTTGAGTTCATTTACTTCATGTACAAATGAAGAAAACAGCATAAAACAGCTCAATAGTACTATGCAAGTCTTCTTATCTCAGATATGATCTTTTTATACAAGCTATATTAAATTACTTCTGTGCTACATTCCCTATCAGAGGATTTACTAGGTGAATCTCAATTTTTAATACTTTGTTTTGAGCTTTGTTTTCACTGAAGAAAAGGGATGCATTCATTCAAGAATTATATTATAAAGATATCCATTTATTGCTATCCTCATCCCCTTTACTCTATCCTCACCTCCCAAGAATTTTATATCCTTGCCAGTCTGGATGAAGAGAAAAATATTTATAAAATATGCTTTAACAATATTGGAGAAATATCCATCTGAACCACTAAATAATCTAAGGTAACTTTAGGTTTTCATGAAATTTTTTGGACAATGCTACAGATTTTAATTTCTAGGAGTCAATGAAGGTGGACACTAGTACAGACTTGAATTTCT
This sequence comes from Sminthopsis crassicaudata, assembly GCF_048593235.1. NCBI lineage: Eukaryota > Metazoa > Chordata > Mammalia > Dasyuromorphia > Dasyuridae > Sminthopsis > Sminthopsis crassicaudata. The sequence goes on along the minus strand of NC_133617.1, from coordinate 172,827,864 downwards.
TAGGGGAGGAATAAAAGTGGGCCAAGATGTGGAGATGATATAATTCAGGGCAGGGATGCATTCAAAGATGGAGGGAGTATATATTGAAATGTTTTATATAGATCAAAGGTTCACCAGTTATATTACACTAGTTATGTATTTCTGAGATGTTTTGATAAACATATTTTCTGATTCTCTAATTTAAATAATTTGATCCTATTTGTATTATAAAAAGACACACTTGATTTTTAAACTCCATTAATAAAAGTCCTGAAATAATGTAAAGGAGAGAAAAAAAAACACATATCACCTGAAAAATTCCTATTATATGTGTTATAATTATTCTAAGTCCATTCTTCAGAGGTAGAAAGGCTATATATCCCCCAATAAACTTTCAACAAAGTTTGTGAGTACCTTTGAGTTGTTGCGGATGTGGTTCCCTCATTGTTGAGTGCTGATAATGAATGCCCCAGCAACAATTTAACCAATTTATATCAATGAGCTTTTCAAAGGATAATTTACTTCAAAGATATAACAAGAACAGAAATTCATTCCTGGAGATACCTACTAGCTCATTCTCTGGAGAATATGGGCCAAGATTTCACTTTAACTTTCTGAAGCTCATAAAGTCATAGCCATCTCCAATTTAAAGTAGAAAGAATAAACAAAATAAGTAACATTTTCATAGTACTTTAATATCTAAGAAGCTCTGTCTTTACAACCTGGGAGGTTGGTAGTGCAGAGTATAATTGTCATTTTGTAAACGAGATCACCAAATGTTCACTCTAAGAGTTCCAGGTAAACTATAGATTCCCTGCATATTAAAACTTCCATTTAATGTATTTGCATTTCCAATGCCTTAGTGCCTGACACATAAAAGGCACTTAATATTGTTGATTTATTCTTCTTGAATTGCCAAAACAAGTATGCATAGGATTCAAATTTGGTTTCCTGACTCCCAAATTCACCTATTGCTGCTGTGCTTCACTGATTCTGAAGAAGTGGTCCCTGGATTACAATCCCAGTTGGTACCCTGATCTACTGCCAAAATTAGTCTTAATCAGTTCATGATTTGAAGGCAATCGTGGCTCCCCTTTGCTTAGGAGTCTAATATCTAGAGTCTCATTAAAGTTTAATTCCTTATTGAGCACTTAGAAAGAATTCAAAAATTAATTTGTTGTTTGAGTATAAAGTGCTATGCAAATCTATTATTAACATAGAAAATAAACGTTTTCATTATGTAGCAAACCTAACTCTTGAAGGGTTTCATCCCCAACTTTCAGGATAATTGCTCGAGGTACATTCTTCTTATCTGATCATTCAGTTATAAATTAGTATCTTCACATGCATGACAGGCTGGTGACTTCAGACGTCATAACAGAAAAAAACCAAGTTGTTGGAAAGGAAGATTTAGTTATTGATAAATGGCACTTGGCAATGGACTTCTGGAATTGTTGTGAAACACTGCTCCCCTGTGATGATTTAAGACATAGCATTCATTTAAGAAGAGAAGATGCTGTTCAAGATGTTTGATGTAAATGAAAGAAAATAATAAGTAATGAATTTTCCCACCAAAGTGCTGATTTTCCCACCAAATTCAGCTGCAGAAATTCCTCTCCTTTGGATAAGAACATACATTAAAATTTCAGCTTTGTGGTTTTTATTCTCAAAATATTGTATAAAACTTTTTTTTCTTTGAAGTTTAATTGTTTGACAGATTTTAAGAGTACAGAATTTAAGGGTTTTTTTCCTTCAAAATGAACAGAAAGCACACAGTTGTAGCAAGATTAGGATTGGATTAGTATGAGAGGGGGGGAAAATCCTGCATGATAGGAATATGTACCTTCCTCCAGAAAGAAAGGCTTTCTTTCCAACAGAAGCTCTGATTATGACTGGAAAACTATTAAATGACAAATTCATTGATTCACCAAGTTTCGTCAATAAATTGTTGAACACCTAACACGTGGAAAGCATTCTATTGTATGTTCTGGGGAAATAGGAAAATGCACAGCGCAGCGTTTGTCAGTCTGATTAAGGGTCCCACGAATTTTTACAGAAGCAATATTGGTTTATGTGGATTCTGAGAAGGATGGTTCCCTCTGGGTTAATAAATGTTTGTTAGATTGCACTGGACTCTCTGAATGGGGATGGATTTCAGCTTCGGGACTCAAATATACGTGCAATCCCGTAGTGCTCAAGTGATCTAGATCTCTTCCCTTCACTCCCTCCAGAGCCAACACAAGGCACTAGGAGAAACTGTTCTGATGGAGAACAGGAGGAGCCACGCCTCCAACCTGTACCACCTAGAACTCGAACCAAGATGGCGGAGTGCGTTTCCGCTCCGGAAGCCCTGCCCCTTTCACCTGAACCCCTCCCCCTCTGGTCTCGGACTGAGAGCAAGGGTGTGATCTCGCGCCCCGTGGTTTCCAAGGAGACGAAATATACACGGCGCAGGGGCTTCACAAGGGAGTGAGCGAGGTAAGCGGGCGGCGCCGGCAGGTAAACCTGAGAGGGCCGCCGGGCCTCGCCGCCCTCCCGCCCTTCTCAGTCCAGTCCAGCTGGCCCTGCCCGGCCCGGCCCGGCCCGGGATGCCCCCCCGGCCCCCTGCCCGACCACGGCCAACCGCCGCCGCCGTGAGCCGGGGCCCAGACATCGGTGAGGGGGGGTTGCTTTGAATGGGGTTTCGGGGAGGAGGGTAGAGGGAGGGGAGATGTGTGGATTGGGGGTCTGGCGGGGTGAGGGGAGGGTCGGGGTCTGTGTCGGGGTGCTGGGAGGAGGTAGTGACTGAGAAAGGGGTGTGTAAAGGACTCTTCTTCCTCGGGAAGCTGGAAGCAGACACCTGCGGGATGTGGGATGAGGTGTCAGGGTTCGAGGAGTCCCGGTTCTCCGGCCTCGGGAGGATGCGCTCTCCCGTCCCTGCTTGGACTTCTGCTGAAAATACTTCACTGAATAGGGGATCATTTGGGGACCCAAGTTTGATGCGATATTCATTAGAAAGGGAAAGACAAAACGAGAGAGAGAGATGGACTCAATTATCTTTGCACAGAATACATAATAGTATCGTACTCGGATGCAACCCAGTTGATAGCATGATCCTTAAGTTGTAAGACTTTTGAATGAGAAGACTTTGCTTTTGTGTCTCCTTCTTGCGAGGCTGCTTGGACCTCCCTACTTCCCCCCTTTCCACACCCACCCCCGTCCCCTGGGTATTGAGGCTGCATGTGCGGATAACTCCTGAAGGACCTAATAAGCATAAAGTCTCCTTTCTGTAATACGATTTTCTCTCAGCTTAATGATAATTCTGGGTGCCGGAAAATGCTTCAAGGTAGCAAAGCCTTGATTGACGGAGGGTACAATAATTTATTTTAATGAAACTAGAAATCTGGGAATTTAGGAGTGGGATTAGAAATCTCAAATTCCTGGAAAGTTGGTTTAGTAGTTATATCAAATTCTTAATTGATAAACTGAAGATTTTTTTAAATTTTGTTATTTAAAAGAAAAACTTAATTTGAGGAAAGACACTGCCCCCAAGTCCTGTGTTAAAATCAACTATTCTTTTCGATGATGCCAAACTCCTTATAAAGAAAAACAAAAAGTTCGGAGTTGGCCTTTGGACATAACAGGATGCATACAGAAAAAAGGTTTCTTACTTTTTATCTTCCATACATACTACTTACCTGTCCTTGTAGTTTTGCCTCCTTCCTTTTACCCCCACCCCTAAGTTGGCTAATATTCTCTCCTCTTTATTAAAATCTTCCTCAGAAAAGTATCATCAGTCATTTTGTACCACAGTAGAAATTTGATGTATACTTCCTCTGTGACTTCGGAATAATGACTAAATCTGTATTCTCATCTACAAATAGAGGTTTGGACTTGATACTAATTTAACAGCTCCAAATTGAGGGGGTTCTATGAGGTCAATCTGTAAGGAATTTTCCTATTTTAAACTATGTCTCTAGTTGTGGAATGAAAAGATTTTTCTCCTGTTAACTGTACTTCAAGTCTGGACAAACAGAGAATATCTCTCTATCTCTATACCAAAGAGAATCATGAGCACACATTATAAAATGTTTTTTTGGGGGGGAGGGCAGAATGTATTATGTATATGCATAGGTTGTATATAGCCATGTATATATATATATATACATACATACATAAATGATTCTATATGTAAATGTGTGCATGTACATAACATTTCTTTTGTGGTTGGAACTTGTAGTTTCATCCATTTAGAGAACTCTTGGGTGAAAACAAAACAAAACAAAACAAATCTCTTGTCCCTCTACCATATGAAAGGGTCCAGATCTGAAATTCTGTTAACTGTGATTATAATCTGCTATTCTCTCTACTGTTACACATCCAGTTGCTGAACTTCACTTTCTTCATCTCTAAAATGGGGATAACAATGTCTGTGCTGCCTACTTCAAAGTATTGCTATAAGGAAAGTGTTGTTTTTTTTTTACTTTACAGCTCTATAGAAATGTGCATTGTTGCTAATAAATTTAATGTTCATTATGTCCCTTCCCCCAGAAAAATCTCAATATTGGTGTGATCTCTTATAGATATCCTTTTCTTCCTTTCTTCTGTCATCTTTCCCCATCTTCCAATACAATCACTCAAAATAAAATATTTTAATATTGTTTTGTACTTTCCATTTCCTCAGAAATGAAAAGGATACTTTCCATGAATTATAGTTTAAACATCTTCCAAGTTCCCTGACCTAGAATCATGCTTGGGTAGAAATTACCTAACCTGTCCTGTCTGGAGCCAATAAAACAACAATCTAGTTTATTATTAAGAGAGACAGCAATATTTCAGGAGAACAGTGAATCAGGAATCACAACACTTGAGCCACCAAGAGGAATGACTCACCAGGGTCACATACTTGGTTATGTCTCAGAACCTGGTCTTTAAGTACAAATCTTAATGATTTCAAGACGTGTGTCCTTTGTGTGTGTAAATATATGCAATATGTTACATCATGTGTGCATATGTATAAACACGTATATTTGATCATGTGTAGGTAATATCCATGTGTATATGTGTGTGTGTGTGTGTGTGTGTGTGTGTGTATGATCATAAACTTCAGCTTCAAGACATAAATCACAGAAGATATATAATTTATGACATATATTTGTATGGAGAACCTATAGACCTTGTCCATCAGTTTATATATCTGGAAACAAATGGTACAAATGGATTGAGGGGGCCCAATGCTGAGCAAGAGGAAAAGGACGTTTTGGAAATTGCAAAGGCCCTTTAATGACCCCATACTTTACGTGAAAACAAAGAGCCACCTTTTGATATCATTCTCTTTGTTTTCTGAAAAATTTTAAATGAATATTACACAGGGGGCAATGGAAAAAAATGTTAGGATATGAAGAGACTGCAACATATAAACTATGAATAACTTTAAAAATAGATCTTAAAGATAGTATGAAGAAATGGTATATTAAAAAAGCGAAAATAGATTGGATATATATGATCGAATGACTAATGAGTAGCCATAGTACTCTCTAGATATATTCAGGTTATCAAGAAAAATCAGAGGCCTTATATTTAACTTAAAAGATTGGCATGGGCACAAATTGAAAGGATAAGCAGGTATTGATAGATTGTCAGCTATAGTGTTGGAGAGAGCTAATCAACATAATTACATATCTATTTGCATTTTTGGTGTGTATATATTTGTAGATAACTATGTTTACATATATATCATGTATATTCAAATGAACATATGTGTTTATGAGTATGTATATTTATCTATACACAATTGTATATGTATATATACATATATATGTATTGTGTAAGTATTAGTATATTTTTGGACACAAATTGTAGCATAGTGGATAGAAGGGCAGTCTTGGAGCCAGAAAGAGCAAGGTACAAGTATTGTCTGACACATAACTATTCTCTGATACATATGAACTGTATAACTATGCACAAATTATCTTCTCAGGGTCTTAAGTAACCCTTTAAGATTGTAAGGTACAATTAAGCTGGACAGTTCCATTGATGGAATTCCCATATTAGAAATTCTTTATATTAATGAAATAATAATAGCTAAATTTTATATAGCACTTAATCACAAATCACAGATTAATCATAGAGGAAGAGGAAGGAAAGGGATATTGACAGGGAAATATGATTATATAAAAAGAAAAAAGGTACTAATGAAAACTTTTTTAAAACAATATTTCTATATATTAAGATTCAGCCCAGACACATTAAATAGAGAATCAACTTAGGAGTCAGGCAGATTTGGGTTCAAGACTCATCCCTCACAAACTGGCTGGAGTCACTTTGGGCAGTCACAGATTATCAGTGACCCCAGGCATTTCTTTAAGCCTGTAAGTGACAGAAGGTAGGGGATGATCTCCCGTGGTGAGGGAATTTCCTCTTGGGCAGTCCCTTTTAGGGATGAAATCACTTGATCTGCCTTACCATCTCCCAGATATATCTCTATCTATCTATCTATCTATCTATCTATCTATCTTATCTAATCTATCTATAAAGTATAGGCCCTCTCTTTGAGATGACAGTGATGATTTATGAACAAAAGAAAGTAGATGAGATCTCAACTCCTATTTTGCATTTGTTTTCTCTACCAAGATCTTTGGAGTGTAAAGAACAAAAAACAAAATGGCTAATGGGTGTGAGATACTCAAATAACTGTTCTTGAAGAATTCAAGTCATCTGACTGAGATGATCTCTGTCTTAGGATACTGAAATAACTTGCAGATGTGATTGCTGAGCCATTATATAATACTGAAAGTTCAGGAAGAAAGAATCTTCCTTTGTGGAAGTGGAAGGTCCATGGATGTGGATCATTGCATTGCATATAACATCTTTTTTTTTTTTTTTTTTTTTTTTTGGTGTGTTGATTGGTTTGATTGATTTTTTTCCCTCTAAGAAAAAAAATAAGGGATTTTAAAAGGAATGACTCAGAGAAAGGAGAAGATAAAATAAATATAGGGAAAATCTAAACAATTTAAAAACAAAATATTTCAATGACATTTTAAAAGGTAAGACAACTAGAAAAGGGTGACTATTGTTATAATTTCCAAAAAAAAAAAAAGGAAGAGAATTGAATTATTACTTTCAACTGAGCTTGATTGTGTTTCTTGACATAATTCTAAAGTTTTCTTCAAAAGTACAGATATCATAAGTGTAAACCTAGTCCATTTCAAATCTTTGTTTTCTTTAGTGCTGTTTTCACCTCTTCTACATGCACATCTGGAATGGTGATACTAAAAACTAAATGTGGCAGCTCTGTTGTCCTTATTGGTGAAAACATTTGTAATAAATTTTTAAAAAAATTTGTTTAAGTCCTATTTTGTTTCTTACTCTTTTTTTTTCTATTTTCATCCTTAAATGCCTCTGGTACAATTTTGTTTATTTGAACTTTGATCTCTTGTCAAGCTTTCTTTAAACTAATTTTCCCACGCTCCATTGTTTTTTTCTTATAAAGTAATATTAATCATAATGATTCACAATTCTTCTTTGTAATATTTTACAAGCAAGTTGTTATTATAAACTAGTGTTGGCTTTGGCCACCATCTTTTTTCGTTTGGCATATAAGTCAAGTATTTACTGGCTTGGTGATTTTTAGGCTTCTTTGGTGGTCTTTGTTATATTGATTGACTTATACTGATAGAATTTTGGCCTACAATTTATATTAAATTTATAGTAATTGCATAACAACATAATAGTCTTAATATCATTTCTGCTTTTCACTATTTTCATTATCAATTTCTTGTTTCTATACATTAGGATTAAGTTGTTTCCTTTTTGTGTTTCTTTTTATCATTCAGTTTGTGGTTTTTTGTTTTGTTTTGTTTTGACTAATTCTGATACTTGTTCTAACAAGTCAATGATCTGATTATATATAAATGATTTAGGGCCTACTCATCAATAATTAGTTTTTTCTCATCTTTTAAAACACCATCAGTTTTATTTTTGTAATTATTTAGTGTTTGCCATTTTCAGTGCCACTGATTCTTTTCTTTAAAAAAAAAAAAGTATTCATCATATAAAGGCCTGAGGTTCCTTTCTCTTTGGCATCTTTTATTCTGTCTTCCTGAGTTGAGCTTTCCCACTTACTTTTCACCATACTTATATAATTCCCTTTTTTTCACTGAAGTCACTGAGCATCAAAGCACATATTAAAATAATTTTGATTGACAAATTAAGTTTTTTATAATAATTGCTCCACTTTGATCTTTTCTTTTTTGACAACCAATTATTTTCATAGTGATCTTTTTGTAAATACTTGAAATGAACTTTTTATTAAGAGATAACCAAAATGACTCATGAAATGCTTCTACTTACTTTAGGGTTATGACAAACCAATTTTTACAAATCTTTGCTTTTCAAGGAGTACTTGTGAGGTCTTATTTAGCTGCAACTTCTTTTTTTCTTCCTGTCTAGTTTCCAGCAAGAATGCTGATTCTACTCCTCCAGCATTATGTTCACTCTTTGGACATTAAGCAAGGAATTAATTAGAAAACCAGTAGACAAGTTTAAATTATAAACAGACTTTAAAAACTGTTCAGCTCTTAGTACTCTTATCCATCTTTCTACTGTTATATTACAGAAGAAAATGACATTCAAGGGACTGTGGGTTCTTTTCTATTTTTCTCCACAAGTTCATATTTTGATGCCTTATAAGTAATATGGAGGTGAGCTAGGGCTCTCCAAGGTTATGTTAGCTAAACACATTTAGCAGGGTCAACCATTTTGGAAGGCCTTGGAGAACTTATGAAGAGGCTCATCACAAGTAGGCTGCCTATTTAGTGATGATTTCTTTGGCCATAGCAACACATTGAACAAACCAAAGAATAAATCTAGTAGAATTAAATAATTCTTGCTCTTGAGTTATAGAAATCAACTTCAGAATTATAAGATGCAGGAAGACATAGCCAAATAGTCGTTTATCAAAACAATATTTGTTAGTGACCAACTTGTTAATTTTGCTTAACGCTGCATATTTGTTATTTGAGAGAATTTCTTGTGTTATATATGTGTATTTGTGCTATAAATATAGGTTTACTGTGGGTAGTAATAGACATGAAAAAATAAGCATCCTAAAATATTTTAAAATAATACAAAAAAAAGTGAGAAAGAAGATACAAGTAGAGCAACTATGTTATTACTTTGTTAATGCACATATATAATATTACTATTTATTTAGTTAAATATTGACCCTAATGGAAATTCACATTTTATTGTATAAACCTCTTCCTTGTTCTATATGTTGAAATATTTGTTAATGAACATTAAATTCACCATCAAAAAATTTAAAAGAAAATTTAAAAGCACTAGGGCGTTTTTAATATATTGCAAGCTTAATATAAGTCAACAGTGGAATATTACTATCCTGAAAGTTAATGTCAGCTATATTAAGAGAGTCACTGTGTTCAGGTCTGAGGGTGTGCTTTGTCCTGTGTGACTACCTATGAAGTATTGTATTCAATTCTATGTGTCATGGTTTAGAAAGAATGCTGATAAGAAATGAAGGCAACTTTCAAAAAGGGAATTGTGATGGGGAATGCTCATAACACTTGTGATAGATGAAGACTGGTTGAAGGAATAGGGAATGTTTAAGCTTTAATTAAGTATTTGAAAGACTGTCTTAAAAAAGAAAAAAAAAAAGAATTCAGAATTGTTTTGCTTTGCCTGGGAGGTAATAACTAGGTATAATGGGTGGAAGCTGAAAAATAAATTTAAACATTATGTAAGGAAAAAACTTAATAAGAATTTGAATGATCCAGAAATGGAATAAGCCACCTTTAGAGGCAATAGTAGTGGATTCCCTCTTATTTGAGGTGTTCAAAGGCCCAATGACCAATTGTTAGATAATTTTTTTCAGGTATGGGCTGAGCTAGAATTATATGGCCTCTAAAATTCCTTTAAACTCTGAGAATGTGTTTGTATATACAAGTGTGCTCATATGCTCACGGGGACATAGACACATATAAAATGTGGGAGAAAACAAGGAATGTCTTCTCAAAGCCTTACAGTGTTTATTTTTTTGTGGCTGCCTATTCCCCTAGCTGAAAGTCAATCTCAGAAAAGAGTGTTTAACAACTTTATTAGATTTGGGGGGGTTATTTAGAAAAGAAATCAGTTTTTCTTATTTGAACTACTTATTTTCAGTAATGGATTTTTTAAAATTGGTATATTGTAGCTGACAGAGCACTGGAAAGAATATTTTAAATATTTGGGATTTTTTTTATTATGCCTTTTTTCCATATGTACAAATTTATTTTCTTTATTACATAAGTAGATAAATATTTCTGATAATTTTCTTTTCAAAAACACTGACATTTTAAAAACTCTTTTTGAAACTTTCCTCATGGCATTATAGGATGGTTGATAAATCAAGTCAAATCAAAAGCTGAAAATTTTAATCTATCTAAGAGATGATTGACGTATAAATTAAGCTTTTTTGTCCTCTAAGTGTACATTGTGTTAATCTTTCTTTAATCTTATGTAAATAGATTAGCAGCATGGACCTAAAAATAAGGCTTAGGTTTCTAACACAATTTCTCTTTTAGGTCATCTAACACAAGTAGAACAGGAAGAAAATGGAGTTGAAGGAAAGAAGAAAGGATATATATTTGCATGTTTATTGGATTTTGTTAAATACATATATAATTTATTGTGCATAAGAAAGGATATATCCTATATAAATGTGTTTCTGTATATGTATATACATATAGGAATGAGAATCTATAAGTGTGTGTGTATATATATATATGTATATATATATATGCAGTATATTATGTATGGACTACAATGGATGCTCCAAAGGGGAAAAAATGTTTAAAAATGTGAACTAAGGGAGGAATTCAATAAATATTAGTTGGCTGATTTTTTAAAAAATGCCATTTGGGCCATAAATACGTTTCTGGTTATATTTGCTAAAGATTATGGATATGTGTATATGGTTAAATTTCTTAAAGATTATGCTTATTTTTACATATGTAGCTTTTACTAAATTTTACAACAGTATATAAAAAATGAAAATATTAACTTGTAGAATTCACTTTACTTAGGTAAAACAGGAAGGTAGATCTTATAATTAAATGTATAATATAATTATAATTAAACATATTTCACATTATCCGTGTTCTCTTTTATTTTTAGATGTTTTGTTAAATAGTTATCAATTACATTTTAATCTGATTCACCAGCATATCTCTGATGCAGAAAAAGCGCTTTCAGAAATATTTGCTTGGGATCTAGGATTTAAATTTACTCTATCTCTAAAGATAGTCTAAATCTCAATGAATTGTACACTTACTTGAAAACATTTTGATTGTGATTATGATTAATGAATGGAATCCTTTTTTTTTTTTTTTCCTGGTGAGACTGGAGAAGAAAAACTGAAATGCTTTATTATAGGCCATCCTTAACTTACTAATGGTTTATATTCCAAAAGCTAATTTTTAAATCAATTGTTTGGAACTCCAAATATATTTTCCTGTAGAAACTGTGCTATAAATTGTGACTCCCAGAATGACCCATAAAAAAATCAAGTTAATTCGTTATGTAACTGAAGCAATAAATATAACTGAACTTAGGATTCTCCAGGGTATCTAAAACCATATGATTGAAAGATTGGGGAAGAAGAAAGGAAGCAAAGAGGGAAAAAAACATTTATTAACTGTTTTCTATGTGTCAGGCAATGTGCTAAAGTTTGGGGATAAAATACAAGAGGTAGCTGCCTTCAAAGAGTTTGCCTATTAATGGGCAAAGTGAGAGAAAGAAGGTAGTGAAGTTATCTGATGAGGGCCTGTTTTGAATCCAGAGAAAGTTGGATGTAAAGGCCGACCATGCTGGGACAGGGGGGCCTTGAGGAAGGAGATTCCTGGGGGAAAGGTGGTTGCTTAATCAGGGCATAGAGGCCACAGGACCACAGGACCAAAGGATTTCTGAGAGACCGTCTGTAGAGAAGGGAGGGAGTAAGAACAGAATGTCACCTTCCTTTTCTGACTTGTCTATAGCCCCATCCTGATACTCAAGCAGGGAACCTGGGTCTTGTAGACCTCCTGTCTTTCCTGCCCTCCCACTGCACCCTAATCAGCTCTTTCCACAATCCATGAGCCATGTTCCACAGATGCCTCTTCTCTGCTTCTTTGTCCTTCTTCCATTAGTGTATCTCTTCCCACAGCCTACCTGGTCTTTGTCAAGTATCAAGAAGGCAGGGATGGAATTAAATACATCCTGAGTTGTCTCACTCCTTGTGACCCCAATCGAGGTTTTCTTGGCAAAGAAAGATGCAGAAACAAACAGAGTGAAGTGATAGGCCTGGGGTTTCACATTTAAAAATGTCCAAGGCCAGATTTGAATTCAGGTGGAGGGGTCTCCCTGACTCTAGATCCGACTACCTATGGTGCCACCTACCTGCCTTTACAAAAACAAAATGAAGTAGGGATGCTTTCTTGTACCTTTTGATACTTTCTGGGACACTTAGATTTTAAAGAGAAAGCTTATTGACCTCAATGAATCTCTTGGTGGTGGTATTTTAGACAGATTAATAGTGAAAAGTTTGGAGCAATAAGAGGCTATTTCATTGGTATATGCCATCCAGGGGGCTGGCTTATGGTCATTCCTGTTAAATTGTTCAGGTTTTCATTGACATAGCCACTTATGAAGCCTGATCCTCAATCCTATGATGCTAACATCCTGGTTCTTCCATGTCCAAAACATTTCATCTCTCAGCTTCAGGCATTTTTCTGCTTGTCCCCCATGCCTGGTATACTTCCTCCACTGTTTTGCCTGCTTGCCTCTTGTCTTCCTTTTAAGTCCCAACTAAAATCCTATCTTTAACTAGAAGTCTTTTCTAACCCTCTCTTAATTCTGGTCCCTTTTCTCTTTGTCTACATTTGTTTTTATGTGTCTTCCCCACTAGATTACAAATTCCTTGAGTGGAGAGACTCTTTTGCCTCTTTTTCTATACCTAAGCCTAACATGCTCTATGTCTAGCACTTAAGAAGTATTTAGCAAATGTTTACTGACTGGTTGATTCTAGTTTGATGAATCAATAGGTGTTTAGTTAATATTTAATAGATGTGAAAATTAGGTACTGGGAATTCAAAAAGCTTACATTCTAATGGAATGAGGGGAGAGTAGAGAACATAAGTATATACATGTGAAGTGGGTTGTGGTCCCTTTAAGAAACTGTTATTTCCTATTGCTCTGTGATTCCTTTCAGATTCTCACTCCCTTCTGGCTGAGGGATAGCCTCCCCAGACAAGTTGTCTTTCCAGGATGCCAGAGCATTTTATTCAATTATAAATCCTGGTCAAAAAGGATCCCTTTGAATTCTAATAGGAGATTGGGGGTTGTCCCAGTCCCCACTGGTTCTGATTGGCTTGGGCTGTCCCAACCCCCACTAAGACACCCAATATAATAAGCTTCCATCAACTAAAGTCTTTGCAGATGGACGATGGTGGCTCCCTTTGTTTCTAAGACTTTCTGTCTACTGAGAACTGCATTCTCAGTGCAAAACTCCATTTTCCATAGATCTGTCCACTGGAATATTCCTTTCCAGTGCTACCCTCTCTTTATCCTCTCCTATTCCCTTAACCAGACTTCATGCCTCTCTGTCAGGATTTCTAACCTTACTTCCAATCCCCATAATAAACCTCTTTTATCAATCTAGGTTTTTGGGTCTGTAAATTCCTTTACAGAGAAGCTCTGTGCCTCCAGAAGGGAGTCCCCAAAACACCCTATCTTTGCACCGAATCCCAAGGGGTTGCAGGGGAGCCAAACCTCTCCATTTGGTTCCCTGAACCTTGAACCTGACACTAGACCTTATCATTTAATTCCCTGACCACCAGAAGCCCTAATCTCATTTTGATTCTCTAAATCTAAACCTTATCACATGTAGATAAATCCAAAGCATATACCAGGAAGACAGTAAGTAATCTTGGAGGGGAAAGTATTAGAGTGGGGCCCCAGGAAAAAACAGATGTAGGAAAGGCATTTGAGTTGACTTTTGAAGAAAATCAGAAATTCCCTAAAACACAGATTGGAAAGGAAATATTCCAAACATGGAGTCTGTCTGGTGCAAAGGCACAAAAATGGAAGATGTGTTCCATATTGTGTGGGGCAAGCAATGTGGTTTCTCAGAAACTGTGTGCTAAAGTAGGAGAAACTTTAGGCCTCAGTTTTGCTTTCTTAGAAATCATGTAATCTTGAAGAAACAAAACTTTTTATGTAGTTACCTCATCTCTAATCAGCCCATTATCACCCCACCTGCCATATAAAGGAAAAGTAACCACAAGAGCCAATCTACACTAAAAAAGTTTCCCATAAAGGGATTTTTGGGAAGGGTTGGACAGTGCTTGTTTATTTAATCACACTCTCCTTTCTGTAATCTGGCTCTCTTCATTCTGGATTTATCAGGAGCAAGGATTGCCTGCTTCTCCCAAGATTCTAATAAAAACTTTCTACCTTCACTTTGAGAGATCTCTGAGTAGTCAACTTGGGTTAGGGTCTCTGTGTCCCACACAGTGTGAAGAATAAGAAGGCCAGTATGTCTGGAAAATGTAGTATATTAGAATATTGGAATGGTAATAAGCAGGCAGATTGAGAAGAGCATTAAATGCTAACCAAAGTAGTTAATATTTGATCTTAGCTTGTCATAGGGAGCCCCATGAGTTTGTGGAGTAGGAAGACACCATGATCAGATCAATGCTGTAGGAAAATCATTTTGGTGGCCATGTGAAAGATGGATTTCATTAGGGAGACACTGGAAATAGACTAATTAGGAGGCTAATACAAATGTCTCAGGGAATAGATAACTAAGGACTGAATTCGGCCTTAATGTGTATTATGACTTTGTGAGTCATGTGGTCAGATGGGTTAGTTTCTTGGAAATAGAAATTACAAAATTTGTCAACAGATTGGATATATAGAGTGAAGAATGGCATGGGGTTTGTGAACCTAAATGTCTAGAAGATTGGTGATGCCCTCAGTTCTTATAGAAAAGTTTGGGGGAGAGCTGCATTTGGGGGGAAAGATAACCTGTGTTTGTTTGGATCACATTGAATTTGAAGTGCCTGTGGAACATCTAGCTTGAAATACCCCAAAGCAGTTGGTGATGTTGGTGATGTTGGCCTAGGATCCAGAGAGAGATTAGCGCTGGAGATACAGATCTGCAATAATTTCTATAGAGATAATTGAACCCATGAAAACTAGTGAAGATACAAAGTGAAAAATGGGCCCCTGCAGTGAGTAGATATGACATAAGTGATGATCAAGCAAAGGAGACTAAAATTATGCAGAAAAACAGGACAATCATTCCACATGGGGGAATATTTAAAATGAGAAGGTGGCAGCATGGGACAGTGAACAGAGTCCTGGTTTTAGTCAGATTAGCTGAGTTGAAATTGTACTGCTGAGTGACTTTGAGAAGGTGAATTATATTCTCTCTCTCCATTTCTACATCTGGTAATATGGAAATACTGGATTTAATGGTTTTCTTCCAACTTTAAACCTATAATAGTATAATCATCTATTCTTTCATGTTTTGAAGCAGCTGGGTAGCAGCATGAATGCTGTACTTGGAGTCAGGAAAAACTAAGTTTGAATCCTGCCTCAAATATTTACTTTTAGTAATTTTTTCTTGGTCTATAAAATGTCCGACACATCACATCCCTTCCAGCTCCAAATTTATGGTCCTCAGAAAAGGCCATCAGATTTGGTAATTAAGAGGTCAATGATAACTTTTGCTTTGAGGTTGGAAACTAGATTACAGAGAGTTTAGAAGAAAAAGGGAGAGGGGATGACAATAATAAGTCAAATACCAAAACTTATAAGATGCAGCTAAAGTATTTCTGAGAAGAAAACTTGAACGTGGGCAGCTCATTTAATACCTTTTGGCTTTAGACCAGGGCCACTAAACCAACTTAGAAATGTCAGTAATAAGTTTTACATTTTCATTTATTTTTACAAATATTTCCCAATTGCATTTTAATCTGGTTCATATGTTTCACACAGTTGCTCTAAGTAATTGTGAATTGCAAAGTGCTAAACTTGTATTAGTAGAGTTTGCTTTATCACTATTCGATGAAATCATTAGTCCAAACCCTATCATTGTCTTGACAATATTAAATATTACATACATATCAAACCTGAAATACAAAATTCTCTGAAAGTAAATTTTTTTTTTCTGTGTGACAGAGATAATACTAATGCCAATGGTTTGAGGGTTTTCTTATCTTTTAACAACAGGAAATTAGTGAGATTTGGAAATAACAAGCCATACATTTTAGGGTATCAATCTTGATATATTCTTTAAATATGTGTGAAAATATTGTGCCTGTTTATCAGTTATGATAGTAGAGATTGTAGGACAAGGCTTATAACTTCTACTACTTTCATAGTTTTTGATAGTGCCCGGTACTCTTTATTTTTTTAAAGAATTGTTTTCTTCAGTCACTTTCTATGCTTCCTTTTCTGTTTTCGTAGCTTTTGTGCATTGCTCTTATTTTTCCCCATTTTTCTTCTATCACTCTTTTTAGATTTGATTTTTTAACTCTTCCAAAAGAGCCTTTTGAACTGAATTTCAGTTCATATATCTCTTTGATGCTTCATCTGCAAGCATTTTGCATTTTCTGTCCCCTTTTTAGGAGAAACAAACAATTCTCATACCAAACTAGACTATCGCCTAATATACTTCTCTCCATCTTTTCTATGAGAATAGCATGAGAAATTTTATCAAATACTTTTCTGAAATTTAGATTTATTCTATCTAAAACTACTTTCTGATCTTCCTGTTTAGAAACCCTAGGAATAGCTATATATACATATATATGTATATATATATATATGTATATATATATATAGTTATAGTTATAGTTATAGTTATAGTTATAGTTATTCTGGAATGCTTTTTCTTGATTAAATCAAGGTGGCTCTTTGTGACACTGCTTCCTTTTCTGGATATTCAGTAATCATTTCTATAATACATTTCAGAATCTTACCAGAAACCAGAATTTCTTCCTAGCCTATAGTTTATATAATTCGTCCCACTTTTTAGTATTGCCCTACTCTAATCCTGTAGAACCGCTCTCATTAGTATTTTAGTACCTCTCTCTGTAGTATTTATCTCTTTCTTCCCAATATTTTCAGTATTACTGATAGTCATTCAGGAATTATATTTGTCATTTTTAGTATGCTAGATATTTTTTATCTGCATCTGGTATCAAACTAAGTTATCAATTCACTATTAGCCATTTTTTTTCCCATTTGGCCCAAATACTACTTTTTTTTTTAATTCATTTTTCCAAATTATCCCCTCCCTCCCTCCACTCCCTCCCCCCGATCCAAATACTACTTTTCTTGGCAGAGATAAAAAATACACAATAAAAGTTGAGCAGTTGAGCTCTTCTGAGCAATTGATCTTGTCCCTTTTTGTCCTAATACAACTTTTTTATGTATATTTTTATCAGCCTCAGATCTTTGTGAGCTTTTGCATTCTTATATCTATTAATAACTTTTGGATTCCTCCTGTTAGCTATCCTTTTATTTTTGTAATAAAATATGTATGTTATGTCATGTATGCATATATTTTTAAGATATATTTGTGAATTTCCTGTATATCATTTGTGGTTTTCTTGTATTTCATCCTTAAGAAATTGTCATTCCACTGTGCTGACTTCTCCTATGAAATTTCAGTCCAAGGTCCTTTTTCTACTCCCTCAGAACCCTAAAAAATATGTGTGTGTATAGTGTCCCTCCAAACCAGGGGGGACTCTTCAGACTATGAGCTACTTTCATTTCTTCTTCTATTACAAATTCCAAGGTAGAATGAGTACTTAATTCCAAAGTTCCTATCCTTTCCACTCTTTTGTTAATGTGTTGGATCCAGAATAGAATTTCCTTCTGTTGGCTTCTTTTACCTTGTGAAGGATGGAATTATAATTAAGACAAATCAAGAAATTATTAGCCTCTCTGCATTTGGGGGGAGGGAAAGTGAATAAAGGGGACTAGGAGCAAGAAAGGGGGAAGGAAAAGGGAGGAGAAACAGAGGGCGAGAGAAATCTTAGAATATCAGGGGTTCTCAAACTACAGCCCATGGGCCTGTGGCCCACTGGGTTATGGCAAATGGGCTGAGGGGTGGAGACAGAGTGTGAGTTTTTGTTTTTACTATAGTCAGGCCCTCCAACAGTCTGAAGGACAGTGAACTGGTCCCCTATTTAAAAAGTGTGAGGACCACTGTACTTTGATGGTTAGGTAATTGAAGTCCCATTACTATAGCGTACCTTTGTGCCATGTTTATAAACTATTTTGTAAAACCTATCCACTTTCTTTTTCTCTCCAGATGTTTTGTAATTTACTTATCCAAAAACTCCACACAAAAAAATTTGCAAGGAAAAGATATATAGCTCCTAGGTCCCACAAGCCCTCTA
Source organism: Sminthopsis crassicaudata (assembly GCF_048593235.1). Lineage (NCBI taxonomy): Eukaryota > Metazoa > Chordata > Mammalia > Dasyuromorphia > Dasyuridae > Sminthopsis > Sminthopsis crassicaudata. Next base: position 172,809,457 of record NC_133617.1, on the reverse strand, counting down.
GAAAAGGTATCCTAACTTCCACATGGGTCCATATCAGTTTTAAAAATAGCTCTTGAATATCCACCAAAATATTTTTTTATTCAGACAGAAAGGTAAAAATAATTCAGAGCAAAGGCATTTGATGAAATAGCATAGCAGTATATTAAGAAACACATTACTAGTAAGAAAAATCAAAATCAAAATACCCCCTGAGGGCTTAGCAATTTAGCAAAGATGACAAAAGATAGGAATAATCTGTGTTGGAGGGCCATGGAAAGAAAGGAACACCTATACATTCCTGTTGTGGTTGTGAAATTGTTCCAACTATTCTGGAAAGCTGTTTGGAATTATGCCAAGAAAGTAGCTAAAATGTCTATACAATTTGACCCAAATATCCTAACAACTGTACTAGAGATATGACCCAAAAAGCCAAGGACAGAAGGAATGGACCCATACTTACCCAAATATTTATAGAAGCATAAAGCAGAGAAAACATGGTAGAAGCTTATCTATTAGTGAACGTCAAATTGTAGAACATAAATGTAATAGAATATGATTGTACCATAAGAAATCATGAATATAAAGAATTCAGAAAATCATGGGAAGATTTGTATGAATTTTTGGAAGGTGAAATAAGTAAAACTAAGAAAATAGTATATACAGTAACTACAAAAATGTAAATGGAAAGGACTAAACAACAAAAGCTGTTATAAAATCATAGTGCCCAAGCCTTCCTTCCCTTGTAGAGGTGGAGGATTAGGTTTGAAACATATTATATAATGTTGGACTTGTTGATGTGTTGGTTTGTTTTACTAAATTGATTCTTCTTCCTTTTTTCTTATTTGTTGTAAGGGTGACATAATTAATAAAAACTTTTAAATTTTAAAAAGAAAAATCATGGTATTAAAATAGTAGTACAACATTTTTTCTTAATTCTTTCCCATCAATAAACATATCAGTAAGAAGAATAGGGACACTTACAGAACATTTGGGGGGGATACACACACAGAATATACATGTGACCAAAATGTGCAGAGAGATGCACATAAAGCTAACACACATGGCCAGGGCACATATGGAGAAGGGATAGTAAAGCTTCTCAAAACTGAAGAGTTTCCAGTGTCCCCTTGCAATGTCATTGCAGTTTGTCTGTTGGTCCTGCTTTTTGTTGTTGTTGTATGGTGTGCAAATCTCTGCCAGGCACATAGTCTTCTCCAGACATATAGATATAGTGTGTAATTTCTTCTGGCCTTTGATGATACATATTTTCTACCATCTTTGTAGATATTCCTCCTGGATGATCTGATATATATATATATATATATATATATATATATATATATATATATATATATATATATATATATATATATATATTGCTGGATGGTGTTTTGCTGGTCTTATAACTACGATGGTTTTCTCTGCTAACAGTCCCTAATTTAATCTTTTCAGCATTCCTGCATGCCATTCTGGATCCTAGTGTATGGTGGATAGAAAACTGTTTGCTAATAAAAATGAGTGGACTTACAAGATTTAGTTATATCTGTGCACTACTACAGTCAGCTAAGCAGCAAAGCCAGGCAGAATATTATAAACTGATTATATCTGTTTTTATTTTACCTAAAATTATATCTGTTTTATCATGTTCTTGTTCCAAACTTCTCTCTCTAATATAGAATTAGAAAATCCATGCATTGCCCACTTAATTCAGCTTTGTATATCTCATATGGCTAAACCCATTGGGGAAAGAAACCACTAGAAGTATGTGGCTGTTCGGTCCCACAGTTTGTCTCAGTCCTAGGATAATTTCGTATTTCAAGCAAAAGAAAAAGGAGAACATAAGGAAGTAAAACTCCTTAGGTGGAGCATAGAGGTATTGCTATTTACCTCTATTCCAAATTCTTGCCTTTCTTATGTATAAGTTGTCCTACTTTTGGAAAGCCTATTTCCATTCATTTTAATGGAGAAAATTATGTAGTATTTCTGGATCCTCAGAGTCATGCGTTTTTTGATCAAATGTGACAAAATAACAAGGTCATAAATGACTGCTTAGTTGATAAAGGAGAAAAAGAAATGTGTGGGTGTTGAGGTGTTAAGAACAACTCTATGGAGGCCTAGAGAACACTGCTTGCTTCCATAGGATTGCCATTTTCTTCATCCTTTTCTGAAGCATCTTTCAATGAATTTAGAAAAAAAAAATTAAGGTAAAAACCAAACAAATAGGCATAATAAAGGCCTCTTGACATCCCCAGAGTATTAAGTAGATTAATTAGCAACAAATTGGTCAGCTTTGTGCAACATTCCATATCCTGTCTCTGCTTTTGCAAAGTCTCTCTTCCATTCCTGAATTTTTTTCCTTCTTCACTTGGCTTCCTTTAAGGCCCAGCTCAGGCCCCATCTTCTACTACAGGTTAATGTCAATCCTCTTCAATCCACCCACAATTATTCTGTTCACTTAGTATAGACTTTGTAACTTGCACATTATTTTCTAAAGTAAAGAGTGTGAAGGAAGAAACATTTCTTCTTTATCTTTATATTCCCAGGACGTAGTTCAGGATGAGCACATAGGAGGCACTTAAGGTTTATTGAATGAAGGAATAAGTAAAGATACTATAATAAATTAAAACAAGCTTCTCAAGTTCATTCTTTAAAATGCCCTCTCACATTTTAGTATTCTCTCACTTACCATAAAAGATAATTTAAATTAATTGAAAGAATCACCATCCACAGTTGTTGATCACATGCTTTCCCCAACATTCATAACAATTCATATGTATTTTGTGTTTCTATTTCTAATTGCTTTGTACATTATAAATGCAAAATTAAGTGGGATCATAGAATGATAATTGTAGAGCTAGAAATGACCTCGAATATCATCTAGTCCAATTCTTTCATTTTACAGATGAAGAAATTAAGTCTTAGAAAATTTATACATTATTTCATGTGATTCAATAATTAAGGCAATAAGTTTATAAATTTTTCATATAATGAAAAAAACAAGATTATTATTTGAAGTTACAAAACTATAGTGAATATTCAGTATATATTAATACTTTATCAAATAAAGTTGATTATATATCAAAACCCAGATTATTTTTGATAGTATACTTTGAAGAAATATATTTTAATTATAATTCATTTCATAAATGATTTATTGTAAAAGCCTTACATTGTTTTTTCTAATGTATATTGTACCATTTGACAAAAACTAGCTGTTGACTGAAAATCTGCAGGTAGCTTCTAGGGTGCTGCTACTTATTTGAGGTGTTCCTAAAGGTCTGTGCAAATCTGTTTTTAAAACTGCTGACTTTTATATTATTATCTAAAATAAAAAGTGCTAAGCCTTTCATGTTATCAGTTAATCATTACTTTTTTTATTGTTTAGATCTTATTGATACTATGATGGTGTTACAGAGTAGCAAAATAGTGTTTGTGTGAAAGGTCACCCAATAGATCATTATAGGAATTAAAACTGTCCAGTCTACAATAAATTGACTGAGACAGAGGTCTTAATCAATGCCACTCTAATGAAGTAGATTTCAGATCTTCCTCATGATCTGAGATGTGCTCTCTTCCAGCATGTTATTTTTAGTAGGGTTTGATACCCAAATATGCAAAAGAGGGTGAAATACAGGATCTCATTGGTTGATAAAACTTGCTTTTGAAAGGCCAAAAATAAGATATCAACATGAATATGTCAAGTTGGATGACGCATGGGGCATCTCTCCTGACTAAGAGGTCATAAGATTGTTATCTTCTCATGTTGGAAAAGAGATATTGGTCTGGAAGTAAAAAAAATAAATTGGAGAATTTTTTATAACATCATGATATCACAGACCCATGCTGGGTTTGGACAGTACCTTATGACTTGGTAAACAAGTAGTGAAAGGTTGAAGCCCACTAAAAGAACGTATCTTTCTAATTATTTCTTAACATGATTTATGCAAAATACCACACTGATTAATATTGATTGGAATAGAATAGGGGTCCAATTGAATTATTTCTCATATCTTCTCATGTAGTCTCTGAAGAAAACATCTCATTTTTGTTTTTCTTTTTTTAAGGATGTGAATAAGAATGGACACATTATTTATTTGCCAGATTCTTTATTCCTGGATCTCATGAACTTATAATCTCGGGAGGATTGTATATTAAATAATGATACACCAGTCACAGATCTTAACAACGTTTTGAAGAAAAAGAAAGATTTTTTTAAAAGAAGCATACAAGTTTCTTCTCTACAAGTAAACAATTTAATTTAATAACTTTGGCTGCATCCATTTTCCAAAATGAACCGATATACAACGATGAGACAGCTAGGAGATGGCACCTATGGGAGCGTACTTATGGGAAAAAGCAATGAATCCGGAGAGCTGGTGGCTATCAAAAGGTAGCATTTTTTTTATATTTCCAAATTAGTTTTAGACCAGTTTATAGTTTACTGTTAGTCTGAGATTCATGGAGTCTACAGTCTATTGGATTTGAAGGGTATAGTATGAATACAAAGAAAGTTAGTACAAGGTAATAAGTAAAGGGGAAAAGGAGAAAGCAGAGAAAGACCTATAGCAATATTTGAGTAGCAAGAGAGAACCTGGGGAGACCAGAAAAGAACTTTCATAAGAGTTAGCATCTGAGGTAAAGAAAAAAAAATTCTTAAAGGTGGGAAAAAAAAGGAATACATTCTCTTCATTGGCTATATGACTTGTGTACATTCACAGAGGCAGAGGAAGATTGCACCCCACCTTGAGGAAACAGCAAATAATTGCTGTTAAACACAGAGTGAATAAAAGGGAATAATGTATACATTAGTGAGTAAGGCTGAAATACAAGATCCAGATTGTGGAGCGCCTTTAATTGCAGGTTATCCTAGAGGCAATAGAAGATTTTTAAGCAGGGTAAATGTCAAGATTTAGCAAGGGTAAATGTCAGAGAGGACCCTCAATCTTCTCCTCAATAAGCTGCTTGGCATGGTCAATTTGTTGAGGGGATCCCCGGATGATAAAGAGTTTGAAGTTAGGGTCCCCATTTGGTAGGAGCTGCAGAGAGATCTCCACAAAGGCACCTGTTTGCTGATTTATGGCTTTCACATTCTCCTCACCTCTGCCAATGACCAGTCCACACTTGTGAATTGGAATGGAGAAAGTCATCTCTCCACCAGGAGGCCCCCAGTTTCCCTGGCCTCTGCCTATCCCTGGGAAATAAAGGGGTTAGAAGAGATGACTTCCAAAATCCCTTTCTCTCTAGCAGGTTTAAAAATCAGGTTTAAAAATCCAGGATAAAATTTAAAAGAAACTAGTAATGCTCTTGTCTGACATGCAGGCTCTTCCTTCAGCCTTGTCCTTCCTGAAGTACTTTCTCTCACCCTAGTCCCCTTTCTGAACCAGCCTGGCCTGTGGTATCTATAGAGCTCATATCTTACAGGATAGCCCAGTACACTTTTAACCCAGTTATCATTCTATCACTGGATATTTAGTCATGGAAAAATTTGGTATAATCTTGTTTGTAGTACCACCTTGGTCTATCCCTTCTGGAGCAATTGGTGGTTTTTCAGCTGCCTAGAAGTTGTGTTTTTCCTTCTCCCTAGTCAGGTGGAAAGTGCTGCAAGCTAGGCCTAGAAATATCACTGATTATTGCTAAAAAGAGTGAACTTATTGCCTCTAAGCTCCTCTTTCGTCCCTTCCCTTTTTTGCCCCACTCTTACTGTTTTATCTCCAACTAAGGATCCACTCTGCCCAAAGGCTCCTCTTTCACTCCTTTTTTCTTAAAGGAATAAAAGCATGGTCAAAAGTCCTTTAAATTTTCCTTTTGACAGATTTCCCAAAGTGAGGACCCTGGTCACTTAGTGTAACGTGCTCTCCTGGCAGTTACAATTACTAGTCTGTCCTAGACCCACCAGAGTACCTTTGACTACTGTGCTTAGCAGTGTGAACTCTACCCGGCTCGCCTCCTCTGAGGCCTTCAAAGGTCTCTGGCCACAATCTCTTGAATCTATAGCTTAATAACCGGTAGCGCACTCAGAACAGCCACATGTAATCTTAAAAGCCTTTATTATATCTACTCACATAGTGCCCTGACTGATGCCCTGACTTGTTGGTTCCCGAGTGAACACCTGGTCAGAAGACCCACGTGTTCACTACCAAAATCCTTACCTCCTTTGGCTATCCATCTTGGCTTGGCTACCCAGGCTAGGGAGTCAGGGTGAAGAACGCCAGGTTAAAAAAGAGCGACTGCTGCCTGCAGTGGGCTTACATAGGGCCTGTGAGGTCACACACACAGCCAATCAGCAAGAGAGTCACCCATTACGAAGCTATCTCAAAATGGACAGGATCCCACCTACAAGGCAGTCCTAATATCCACAGAAATTACTTCCGGACCACTCAATCTCCCGATTTGCTGTGGCGCCCATTTAAAGGCCCCTTACAACTTAGGTTATGGTTATGAGTTAAACTAATTAGGGGCATAAACATATTCAAATAGTAGAAAGGATTATTAGCTGTGTATTGGTAATTAAGAAATTGAGAAATTGAAGCTAAACTATTTTCTTAAACTTATCATCAGCAAAATAAGAAAACTTGAATTCTTCCAACATTGATGCCAATGTACACTAAATTTTCCTTTATATATTTCAGAATGAAAAGAAAATTCTATTCTTGGGATGAATGCATGAACTTGAGAGAAGTTAAGGTAAAACTCTAGACAACCCCCCAAATTCATCTTTTCTCTCCTTTTGCCTCCATGAAAGGCATTAACTATATCATATACACTGTGTTTGCTTATGTTATTCTTAAAGATTTTCTAGGAATATTTTTAAGTTGAGGGATATGTCTAAACTATTGAATTATTGAAGACTAAGACAATGGACAAAATCTCTTATATTATACCTTTGGGCAAGAGTAAAAGGTCTAACATTTCATACAGGAAAATTTTTGAGTGCACTCTTATTGACAATTGTGCTGTCTGAAGACTAATTTAGCTAAGTATGGCAGATTTTATTGCCAGTAGTCTGACCATTTAATTCATAAATCCTTTGACCAGACAGTTCAGATAACACAAATTAAAAGCTGCCCACAATTCTATGTTTTGTCCTTCTACCTCCACAGTTATAAGGTTGAAGTGTTTGTTAGCCTACTTCAGATACTTAACAGATTATGACCCTGGGGTCAGTACCTTCAAATTCATATTTTGTTTTTCTCATCTTTGAAAAATATGACAATGATCTACATATATATCAAGTGTGTTGAAGAAAATATGAGAAGAAAAAGGTAGGCTTTTGCAAACATTTTTAATAGCAACTTATATCATTAGTCATGTTAAGTAATTGACTAAGACAAAGAATACAAGATCCTGCTGCTATTGTTCATTGATTACAAAACTGTTATTAAATTATGAGAGTAATATTCAACCTTAAAGATTCTTCTCCCACAAAAAAAGTCTGTCATGTATATATTATTATCATAAAGTTCCTAAATAAGTAGAACCATGAAGGTAACTGTTAGCAATCCTCTATTAATGATAAATGAGGCATAAATCAGAAAGATATGCATTTGTTAACTTCTTCAAATAGAAAGCATTCCTCATGATGGTAGGCCCTCTAAATGTTCCCATTTACAGATGATCTTGTGCTAATTTCATCAAGCCCTAAAGTATTAGGAGACCTCTTGAATGAAATCCATGTTAGTCTGATAATCTCTACAGGAAAAACTAAGGATGAAAAATGGCTTTTGTCTAGAGTGCATTTACATTGCCATTCATGGTGTTTTGGAAAAAAATGATGGGCTTGGAGTTGGGAAGACCTTGTAAGCACTTTGAGGACAGAAACTTGTTTCATTTGTACTTTTTATTTCCTGCTCCTGGCACAGCAATCTGACATATGCTGGCACTTGATACTTATTGATAATTTGATTGATTGAAAATGTGGTTTCAAATCCTGGTTCAGATAACTTAGTAATGATGTGACCCTTTGCAAATTATTTGGCATTTCTAACCTGTAGTTTCTTCATTTATAGCATAGGAATATTATCTTATCCTTTACAGAGTACATATATGGATATGATTTTCTTCATATCTTTCAACTAACTACATGACTGTAAAGGTGCAAGTTGCATGGTTATCCCTTGATAAATGTGTAGATTATTCTCAAGAAGATTTTTAAAGGCAATAAACAAGAAATATGAGTTGGTAGATATTGCTGCTAATATTTTGATATACTAAAATTCAGTGTCATCTTTTTTTCTATAAAGTATTTAAGAATACTGTCATATTCAGCTTTTTGGGTACATTGGGTAATTTGTATATATATATATATATATATATATATATATATATATAATATGTTAAATATTAAGCTTTTATGTGTTAGATTTTTAAAATAGAGACATCTTTATATTAGGCATGGCAGAATTTTTTTCATGTTAGCAGATATATCAACATTTTCTGCTTATATAACACCTTGTCAATGGTGTCTATGAATTTTATTCTCCTTCATCCAGAAATAACAAAAGATAAGGAGAAGATAAAATATAATTTTTTTCCTCATGTGACCCTTCCACTATTGGCATGAACTATCAATTTTGCCCTGAAATGTCAAATTAAAGAGTTGTTAACTAAGCAGAATTAATTGACTGCATGGCAGTATAATTTGTTGTTTGAGAAGTAGTTTGCTATAATGGAAGGAGCATTGTTTGTGGAGTCAGAGAACCTGAGTTCAAACCATGCATCTGCCCCTGACTTCCTGTCTAACCTTAATACAGATAGCTTAGCCACTCTGACAGTTTCCTCATCTGTAAAATGAAGGGGGTTAATTATAGCAGTTGTCTTCTAAGGTTCTTTCCTGAATCTTTTTCTGTATCTGTGAACTTATGATTAAACGATCTATAATTGTTAAATATAATCAATATAAATCTGAAAATATCACCTAGCAAGGAATAAATGAATAAAACTATGATAAATTAATTGAGAACTGGTTCAAATAAGAGGTTGTTAACTTTTATGATACTACAATGAAAACAATTATTATTATGTATTTTAATTCATATTTGTTGCTTTGTAGTCTCTGAAGAAACTCAATCATGCCAATGTGATTAAATTGAAAGAAGTTATTAGAGAAAATGACCATCTTTATTTTGTGTTTGAATACATGAAGGAAAACCTCTATCAGTTAATGAAGGACAGGTATGTCTCTATTTTAAGGTATATATATGTATGTAAATAGTTTTCCCCCACCCCTCCTATCTTTCTATAATTTTATGAATGTATTAAATATATAACTTCATGAATCTATTAAATATTTTGAACTTTTATTACTGAAAATTATCTTTAAAAGAGGTAAAAGATATATGCAGAAAATATTTATAGTAACTCTTTTTGTGTGGCAAAGAATTAGAAACTAAGGGGATTCCACCAATTGGAAATAGTAGAACATTACAGTATAAAATGTGATGGAAGATTATTTTGCTATAAGAAATGATGGATGGAATAGTTTCAGAATAACCTAGAAAGACCTTCATTAATTGATGCAAAGTGAAGTGATTAGAACCAGGAGAACAGTCTATATGACAACAATAATGTAAAGATAAATCAGTTTTGAAAAACTAAGCAATTCTGATCAGCATATTGACCCACCACAGTTCCATAGGATTCATCAAATGGATGCTGTTCATTCCAGATAGACTTCAATTGCTCTCTGAATACATTGTCTATTTTTTCCTCCTTTTTTCCTGATTTTTTAATGAAATGACTAATGCAAAAAATTTTTCCTGACTATATACATACATATATTTGTAATAGGTCATACTTTTCTTGTCTTCTTACTAGATGTGGATTGTGGAAGGGGAGAGAGAGAATTTGGAACTAAAAAGTTATCTTAACACTTCCTCATATCTTGGGGATGGGGAGGAGGGCAGTCCACAGGGGTGGAACATTGTATATAATAGCAAATATATTAAATGTAATAATAAGTTTTGCTGATTTTAACTGCCCTTTAATTTAAAAAAATTACTTTGTTACAAAGGATGGTTCTCCAAAGGGAGGTACAAAGAGAAATCAAGGCAATGTAAAAATATGTACGTTATCTTTAAAAGTGATCAGTTAAGAGAGGAAGAAGAGGTAAGAAAATTCCAAGTTTGCCAGATTTCCCCCACAAATAAGACAAAACTGCATCTCAGGGTGAACAAAGAGTGATTAAAAACAAATAGAAGCTGAACCAGAACCATGGTCCTCCTAGGATAATTGTAAAAGATCTGAAGAAAGACTGAATGGAAGTTTGGCCCCTGAAAAGTGTGAATACCTCTAAGATAGTTCTACTGAAGCAAGCCAGCTGCAAGCCTTGGGTTTAGCTAAGTTGGGAGATAGCCTCCACCCCAGCCATAGGAACTTTCATTTTCAGAGAGTGTGGGGAGTCAAGAGTTTGAGTTGGGGAAGACTGAGGGAACTTCTTTTGGTAAGAAACACCAGACCCAGGTATTCTGCCAAGGCAACCTTGATGAGAAGCGCCAGCACACATCTAGTGAGTGCAAAATCAATGATTTAGGAATGCTGTTACTTTCACCCACTTATAGGAGAGTGGAGTTCTTGATTTCAAATTTCACGGAAAAGGGAGAACTGAAGGAGAAACTGATATCAGAGGCACCATGCCCCCCACCATAGGATTAGGGGTGATTACACTAACAAGCTGTTATTTTTTTAAAAATGAGCAGGCAAAGAAGAAAGAACCCAATTATATAAAGTTACTATAAGAATAATTCATCTTCAGAGGAGGCTACTGAAGTTAAAAAGAGCTTCTCCTACCCTAAAGAGTAGAGTTAAATGATTGCGTGGCAAAAAAAAAAAAAAAAAAGAATTTATAGAAGAAATTAAAAAAAGACTTTTAAAGTCAAATGGGAGCTATTGAGAAAAAAACTTAAAAAAAGAACAATCCAAGAAAAAACAAGATTATCTAAAGTCAACCAACTGGAAAAGGAAATTCAGAGTCTTAAGGAAGAAAATGACTCTGAAAATTAGAATTGGGCAAGGGGAATTCAGTGAAATTAAAAGAAACCAAGAAATACTAAAATAAAATATAATGAGAAAATAAAAGAGAATGTGAGCCATCTCATAAGAAAAATAACATATTTGGAAAACAGATTAAGAAGAGAAAACATAGGAATAATTTAATTACCTGAAATCTATGACCAGAAAAAAAGACTCTTGATACAAGAATATAAGAAATAATTTTTTAAATGTCCGGAAGTATTAGAACAAGAGAGGAAAGTAGAAATAGAAAAAAATGCACTGATCATCAATGGGAGAAGATCCTACAAGGAAAGCCTACAGGACATCATTGCTAAATTTTGAAACCCTGAAATCAAATAGAAACTTTTTTATGCTACAATAACAACAAAATAGATAATTCAAATATGGTGGAGCCACAATTAGAATCACACAAGACTTAACAGTAGCTACAGTAAAAGATTGCAAGTCTTATAGTACTGTATATCACAAATCAAAAGACGTAGGGTTACAACCAAAAATATTATATTCAGCAAAATTAAATGTAATAATGAATGAAAAAATGAACAATTCAATGAATTGCCAGACTTTCAAAACAAACAAAAATCTGACCTAGTAGAAAAATTGACATATAAGAGCCAAGAAAAATATCAGGTAAACTTATTTCAAAGATTAATTTCAAGGTACTCAATAAGAACTGTTTTATAAATGAAAATGTAAACCATATTTCTAAAATTGTCATTAGTAATTGAGTAGTTCGAAAGAAAGATTGGGATAAAACTGAGTATGATGTGATTTTAAAGGAAAGCAAAAAACAGTAATTACACAAACGAAGTATGAGAGCAAGAACTGATACAAAGGAATTAAATGGGGGAGGAAGATGGGTAGTTCTGAAATCCTACTTACATCAGGAGTGAATTAAAGAGGGAACTATGTGTGTGTGTGTGTGTGTGTGTGTGTGTGTGTGTGTGTGTGTGTGTGTGTGTTTGTAAAGGTATAACACAAAATTCAAAAAGAAATAAGAGAGGGAGAGAATAGGATAAGGTAGGATATAGAAGAATGTGTGAATTTATAGGGATGGGAGAAAGAAAAAAGGGCATGAGTGAGACAAGAGTAAAAGGGAAGGAACAAAGATCCTTGAGGAAAGGGAAAGAGCAAGGCAAGCTAGGGGTAAAAGTAAAGTACAAGAGTTAGCAGGCATAGGAAACAAGATATCAACAAACAATAATGATGATCAAGAGTTGAATTTATTAGAAAAAAAGTAGTAGTAATAAGTATTGATCTCAAAGTCAAAGTTAAAGATTAAATCAAAAGAGAGAAATCTACATTATATGTCAGCCAAATTGCTATTGTTTTAGACTATTCAAAACAACTAGATAGTACAAAGTTGAAATATTACTGTGGCATAAGAAATGAGTTGGAGGATTAAGAAAAAGGTGAAAAGACTTGGCATAGCACAACCTTATATAGATGCATATAAATGTATATATGTATAATTATATGTATATATGTGTGTGTGTGTGTGTGTGTGTGTGTGTGTGTGTGTGTGTGTATATATATATATATATATGTACATATGCGTATATCCTGACTTAACTGTAGCCTGCTTGGAAGAGATAGGGGGCAGAAAGGGGAAAAAAAAAGAATAAAATTAAAAGTACACAGCAGAGAACAAAAGAAAATCTATAAGAAAGCAAAGGATAGTTATGAACACAATGCGTTCTATTATTATATATGCTTTCTTGAAATGGAAATTTATTGTTACATATTTTGAATCATCTTATATTCTGCTGTATACAGGGTGCTTTTTCTATTTTGTATTTGTTTTAACTAAATAAATACATTTAAGTAAAAAAGTGATCAATTGAAATATATTAAAATTATACAACAAATAAAATTTGACATCCAAGAAACAGGTAAAATGTAGCCATTAGATAATTAATAGCATTGTTCTGTATAAGATTTATGTGTAATAAACTGTTTCTAAAATCAGGTTTTTTGTTAACAATAATTTTCTGCAATTCATGAAAGATATTTTATATATTTTGAAAGAAAATTTACTTATATATACTTTAGCATTAAATCAAGTGGCTGACTCAGGCAAAATTGTAATATATATGAAGTTCCTCTTCAGGTCTCTCTTACCCATTGGTGATCAATTTCTCCCAAATGTCTTATATCCTTACCATCTCTCTACTTTCTCCCCTATTAAAGCAAGCACTGAGGAAAGCATTAAGTAAAATCTTTAATTATACTGTATAAATAATTTATAAATGTATTACCCTTCCTTGTGTTATTGGTGTCCTACCTATTGAGATAAGTTGGCTGCTGCCTACACTCTTCCAAAGGCAGCTGATATCAGGAGGCAAGATGATGACCAGCCAGAAAATCCCTCTTAGAGCGACACAAAGAAGTAATTCAGGGAGGGAAAGTATGGTGATATCAAGGAAAATCATGTAATACAAACTCAAATGTGATTGGAATATAAAACAAGGAAAAGTAGGGAAAATGTTGGCAAGCCAATTTATTGGGAAGAGCAAGAGAGGAATAGAACCTGTGGAGAATGAAAAGTTGAAGCTAAGTGGGCTCTGGGCAAGTTACTTAACTCCAATTGCCCTAGGAAAAAAAAAGAAAAGTAATGATAGAGTATTAAGGAAGTGGAAAGTTAGGAACCATATATCTTGGAAAGAAAAAGTAATAGAGTAAAAAAGATAAGTAATAGAGAAAGGTCTAATGACATGTTCTAATAAATTCTTAGAAGATGAAGATAAATATTCTTAGTAGGCAGCCATGCCCCATTCTCTTATTTTCAGTGATTCCTTCGGGTTTGGTGTCAATCATTCACTTTATCCTGCCTTGCCAGTTTCCAAGGTGGTATGAAGATCTGCTTGAATAATTTCAAATTTCTCTAAACCAGTAGCCACCACTGGGACCATCATGATATATGGTAGGATTTGGAAAAACAAAAAACAAACAAAAATCCAAAGGTTCTGCATAAAGTCACTACACAAAGCTAGCTTCCATGTGGCTGAAGTAAGACCAGGTGGCTATAAATTTTTTTGCATTAGATAACAGTTTTTGAATGTTGTCTCTTCCTTGGTGCTCAGTGTTCTGATGTGTCTTAAGATACCAGTATAGCATTTATTTTTAAAGTTGAACCAACCAAAGAACCAGGCCTAGAGTGATGAGGTACAGTTCTAGGGGAAATAATGACTTGCAGATGGATTCAAGCCAGCAAATTCTTTGAGATATTTCATGACACTGGTCTGTGATCCCAATTTTGGAGTCCCATTTTGAACCTCAAACAAGAGGATTTGGCACAAGTTTAGCATAAGTTCCAGTGGTCCATGAATATGGTTATTAAGAATTGTGACTTCTCAAGAATTTGCATTACCTGACAACTGTACTTTGCTTACATGAAATAACCTCTTGGTGTTTCAGGAGTAGTTTTTTTATCAACTACCAGTAACAGGTTAGCTGTGAGGTAATTTTTTTTTGCTCCAATGACTCTCAAGAGAACAATCTACCAAGTCATATAGGGTTTAAATTACATGTAAAATAAAGAAACTAAATTGCAGGCTCTTTTTGTGGTAGCAAAGAGTTAGAAAATGAATAGATGCCCATCAGTTGGGAAATGACTAAACAAGTTGTGATATATGAAGGTAATGGAATATTATTCTATAAAAAATGATGAACATGCTGATTTTTATAAAGGCCTGGAAAGATTTACATGAACTGATGCTGAGCAAAACAAACAGAACTAGGAATACAATTGTATACAATAACAGTAAAAATGTACAGTGATCAACTATGAAAGATTTGGTTCTTCTCAGTGGTTCAGAGAGCTAAAACAATCTTAATAGACTTTAGACAGAAAATGCCATCAACATACAGAAAAAGAAGGAAAGTGAATGTAAATCCACACATGCTTTATTCACTTTTTAAAAATCTCTCTCATGGTTTTTCCCTTTTGCTCTGATTTTTCTTTCCCAACATGATTCAAAAAACAATGTGTGTTAAAAATAATAATAATAATTTAAAAAAAAAAAAACAAAGTAAATTGCAGGCCAGTTTATGCCCCTCTGTTCTCTAGCTTGATTGCTGTTACCTAAAATCAGCAGCTCTATCTTCCACTTGTCTGTCTTTACACAGGGTATATTTTGTTCTGGAATGCACTCCTTCAACTTTACTCCTTACAATTTATTGATTTTTTAATGGCTCAGTTCATATGATACCTACTATAGAGAGTCTTTTCTTCATCAAACAGTTGATAGAACTTTCTCTCTCAGATAATTGTATCTTTACTTATTTGCCTGCTTTAAATCCCTCATTAAAATATAAGATCCTTCAGAGGAGAGGTTGTTTTGCATTTTGTCTTTGTATCCTTAGAACAATATTGTGGTACAGTATCCTGTGTATAGTTGTTTGTCCTTTGTTCTTGAGAAGGAAGTCTTGACATATGCAAATGTGAATTGGATAACAAAGTCCCTCTTCCAGAGTCCTGGAAGTCCAGTGACAAGACAAAAATTAATTTGAATTGTCCCAGGATGGAGTAAGTGACCTTGGCCTTTCCAAATTAAGGTCTATCCCAGGGCTCAGTTTGTCTAAGACTATGAACATAAAAATGTCTCCATGTCTCATCATAAAGATATAAGCATAGAAAGCATAGAAAGATCCTTCTGGGATTTGGATTGGGGTAATTAGTCATTCAATGAAAACCAGAGTGATTTGGGCTTTAAGATAAAGTCAAGTAGCTCATTCAGTGGGATTTCAAGAGTCTCTTTACAGCGATATATTTCAAGAAATCAAAAAATGAAAACCATGCTGGATAAAAAGTAAATTGCCCCAGCTTTAGAGGGGAAAACGTAATAATAAAGGAGGAGAAAAAGAAGTAGAGGATGAAGAGGCAAAGTAGTGCCTAGCATCTGCCCAAATTGGTTGGGTAGGCATTGAAATATTCTCTAAGGAATTAGGTTAACTCCTTCGCACTATGAGAAGAGTAAACTTAAATTTAGACTCCCTAATTATAGTGAGCACACAGTAAGGAAAGGGTATGACAAGGTTTGGTTCACAATACTTGCAGTAGAAGTCCTCTTCTCTGTAGGGCCATCTCCAGTCAGCTGATCCACATCTGACCACTGGACCCAGATGGCTCTGGAGGGAAAAGTGTGCAGTTGATACTCCTTCTCTCACTTAGACCCAAATCACTTGCATATCATAGCTTCACTGTCCTGATCTCATTGTCCTCTTTGAGAACGAAGGACAAACAACAACAACCTCTGTATAGTGACTTCTGCATGAAGAACTCTTATTATTGTTTGTCCTTTGTTCTCAGGGAATAAATGCTTATTGACTATTGAATTGAACTAATTAAATGGATTAACTGTGTAACTACATATCTAAGCAGTCTGTATTTTTATCTATTTTTTTCTTATAGAAATTGCTAGATCAAAATCTTTTAAGTGGCTCTAGATCTCATTGAAGAGGCACCATTGTGTTGCTTTGATATAATATGCTCAATGAAATATATAAACAATAGCTTATAGGAAATCTCACCATTTATAAATAATTGCCTTTCTATTTGTCCTTTGTGCCAGTGTCACAAAGGAGATAATTGTTGATTCTGAAAGTGAAAAGAGGGGATGGGATGATTATCATAAGGCTAGAGATTTGCCTCACTGAAAAATAAAAAAAATCTAAAACTAAAAGGGACATTAAAGCTCATTTAGTATGTCTTTTGTGGGGCATAGGATGTGTTTTATATATATATATATATATATATATATATATATATATATATATATATATATATATGAAGACTAGTACCCATGGGACTGCCAAGTCCTTTACAAGACTGCTTTCTACCTTTAGGGTTCAAGTAATCCACCTAACTCTTACCTGTCTATAGGAGCTATATAGCATATACAACAGCCATGAAAACTAGACAATATACCACTGCCATGCCAGAAAACTGAAACACTTCCTTTTGAACTGTTTTAGGAACATTCTGAAGATCACCTGGCAGGATAAGGTACCAGACACTGATTAATTAAACTGCCAAGCATTATAAACTCTGTTGCAGAGGGCACACCTTCCTTGGGTTGATCACATTGTTCAGTGCCAAACATACACTTGCCAAAAAGACTATTTTATGGAGATACACACAGGGCAAGTTCTCAGAAGATGGTCAGAAAAAAAGTGATACAAGGACATTCTCGTCTCTTAGAATTAGTTTATGACATGGAAGACTCTGGCACAGGACCATCCAGCATAGCATGTCCTCATCAGAAAAGGTGCTATGCTCTATGAGCAAAGCAGAATTGAATTAGTTAAGAAGAAAAGTGAGATACACAAAATTTAAGAATCCACCCCCCAAATGTTCACGGGGACAGTTTGTGCCTAACCTGTGGCTGAGCCTTCCAAGTTTATATTGGGCTGATCAGCCACAGTCAGACACACTGTTACTAGACTCTAACACAGTGATATCATTTGGGTCCTCTTGAGGAATGAAAGATAACCACAGCTACCCCATCTTTCCTTTAAGCTGAGATCCAGTCTTGTGACTTTTCTGAGATCACATGATTAATAAATAATGTGGCCAAGATTTGAACCTTCTAATTCCAGTTCTGGTGCTCTTTCTTATTGTGTTACTTTGCCTTTTACTAAATAATACTACTTCCTCTTCTGTGATCAAGAGGGAAGGAGATAAGAGTAGGTAGTGGTAGAAAAATAATTTGAAAGAGAGGTTATGTTTAGCCTTAATGAAGAAGAGATCTAATTTATCCTACTGCAGATATTAATGAGAGATATGCTGAGGAGAGAGAGGGGAAAAGTTTAGAAGCTTCTTATCAGGAATGATATAAGGATAGAGTAAGATTGGGAGGGGGGAAAAGGGACTACCTGAGGTCATTTATCATTAATTTGTAGTGACTCAAATTACTGGGTTTTTTTAATTTGAATAAGAAAAAATTTAGAGATGAGCAAGTACAAGTCAAGGGAACAATAGTAGCGTAGCTCTTGAAAAAGTGGCAAATCAAGACTGGTTATGGAAACTAGTGAAACAAAAATAGAAAAATAAACTGTGGAAATGAGAGCATATAAATAACCCAAAGGACCTAATATGAGATCAAGAGTAGTTTTAGTGTGAGTAAGAGTTGGGAATGTAGAGAGAGAGAGTAGAATTTCAAAATTTGGATCTTTGAGGTGGTACAATAATAAAAGAAGATGAAGTCTAAGTTAAGTTTCTTTGTGTTGCAGTGTGAGAAATGAGGATTATGAGATCCCCAGATAGCAATGAGGTCTCTGACCAGTGTCACAAGCTTTGCAAAAGAATTCACAATCCTGAAAGGTGAAGTTTGTGGCAAAAATGAGTTTATTACACGGAGAAGAAACAACTTCTTCAGTGGGCTAAATCCTGAAAGGAATTTTAGCAAAAGTTTGGGGTTTCCGCCTTTAATTATATTGGGATTTTGTGGCCTGGAACTAGGCAGCAATCTCCAGATGAGTTTGAGGGACTTATTTTCAATTCATTAAAGAGTGGTGAGTGTGCCCTACGCCAAGATCTCCAACTGAATTGTAGTTGGAGATGGCAATGGAAATTTCCCTTATGAACAGGAGGGTAGGGCCCTTCCCAGAAGTCGGAAGGAGTTTGAGATTTTTAGGGTTTCTTTAACCCAAATCCATCCTTCTCCCCCAAAGATCAAGGGGGACACCATTTACATCACCCCTCAAGTAGTCACCCCAAATTCATTTGGGGCAAAAGGATGAAGCTGCTTCAGGCTGACAAGGGCCGTAGAGCCATCCCTATGTTCAATGGGGGTTCAGGTCAGGAGGGAAAATGTGAGATCTTAAGATGGCAGCAGCGGTATCTAGGGGATGTTAAGTGTCTGAGTTAGTTGTCCCATGATCTTGAGACTGAACAAGTAGCTGGAAGTTTGTAGCTTAGGGCCTGGAGGAAACAATTCTCACAAGCAGGTTAAAAGTGGGATGGTACCCAGGGTGGAGATGCAAATAATGCTTCAGGTTCCATCTGTGGGCTGCCTTGAGGATGCTGATGGCCCACTTAATAGTCCTGAATGCCCCCACTGCCCAAGGAGCTTCCTAGCTGAAAGGCTAAGAAGGAGTTAACACTGGCAGAGGCCACAGAATGACATCAAGAAAAACTGGTGAGAAAATGCTGGAAGCAAAGTTCTCATCCTTGAAGTGGAAAATGGCTAAAAAAAAAAAAAAAAGACTAGAGTGAGAGAAAAGGACACAGACAGTTTCACCCTTCTTTCTCCAGAGTGTTGTCAGGCTCCTGGTGGAAGAGTAGCTTCAGGTCATCTATGGTCTCACAGGAATATTCTGAAATATTTGAAGAAAAGGTACAGAAGCTACAAGAATGTCAGTGGTTAAGAAGGGCCTTTATACAGGCTAAGTTGTCAACAAAGACCAAAAGCAACTTGACACTTTTTCAAGGAGGTATATGTGTAAAGTCTATTTGCCAATCTTCCCTGGGTATGTGCCTCATTTTGCTTCAGGAGAGGGGGAGGTTTAATAGCTCCTTCAGAACTTACTTGGGCACAAACTGGGCTGGCCTGACAGACTTGTTTGATCATTTCTCCCAGCTTGTGACCAGTAAAAATTTCACAGGGGATAGAAGAGCATTTCTTCCCTAGTGTATAGCCTGGTGAAGACCAAAAATAAGTTTCCACTGACTTGCCTCTGGGATTAAAAGTTGGCTTGAAAGGGGGGTTTGAAACCAGCCAGAAGGAGAAAGGGTGTATCCCCTTTCTTCTGCAAGGGCTTATTCCTGTGAGCTATATGAAGGAATTAAGAATCAGGGAGTTGGGGGGGATTAAAGGTGCCATAGGGGTGAAGGGGCAGCAGCTCCAGCAGCTCAATTTGCAAGGTCTGGTACTTTTCCCCATGGCTTGAAATGAATCTCCCTTCTGGTGTCCTTTACAAAATATGACTAAAACCTCTCTGGGTCTGTGGATAGCTTGCAATAGCTATAGAATTTCTCCTGCCTATTTAATAGAAAAATTATTTGATGTCAAAAGTCCCCTTTCTATATGGCCCCATGAGCATGCAAAACATGAAAAGCAGACCTGGAGTCTGAATAGATGTTCATTCTCATTCCCTTCTCCAGTTCCAAAGCTCTGGTTATGGCAGTGGGTTCAGCCTTCTGGGCAGAAGTTCCAGGAAGCAGGGGCTTAGCTTCCAGGGTGCTATTGAGGGTCACCACAGAATAAACACCTTCTTTCCCCCTTTTCAAGAAAACCCGACCCATCTGTAAACCATTCACCATCTGGGTTGTCAAGAGGAATGTCCTTCAAGTCAGGTCGGCTAGAGTGGATAGAATCTAAAGCTTACTAGTAATAATGAGTGATGTCTCCTGACTGAGTGTTGTCAAGGAGCAGAGTGGCAGGGTTTATGGTGTAGCACATGGAGGGGGAGGTGGGGGGTGTGTGAATGTCTAGTAAGAAAATCTGATATCTAGTGAGCCTCCCACTGGCCAGCCACTGATGCCTTTTGGCTTCTAAAATGCTTTGAACCCGATGGGGGGGGGTAAAAATCTCCAATGGCTTCCCTAGGGTGAGTTTTGAGGCTTCTTCAATTAGAAGGGCTGTAGTAGCCACAGCTCTAAGTCAAGGAAGGCCATTCTAATGATGCTGAATCTAGTTTTTTGGGTTTTTTTTTGAGAAATAGGACCAGGTCCAAGAGCCTGAGTTAAGACACCCCTCTTCTCCCCCCCCCCCCCCCCCCCCCCGCAGCCTGGCCTTGCCTTTCATCTACTTAAGAGAATGAAAGGCTTTTTAGATAGGAGGGGGAGGGATCAGTTTGATTTTCAAGGTTTTAAAAGCCTTGGCCTGATCTGGGCCCCATTCTAGGGGAAGATTATTGGATCTTTGAATAGAATCATAAAGGGGCTTGGCAATAATATCAAAATTAGGTATCCAAATTCTGCAGCGACCACCCATGACCAGGAAAGTGTGTAGTACTTCTTTGAAGCAGGACCGCAAGGCATAAAATGGTATGTTTCCTCTCCTTGGTTAGAGGTTGGGAGTAAGGTTGTGGCCCAGATATTTGACAGACTGGCAGGCAATATTGGCTTTGGGTAAGGAGACCCTGTAGCCCTTCGAGGCTAGGAAATTTAGGGGTTTTATGGCTGCATCTAGGGAAGCCTCTCCGGTAGGACTGAAGAGCAAGACAAGACTGCAGTTAAGCAGCTCGAAATCTCTTACCTCTTTAGCCAGTGCTAAAAGTTTGTGCTTAAGAAATTTCTCAATCCTGACTAAGGCTGGAGTGGCTCGCCCAGGAATTCCTTGGTCCCAGACAAAGGAATCTATTTTCTCCCAGATTTCAGAGGGAATGTGGGAGGGCTTTGAAAGCAGCACAACAAGACCACCTAGAGGTCTGAGAAGAGAAAATTGGCTTCCCAATTTCACCATTAAATCGTGCCCCAATAAGGGAGCAGGATAGGATTGAATAACAAGAAACTAGTGGTTAAATAACAGGTCATCAAATTGGCAAGGCAGAGGAAAAGTCTCCAAACAATTCTTAAATTTCCCTTCAATCCCATTCTATAGGGAGAGGGGCAAATGAGACCAGAGTGCCAGAGCAAGATGGAAAGTCCCTATATCAAAAAGAAATTCAGTGGTCTTACTGGCCACATTCAGGTGTTAAGCTGTTGTGGTGGAGTGAGGGGGAGCTTGACCAAGCCCCAAACTCCTCCTGATAATGCCAAGGTCACCAATTCTATCCCCATATAGGCCACCACATGTTGTGGTGTGAGAAATGAGGGTTGAGAGATCCCCAGACAACAATGGGGTCTCCTGGCCAGTGTCTCAGGCTTTGTGATTTGCTATCCCAAAAGGTGAGATGTGTGGCAAAAATGGGCTTATTACACTGAGAAGAAACAACTCAGTGGGAAGAATCCTGTTTAGGATTTCTTTTTTTTTTTTTTTTTTTTTTGCAAAAGTTTGGGGTTTCAGCCTTTGATTATATTGGGTTTTTGTGACCTAAAGCTTGGGACCAATCTCCAGATAAATTTGAGGGACTAATTTTCAATTCAATAAAGGGTGGTGATTATGCCCCAGGCCAAGGTCTCTACTTGAATTGTAGGAGGAGGTTACCATCTGGGAGTTTACCCTATGAACTGGAGGCCTCCCCCAGAGGCCAGGAGGATTTGAGATTTCTAATGCAGGACCACCCTTCCCCCAGAGATCACAGTTTACATCATGAGTTTGTACAAGAAGTATAAGATAAAGGATATAACCTAGGTTTGAATTGGTTAAAAATTTATGTAGTCGGACATGGTTCTCTTCAACAATGAGATGATTCAAACTAGTTCCAATTGTTCAGTGATGTACACCCAGAGAGAGGCCTGTGGGAACTGAGTATGGACCACAACATAGCATTTTCACTCTCTTTGTTATTGTTTGCTTGCATTTGTTTTCTTTGTTTTTTTTTCCTTCTTGATCCAATTTTTCTTGTGCAGCAAGATAACTGTATATATATATATATATATATATATATATATATATATATATATATATATATATATATATATATATATATATATAGGATTTAACATATTTTTTAACATGTATTGGACTATGTCCCACCTAGGGATGGGGGAAAGGAGGGAAAAATTTTGAACAGAAGTCAATGTTGAAAAATTATTCATGTATAAACTGTATGTGAATATTGTATTATATTGTAAATAAAAAGCTTTAATAAAAATAAATAAAAAGAATTTATGTAGTCTAGTTACTAGGGAGTGAGGAAAGAATTATCATTGTGAATATTAAAATCCTGGAACAGGAACCAAGGACTCAAGTCATTAAAGAAAGGTGGGAGAAATTCTTTGAGATCAGAAGGTAAAAGTAGCAGCGATGCCTAGAGAATGGTAAAGATGGGTTTTGTGAACTTTAAAAGAGAAAAGATTAGCAAATATTAGCAATATAGCAACAGTAGAAAACCAGGCAGCTAAATGTTTGACTAGACAAGTCACTTAATATCTCTTGGTCCTGGAATCCTGAATAAATAGAGTTGTAAAAGAGAGATGATTTCATTAGACCAGAAGTTTAGACATAAGGGATCTTAGAGACAACTCTTATTTTATAGATCAAAAAATCTAGAAAGGCTAAGCAACCCAGTAAGTTACAAAGACAAGATTTAAACCCATAGCAATCTGGCTGAAAAATCCAATGCTTGTTATTTTGCTTGAGGGAAGAATTAAAATTTCTCTTAAAGTAGAAAGATGGAAAAGGATATTGGTTAAAAAGTTTGAGAATGTAGGAGTTTGTTGAGAATAAAAATTCCAAAAGACAGTGGTATGAATGATAAAATGAATGAACAGGATTGGAAAAAGCTTAGAAAGATGTGATAGATCAGTGTATTAATGAAGGCTTAGGAAAAAGTACTATGGATGTGATACATATATCTGAATAATTGAATATTCTTATTGAATAATCAGGATTGAAAAAAGTTCAGGAGGAAGTAGATTGATTGATGATGTTGCTATATTGATGGAAAGACATGCTTAATCCACTTCATATTTGAAACATTGGTATTACTGGGTGCCTTCACAAGGTTACTTCCCCAGATATCCTTATTCTTTATAATTGACATAGCATATAAATTGATTTTAAAAGACTATCTTCTGTTTGTGGGCTAATCTAAATGTTCTAAATTTCAGTTTAATAAAATGGTTAGCCCACCTCAGCAAGTCAATGAGGAAAAACAATTTTTGTTAATGGTTCTTGATTTTGATGATGTTAAAGATCAAATAATCATCACTAAATCATAGATGCTCTTTATTCTTTTTAGTAGCACCAGTGCCTTGTTTAGGAAGCACCCAGTAAGCAGAACATCTTTTAACATAAATGGTACACTAGTATCATTTTGTTTGAGAGTCAGTGTGACCCAAAATTCATCACCTTGTACCACCTAGTGATAGATCATATCAAAGTAAGCTGTTCCTTGGATTGTAAATATACATATAATCCATCGTGTTTTGATAATTTGTTAACTTTGAGCTTGACAGTTCTTTAAGGTAAAGTTAATCTTCAAACAATTAAATATTATTTAATTAAATATTTAAATGCTATGCTGTGCAATACATATAAAGTATTGACACTGATGTTATCTATAGTGCCTTTAAGCATAATGTATTTCCTGTATTAATAATCCTTTTATTTTTTTTCTGATTTTATTATAACTTTCTAATTACATATATATATATATATATATATATAACATAATTATAACTATAGTTACGGTTGTTTTATATGATTTTGGGGGGAAAGGAAATCAAGAAATTTTTAAAAATTTAAATCTAAAAAATAACTTAACTATTGTTCATTTGCCTTTTTACAGAAACAAGTTGTTCCCTGAGTCAGTCATCAGAAACATTATGTATCAAATTTTGCAAGGACTAGCTTTTATCCATAAGCACGGTATGTTGTTTTTGTGTGCCATTAACATCATTTTCTCTGAAAAAAAGGCAAGATAAGCACAGGAATTGTAAGAAAGCCATTTACTGGTGACAAATACAGACATATGCATATCTTAAGCAACCCATATGTCTTATCTGAAAACTAGTCCTGTACTGGTCAATCAATTACTGCTTCCTTGTTCCTTTGATTAAATACAGACACTTGAGTGGGACACCTCTTTTTCAGATTTTAGGCAATTGTACTTGATGCTTTTCTGCTTTTCTACTTGGAAAATCCTTAATTTTAGATTTCCTTCTATTAAAAATCAAAAATCACCTAATTTTGTATTTGTTATTTGTTTTCTTTTATTTAATTGGTTTTATGTGATTGTTGTTAATACATAAATATTTGTCTCATTCTATATTTATAGTTTGAATACAGAAAAGTCCATTGATCCATTTGTTGTGCCTAATTTATTGATAAATTTTGTAGCTTGTATTGTTTCCTTAGTTACTATTAATTTTCCACCATAAAAGCTAAATGCGCAAAAGGAAAATATTGAACTACAATTTTTTCCTTGCATATACATTTTGTGCACAACTAATTGTGGCTTTAAACTTTTAAGATCTAAAAGACTTGAGAATTGAAAATTAGGTATTAATTTGGAACAAGTTGGTAAACCCAACTATACAGACGTCAATTATTTTTAGACTCTATTTTTTTTTATTCTCAGAGCCTAGTCTTATTGTTGAATGTATATAATATTTAACATTTTAAAGCACCATCTTAACTTTGTCTGTGTAATGGAGCTCTTGGGCAAGTTGGTGAAATGAAGCTATGTATCCTTTCTCAGAATAAAGTTTTTAAATTCAAAAAATGAGATTACATAGGAAGTAAGTTATGTTAAAATAGTATCTGACAAATACTAGGCAATTAATAAATGTTTGTTGAATTGAAATAACTTCACCTCCTAGCCCTCTAAGTATAGGCTGAGGAGGCTGAGGAAGGTATTCCATGAAGTTGGAAATTAAGCAGAGCAGTAGATGCAAAGTGGAGTACACCGTGTCCAGTTTTTTTCCCTCTATAAAAGAAGGCATTAGAGTATCATCTTCTAGCTCTCCAGAGGAGAAAGGAGGCTAAGGGAGGTGGTATCAGTCAATGCCAGAATTAGAAAGAAACATGGTAATGAAATAGACATCCCTTGAAAATTTTGTGCAGCAAATTATAGTCTTTCTTTGCTGCTTGCAGCACATTTGTTTTTCCTCAGGCATATTGATTAGAGAGTCACTAATGACTTTTAATTTATATAATTTTACATATATTTTGAACCTCTTCTTCTCCATGACCCACAAAAATCCCTGGGCCCTAAGTCTAATACAGAAATTTAAAATGTATTAAGTTTCTATCAGAACTTTTCAAGGAAAGCTTTTTTATATTGTTTTCTCATAAATGCTTTCTGAAAATTTATCAAAGAGATATCTTAAGATATCTTTATTTCCTGTTGTATCACAATTCTATTGATTTTATACTTTTCTTTTAGAAACATTTGTCTCCTTTTCATATTTGTACTTTTTTTTATAAACTATGGAATAACTTATGATTTCTAAAAATATTACTAAAACATAACATTTTACATCTACATGTTGCAAATATATTTTATAATTCCAAATCTTCTTAATTATTGCTTTTCCCATATAAACTGTTATATAAACTGAACTATTGTGTCTAAAGATTCAAAAATATGCTGGTACTAATCAGTTAAGGTTAATTATGTATGCATTAGTATATAAATAAATGATTATTCAAATCCCCTCATTTTACAAGTGATAAAGCCAAAGTACAGAAAAGCTGTGATTTACCAAAAGTCACATAGCCAATAAGAGAGGTAAAATTTAAATCCAAGCTATTCTGAGTGAAGTCCCTCTGCATTAAACTGATTTCCCTCTCAAATAATTGAAGATAGTTTAATTTTCTAAACAACATTGTGAAAAATATCAAATTTAATCAGTTCATTTATTTAAACACAATAAATGTTTTATCAAATGACAGCATGATATAATATGAACACTAAACTTAGAAACAGAAGGCTTGAGATTTCATGCTGGTTTTTTAATTTACTAGCTTTGTAACTGGGGGTAGTCACCATTAAATGAAAATAATTTTGACAAGGGTTGTTGTGGGTAAAATATTATGTAAATGTGCTATTATTGACATAATAATGTCAATGGAAGGGAGTTTGGGCATGAATAATTTAAATTGGCATACAATACTAAAAATCATGCATATTTGACTCAATAGTTGTAATTTGGGGGTCAAGATTTGCCTTCCTATTTAATGTGTTTCCTAAGCTAGTTTGTAAAATTAATTTGCCTTCACTAAATAGAAAAAAAATTTATGATAGCAAATAGATTGAAGGAGCGAGTTAGTCTGGAATCAAAATTAATAGCAGATAATTCACAAAGTGAATAATAAATGCAGTCAACTATATAGAATACATTTCTGACTTTAAACACTAAGGCTCCAAAGTGATGGATGTTTCAATTTGCTTAAAGTTTGATAAGCATTCCAGACCTACAGTTTATAGAAATAGATTGTTAATGAATAACCAAGAGTAAACAAGATGACTTTTTGGATCAAACTGAATTAATTATTGATATCTTTTTTAAAATTTGAAATCTCTCACTTAACTACCAAATTTCTTATGCTAATATTGGTGAGAATCTACCATTATAAATGTTATAATTTTTAACTTTATGTAATGAAAATGAGGTGTTTTTTTTCCTGCCTGAAATTATCTAGTAGATTGACAAGTCATCTTGTTTTCTTAATGCTAGATAAATGTTTTAGTGAACAAAGCTACTAAAATATTTTCAAACTATTTAAAATAATTTAGTGGGGAAAGGAGAGTTTTTAACCAACTCTAGGCATCTATAATACATTTAATTCTCTTTTATGTCACTTACACTTCGATATTTTCAAAGATTCATTATTTCATCTCTATGGGTACTGCCTCAACAAATGTTTTTCCCTTTATCCTACCTTCTTGAAGAGGCGCTGTGGCCAAAAAAGTTTAGAACTTGGTAACTAACCCCATATGTAAGTTTAAAAGATAGATAATAGGCAATAAAGTTGTTTGCAGAACTCATATTAAAAGCCATTTGTTGTGTCAGGCTATAAAAGCCTAACTTCCATCAATATAATCTTCAAAAATTGAAAGTCAATTCTATGCCAATTTGAGGCATTGGAGTAGTGCTTTTATGGAACATTTATTATGGCACCAGTAGAATATAATTATTTGAGCATGTCAAAAAATTCAGATTCTCCCATAAACAGGAGTTCCTAGGAAAATCAAACAGAAGATAGAATATACATTACATGTTTTTTGGGCTTACTGATTTTCTGCAAGATTCCCTATATTTCTATTAGATTTTCAAAATGCAAGTCTAGTTATAATGCTACTGTTTTTACACAGGTGGATTGTAATAAGAATTATAACCCTTTAAGTTTATTTTACATTAAGCAATTACTAGAGGAAATTGGTTATCATAAAAGGATTTTAAAATCTAGAACTATAAAGGAACTAATTTAAGGATGTGGGCCTCTAATTTTGATTTGTAGGCTTCTAAAGCAGAAGTATTAAACTCAATAATTTCACCTTTAAAGCAAGAAGTAGGTATATAAAGGTTTTTTTTTTTTTTAATTTATCTTGAAGACACCTTTCAGATATACAACTCTATGGTTCTTTGACCTAGAAAGAGAGATTAATTATTAGAGTCTTCCAAATGCCCCCAATCCTTCCACCACAGTTATTCCATTCAGGCAAATCATTTAATAGTTCACCTCCTAAATTTAGGCTTTTAATTGTAGTTTATTTTCTAAGAGAGGTTTTAAGAGAAGATTTATTCTTATAAAGAATATAAAATTAGGACAATAGACACAATAATTCATTAAGTTTTATTCTCTGTTCCTAAGGGTTTTTCCATAGAGATATGAAGCCAGAAAATTTACTTTGTATGGGTCCAGAACTTGTGAAAATTGCTGATTTTGGTCTTGCAAGAGAATTAAGATCACAACCACCATATACTGATTATGTATCTACCAGGTGGTAAGTAACTAATAGGGGGGGGGGAATAAATTAAGTTCGTATTGAAATTTCGCTAAAAATACTGCCATAAAGCTTTTTGGCAATTCAGTATTCACTTAAGAGAGAATGTAGAAATCAGAAATTTCCTTTTGTTAAAATTTAGAAATGTCTTAACTAAATGGAGGAACCTTGAGAGAGGAAAAAAATAAAAGTATGTTTCTAAATAGAACACACCATTCTACTTACTAAGGACCTATCCAAGCTACTTAATTTGAAAATTACTTCATTAAAATGAGAACAGAACTAGAGAAAATGAGTGAAAAGAAAACAACCTGAAAGATGAGAGATAAAGTAGCACAGTGCAAGAATTTGGAAGGAGAGGACTAGTCAAAAATCATACCCCAAACTAGCTTATGTGAGGTAATTTACAGGGTAAGATTTGGATAAGATTCTTTATTTCTCTGTACCTCAGTTTATTCATATGTCACAAAGAGAATGAACTAAATAATTTCTAAGATCCATTCCAGCTCTAAATATTATCCTAAATTAAAAGTTGGGGAATAATACAATTTTGCAGTGACTTATAAAATTCCTTTTATTGAGTTTCTAAATTATTTTAAAATATCTTCAGGAAAGATGAAATTTCACTTTAATATGGAATTTATTCTAGATATCTGGGTGTTGTCTTAACATCTATACTTCATATCATTTAATAGAAATAATGCTTCCTAAATATTCAGGAGTTAGAATCATTATGTTAATAATTTGATATTACATATTCTTAGTGCAGGTTCTGGTAGTGCTATCTGAATAATATAAAGTAATCTTTAATTATTTCCTGAGTCATTCTCAAAAGTTAGTCCTTCCTCTGAATCCCATAATTGAACCAATTAGCTTTACCAATATGGAGTCCATTGTGCAATAGGTTTCATATACTTTGTAATTCAAGGGCTTTTTTTCCCCTACCAGCAATTTCATTAGTGCTTTTCTTAGGTTTCTGGTCACTAACATTTACTTTAGCTCCCTACAATTTCTTCACTCTTTGCCCCTCATTCAAGAAAAGATCACATATATTTCCTTCACCCCCACTTTCTCTTTTGTCCTTTGCCTCCACAGGCTCTCCCAGAGGAAAAGGACTCTTCTTTATCTAAACCCCATCACTTCTGTCTTTTGAATTTTGGCTTTGCCTGCCTTGTCTTTTCTCTGAGTCTCTGCTTCAGTCTGCTTACCCTTTTGAATTCTTTCTAAGATTCCTGTTAAATTAGATTTTATAGGCTGGCCCTTTTCCACTGAACCTGCACTTAATATGTTCATATGTTCTACCTACATATATCATATGGACCTCTACTTCCTTATAGTACAAACTTGATTTCCTCTCTGGCTCTAGACACAAGGCTCAGGTGGACCTATCTTAAACTTTTTAAAAATATATCTCACAAAATAAATATTGAAGATAGACCTTTCTCCTTGACAAGGTCAACCCCTTTACAGGCATTCCAGATTGCCCTTTCCATCTTTTACAGAAGATTGCCCCATGGTCATTTCTTTCTCCCCTTTAATAACTCCTTACGTGCTGACTCCTTCCTTGCTGCTTATATTTACCCCAGTTTCTCCATTATTCTTAAAAACTCCTCACTTGATCTTGCCATCTCCTCCAATTCTCATCCTCTTCTCAGCTAAGGTTCTTTAGAAAACCTATTGAAATGAAGGTACCTCCAATTCCCTCCTTTCACTTTCTTTGAAACTCTCTAAAATATGGCTTCTGATCTCATCAATCATTTTAAACTACTTTCCCCAAAATTTCCATTTATCTCAGTTGCCAAATATAATAAACTTTCCTTTGAAACTGTTGATGGAAAATAGTACGGTGGAAAGGAGGTATTGACTAGCACCTAACATCCTATACCAAGATAACATTAAAATGGGTTCATGATTTATACATAAAGGGCCAAAGAACTAATACAAAATGGATAATTTTTATTACATTAAATTAAAAAAGTTTTTGTGCAAACCAAATCAATGTGAAACTGTTGATAGTCTTCTCCTCTTGGATAACTGTTCTTTTTATGTTTTCTTGACATTATTTTCTCCTGGTTCTGACCAGGGCTGACCACTCCTCTATCTCCTTTGCTGGTTCTTTATCTAAATCATGCTTCCTGATCAAGGGTGTCCCCAAGAATTTATCCTGAGTCCTCTTTTCTTTTCTCTCCATACTGTATCACTTGCTTCCACATTTCATCCAGGGCCATCTTAAATCAACCTGATCTATATCTTGCCACTGGACCCAGATGGCTCTGGAGGGGAAAGTGAGGCAGATGACCTTGCCCAGTCCCTCCTCACTTAAGTCCAATTCACTTGCACATCATGGAGTCACCTTCCTGATATCATGGTCTTCTTCAAGAACAAAGGACAAACAAAAATTATATATATATATATATATATATATGTATATATATATATATATATATACACACACACACACACACACATATATATATATATATATATTACTATAATTACTAACAAAATTCATAGGATCATATAAAATTAATTCTTACCTCCTTCCTCTCTAGGAACCAGGCAGGGTATAGCACCAAAAACAATCAAATGCTGTATTACCTTATGGTTATTGTTGCTATTGGTGGTGGTGGTGGTGGTGTGTGTGTGTATGTGTTCTGATATATTAACTAGATTATAATCTGAGTTCAGATAATATTTTATATCCCTGACATTTAGCACAGTTATCTTTAGATAACATACTCAATAAATGTTTGTTAATTGGCCAAAGCTTATAAATTGAGCTGGGAGTCATTTTTTTAATATTCTGCAAATATGACATACATCTTGTTTCGTATTTTATTTTTCTACAGGTACCGTGCCCCTGAAGTTTTGTTAAGATCTTCAGTGTACAGTTCTCCCATTGATGTTTGGGCTGTTGGGAGCATAATGGCTGAACTATATACACTGAGACCACTTTTCCCAGGGACAAGTGAGGTAGACGAAATCTTCAAAATTTGCCAAGTGTTAGGGACTCCTAGAAAGGTAAGCACTTTTAAATGTTGGATCAGATTTTTACCTTTCTTTTTATTAGCTAAATTTTGTTGGCTCATGGAGACATTAGCTTAATTTCAAAGGGTTCCTTAGTAAAATAAATCCAAAGATAGCAAACAAAAGAGAAAATAATTCATCTATCATAAACAATAAACCAAGTCTATTACATATTGTTATTAGTAAATATTACTGACTGCTTAAGTTATGTAGGAATGACTAGATTAATGAGAGAAATTCCACAAATCACACAGGAAAAATCAGACTATTTTTATTAACATACCTAAAGTCCCTAACTTACATTTTATATAGCACAATAAATTCTTGGTTATAGTAATCTCTATAGACAATTTGTCTCTTGGAAAATATATGTAAATATATCCCAGTATTCTAGAAGAAATTCATACTATAATAAATCATAAATAAAAATATTGAGAAGTAAAAGAGAAGAAAGAGTCAAAGTTGACTTGAGATTTAAAAATTGGGTATTGGGGGCAGCTAGGTGACGCAGTGGAGAGAGCACCAGCCCTGAAGTCAGGAGGACCTGAGTTCAAATCTGGTTTCAGACACTTAATACTTCCTAGCTGAATGATCCTAGGCAAGTCACTTGACCCCAATTGCCTCAGGGGGAAAACGAATTGGATATTGGGAGGTTGGTGTGACAGAGAGGAATAGAAGTACTAGAATGAGAAGCAGGTTTAGCGAAGTTAGATCTGAGATATACTGCATTTGAGGTGCCTGTGAAGCCGGCCATTAGTTGCAGTTATGTGTCTATAAAGTTCAAAAGACTTAAGGGCTGAAGATAAGATGTGGAATTCTTCAATCTAGAAGTCCTAGTCATAGAAACTGATGAAATTGCCAAGTGAGAAATTGTAAAGCTCTCTGAGAAGCTAGACCTGGGCCACATAAAGCATCTTAAGAGGAGAAGGAGAAGCCAGGAGAGGAGAGGCCTGGGCATGTCCAATGAATAGCTGGGAAGGGAATTTAAAAATTATCTAGTTCAATCTTTTTTTTTTCTTTTGATAGAGAAACTGAATCACAAGAAGATTTGATGGCTTGCCCATCACACATCTATTACTTGACCAGCCCAGTGTTCTTTCCACCTCTCAAACTTGTCCCTTCTGAGGGAGGAGAGAGGAGAGCAGACCAAGGGAAAGTAGTGGGCCAAAATGTAAAAAAGTAGATAGGTCAGGGAGAACAAGGATAGGAAAAAAGATTTAATAAGTAAGAGGTCATTGGGGACTTCTGAGAGAACAACTCTCCTAACTATTTTTGGTTAGTAAGGAATAAGATGCTACTTCTGTTGTCTTCAGTAAAAGCACAGAAAAATATAACCTAGAAAGTATTTACTAAGTTCTTAAACATGCATTTTTGTTGTTGATTTCCATTTTAGGCAACCTGATTGATTTTAATATGTTTGTTTAGATTTTTGCTAGGTTTTCAAAAATATGGTTCTCAGAAAAAAAAAATGTAAGATAGTGTGTGATCTTACGCATAAGGAAACTGACATCAACAAACCCTGCATGAAAATTATTCTAATTATGTTACAATTGATGATATGGGGTTTGGCACCAAATGCAAGCACCAAAAATTGGGGTTTGGTCATGTGAAGAATTTATAATGGTGATTCTTTTTGGCAAAAGTGAACAGTGAAAATGAAGGGATACAATAGACACTAGTAATGGTAAATATGAAATAGAGTGGGAGAGCATATAAAAGACAAGCTCCTCAGTGGAACTCACAATTAACCCAGTAGAGAGGGAGCACCCCATGAGGTTGGGGTATGTCCTTAGCTGGCAGGCTAAATCTTGAAAGGAATTTGGCATGTAAAAGAGTTAGCTGTAGTATTACTACTGGGCTTATATCCCAAAGAGATCTTAAAGAAGGGAAAGGGACATGTATGTGCAAGAACGTTTGTGGCAGCCCTCTTTGTAGTGTCCAGAAACTGTAAACTACGTGGATGCTCATCAATTGGACAATGGCTGAATAAATTGTGGTATATGAATATTATGGAATATTATTGTTCTGTAAGAAATGACTAACAAGATGATTTCAGAAAGTCCTGGAGAGACTTGCATGAACTGATGCTGAGTGAAATAAGCAGGACCAGGAGATCATTATATACTTCAACAACAATACTATATGATGATCAATTCTGATGGACGTGTCCATTTTCAACAATGAGATGAACCAAATCAGTTCCAATAGAGCAGTAATGAACTGAACCAGCTACACCGAGCAAAAGAACTCTGGGAGACAACTATGAACCACTACATACAATTCCCAATCCCTCTATTTTTGTCCCCCTGCATTTTGGATTTCCTTCACAGGCTAATTGTACACTGTTTCAAAGCCTGATTTTTTTGGTACAGCAAAACAACTGTTTGGGCATGTATACATATATTGTATTTAATTTATACTTTAACATATTTAACATATATTGGTCAATCTGCCATCTGGGTGGGGGAAGGAGGGGAAAAATTAGAACAAAAGGTTTGGCAATTGTCAATGTTGTAAAATTACCCATGCATATATCTGGTAAATAAAAACTATTAAAAAATAAATAAATAAAAGAGTTAGCTGTAAGGAGAAGAAGTGGGGTTGGGAAGCATAGTGGAGTTGGGAAGATAGTACATGGCATTCAGGAAGGGGAGGGGGGAAAGACACCACAATTTTAATACCAGTTGAAACAGGCTAATTTCCTAAAAGGATTTAGCAAAGAACTAGGGGCAAGATGACAAATTTATAGGAAAAGTTAGAGCAGAGCTTCTTATTACTTATATTTGCTAATTTTGAGGATTACAGGTAAATTTGAGGGGCAGTCTATTCACTGTTGTCTCAGGAACTTGGTTATCACTGACCAAGAGATTGTAACTATATTATTATATTCTTAAGGCCAGGAGATTTGAGAATCATTGACAGATCGTTAGAACAATCACACTCTTAAGGTCAAGGGAACTCGGGATTACTTTATTTCCCCTAGAAGTTGTACCCCATCATAATCACATTTCATTCATGAAAAAAGTAGTTTTGTTTTGACTTTTTTTAAATTTTATTTTCAGCTTAATTCTGTAACCTAAAACATCTATCCTTGAGCAAGTAACTTAACCTCAAAGTACTGCAGACAATTCTCTGACGCTTTAAATTATAAAATAATTGCTCATCTGCATTAGCAAGGAGAATTTCCTCACTGGGATTTCTCAACTGGTACTTAAAAAAAACAAAAACTCTACTTGCTCATTGAATTGCATAAATGTTATCTAAATTCAAAAACACTAATTGTAATATGATTAATTTTATTGCTAGATCTCTATTGTGGCAAAATGAGATATATAATTTACATATATATGTTGGCTTTGGATCTCTATAAGATTTCCAAATGAAAAAAGGAAAAAAAAAAACCTGTTTATTTTTTCTTCTTTTTTTTAAAATAGAGTGACTGGCCAGAAGGATATCAACTTGCATCCTCTATGAATTTCCGATTTCCACAATGTGTTCCTATAAATTTGAAAACTCTAATTCCCAATGCAAGTAGTGAAGCTATACAACTTATGGGCGATATGCTGAATTGGGACCCTAAAAAACGGCCAACAGCAAGTCAGGTATAATGACTTTTTCCCTCACATTTGTGTTAAATTCCATTCTTTAACACATTTTCAACTAACAGCTTTTCAATACAGGTATCTTGTGCCTCTTTAGTAGAATCGATCTTGACCAAATTATGAAATCTTTGAATTGTAAAGGTTTTAGAACTCTGAAGAGACCTGCCCTTGAATGAATATTAACATGATTGTGTGCATTATGCTTCTCTTTTGCTAGGGAAATTTCTGTTTAAAAAGAGAAGCCTAGAGAACGACTTTTGCTCAATACAGAAGTAATAGAATTTTAGGCAAACTTTGAAAGAAATGTTTCTGATCAGAAAAGGAAGGAGATTTGGATATACTACAAATCACATTACAAAGATGACCAATTCCCTCTCTGTATAAGATTGGTTCTGCCTTATAATTTGAGAGTGGAATTTTTGTTGTTGTTTCATAAGAGACATTATGCAGTATTGAGAGGATCCATTCCTTCAGTCATAACAGAATTACATAATTCCCTACAGTGCCACAGTAGTTTCTCTGACACTAAGCACGCAAGAATTTCTGTTCCTGACATATCCTCCTAGACAGGTAACATGGAGTAAGGAAGAGGGGCAGTATCTTCCCTTCAGTATTCTGGGCTCTGAGCGTATCTGTCTTGGCATTTGCAAATTTGGCATACTCTTAATCACATCAATCCATAGGACCTAAAAAAAAAAAAAAAAAGTGATTCTGAGGATTAAGCAAAGATGAATGCTCAAAATTCAGCATTAGGCAGAAGCAGCAGAACCTAAATTCTAGTACATGAGAAAAAATAAAAGAGGTGCTTATATGTTGCTTCTTAGCATTTAATTTTTTATCTGAGAGTAAAAATATACTGTTGCCTCCTTCTTAAGTCTCTTTTCCTTCCTCAGCTTCATCCTTCATTTCCCTTTCTCTAAGTTCCCCCTTCTATACTATTTTGAATCGGTCTTCAGTGATCTAACCTATTTTCTGTTATTGATGACTTTTCTTCACTTTCTGTATTCTTCATTCTACCTTCATCTTTCTCCTCCTCCCCTTTTACTTAATTCTGGCAGCAGATACAGATTGAAAATACTTAACTTTTTACCCAGAAGGATTTTCCTTTTAAGATATGTCAAAACAGTTAACTATTACTTAAAGCAAAGCTTCTTAAATTCTGGATCTTAACTCCATATGGAGTCAAGTAATTGAATTGTTAGGATTGCAAAAAATTTAGCAACAGGGAAAAATATTAAATGTTCTGCCAAGATTTAATTCTTCTGTAAAAATAAATGAGCACATCCATCTCATTAGTATGCAAATTTGCTTTTATATTTGTCCTTAATAAATGGTAAAGTTATATGTATATCAAAGAATTGTTTTAAAATAAATTTTTGTGATTTATTATCAGTAAAAAGTTTGATTTGTATACCTATTTTATATACCTAGATACTTAGCTTTGCATAAAAATCATTTATATTTATCATGTTTCATTGACTATTATGATTATCTCTAGTTTTGTTTTATTCTCCTACTTCATTGTGGAGTATCATTTGGCCAGGTACCTTGTTCTAGCCAAATTTTGTGTTTTGGCCCTAGTATACTACTTTGCCAAAACAGTAAATATTTAATATCAATATTTACCAGATTAGATGATTACTACATGTATGTATTATTAAAATTATTTCTATATGAGGGGAAATATTTATCAATGCAAATATATTACAATAAAAAATTCAAGAATATTCAATAATATTATTTAATTTCAGGAAGTTTCAAATATTAAATGAATTGCACCAGTAACTATTTTCAGGTGTTAATAATAATGTATTATGTGATCTATCACTAGTTTATCCATATAAAGAAAAGAAAAATGCTCTCTTGTCCTCATAGAATCATATTTTAAAATCACTACGAAAAATTTTATTTTTATATGCTATTTTATATAATTTCTTTGTTTTTTATTATTTCAGCTGTTTGAACTATTTTTTTAGTGTTTATAAACACAGTGCAATTATCTGTATCTGATGGAATTTCTGCAGACTTGTAGGTTTAAAAATGTATCTTGTACAGTTTCCTTTGCTTCAGATTGTACATTTGTATTTCTTGCATTTTTAATATTATTCTAAATTTATATTATACTCTATATACATTGTACAGAGAACCTCCCAAATAGCCCGGTCTCTTCAATTAGTCCTTTATGGGCTCTTTTCCTGATAAATTAGCAAAAATTAAATTGCCTATATCCCTTAAGAGGGAAAACAGCAGATGAAGAAAGTGATTTAAAAAGATACTGATTCCTGCTTTTGAGTAACTCTCCTGTACCCTACCACTTCCCCACTGGGTGGTCCTGGACATTTTTATTACATGATATCCTGAGATTTCAATCTTAGGAATTACAATATAAATATGTAGCAGCAGCTAGATGGTGCAGTGGAGAGTACCTGTTGTGAAGTCAGGAGGACTTGAGTTCAAATGTAGCCTCAGACATTTAACGTATGACTCTAGACAAGTCATTCAACCTCAATTGCCTCAGCAAAAAACAAAAAATATAAATATGTAAAGGACTCAGAACTGTCCCTCTGCAAGAGAAGGTAAAGTGATGCAGAGCAGACTCATTTTCCCAACCCACTTCTCCAACCAGTGTTATTTATAAATAACCCTGAAATTAGCAAGCAATAATAGTTCTCAGACTTCATGAACTCTGAGCTCTTAGTTCAGAAACATAGATAAGTTCAGTTCCTCCTTTAGCTGCCTTTGTTCTTTCCTCTCCTGTTTCACTCCTGGCCCTCTTTCCCACTGCTAGCAAATTCTAGTTGCAAAGAAAGCAATGTTATTTTCTCTTGGTTTAGGAAACAGAAAGACTAATAGTCATCTTTTTTTTTTAATAGGTGAGGAAGAATTTAGGAATAGATTACTTCATCTGCTCCTTATCCATACAGAGAATTGGTGTTCTGAATGATCTTACCATGATGTCTCAAAAGCTCAACTCCATAGAATGAGAAGTCCTTGGAATTTGCAAAGTGTACTTTAAAAAATTATTAGTTCTATAACAATATAGTTATAAAAATACCAATTAACAATCAAAGAAAACATTGAGTAAATCTTCAATCCAGACTCAAATTTGAATGTTCTTTAATAAAGATATACTTTATTAGAGTAAAACAAAACAATATTATAACATATTTAAAAAGTCAAACTTTTTTTGAAATTTGTGTGTTCCCTTCTGAATCTGCCTGTAAGATATTACCTTTGGTAATTTTTTTTAATTAGCAAAAATATTAATCTTAGTTTTTCTTTTGAAAATCCTTCTTATTTTAATGCATCTTCATACTAAGTCAGTGTTGTATATGTTATTTACTCCATAATTTTCAAATGTTGGCAATTATGATACTTAAAATAATGAAAATTATGAATAAGTGAAACTAAACATTCAAATCACAAGTTTTCATAAATTGCATAGATTTTCTGAAATTCAAAAACTGACTTGATTATTTTACCACTAAAATCAATATGTCATTAACTATCACATCTAATTTAAAGTAATAAGAAAATCAACCGATTTTGACAAGCTACATATTAAGCTCTTTAAATATTTAGAGTTTTGGATTTATGATAAATGCTACATTTACGAATGAGATGACATATGTAAAGCACTTTGCAAAGCTTACAGGGATTTCTAAATGCTATCTGTTATTATGATTTAAGTTTTTCATATGTTTGATTTAATGTCTTCTGTCTTTTTTCAGGCTTTGAAATACCCATATTTTCAAGTTGGTCAAATATTAGGCCCTCCTCCACAGTACTTAGAACCAAAACAATCTGTGAATAAACAACCTCAGCCAATGGAATCAAAACAGTCTTTCGTTGAATTAGAACTTAAACCTCCACCAGATGACCAGGCCCAGTCACATCCCCAACCAAAAATTTCCCATCAGCCACTACAACCAATTCAGCTATCACAGAACTTGCCTGCCCAGCAGCCTTCAAAACAACAGCCTCAACAAAAACATCAAGAACCATTATTCCCAAGTATCATTAAAAACGCATCACCTGTAAGTAACTGTCATTTAAAAAATAAAATAGTTTCACTAGTGAGGTTGTCAGAGCTCTGTTGTCAGACCCTGAAAAAACCTTAGAAAATACATGCTAATCCTTTATTAAAAGTACTTCCTGCTCAAAAGACAAACTTAACAAATTTATGGGTTTAAATAAATATCCATTGGGGAAAAAAACTATATTATTCTTCTGCCATTTAAGTATGAAAATCAAAACAGAAACCTGACATTGGAAAGCAATAAATTAATAAACTCTATACATTTTTAAAAGCAACTAGTAATTGAGATGCAAATTTAAAATTTTTTTAAGAATTTAAAATTTTAATTTTGTAAATAAAAATTTTAAAGAATTCAGTTCTTGAGTGCTAATTTAATTTTGTGTCTATTTTATATTGTTTCTAACTATCAACTGACTTGGAGGATGTTTTCTGAATTATATAATATGCAGTATCAAACTTTATTTTTAATGTTTTTTTTTCAATACCCTTCTTCCTCTCCCCAATTATATTTGCAGAGATTTGGTCCTCATTCTCCTTATCACAAAAAAATGAGAGCTCTTTTCTGTAGTTTCAACTCTTATTTCTATGTGGATTACTTCAAAATTTTTATCTTCATCTCGACTTTTTTTATCCCAGCCCTTTTGCCTTGTACTTCCATCTATCTCCTGACTATACCCAATTAAATGTCCCTCATTTCTATCCAACACAAAATGTGTATAACTAAATTGCTTATCCCTTCCTCAAGAGTAGTTTCTTCTCCCAGACTCCATTTTTCCATTAGTCATAACATTTTTTCTTAATTATCCAGATTTACATTTTTAGTTAACTGTGAGTCCTTCCACACTCTCCTCTTCCATATTTTGTTGTCACTAAGTTGGTTTTTTATGATATCATTCACATTCATCCATTCCTTTCTAATCAAAGAATCCCAGATTCTCGATGCTAGAAATCACCTCAAATACTGTCTTCTCTAGCCCATATCTGAGCAAGAATCCCTGTTTCTCTATCTGGAAGGTTATCATCCCATGTTTCATGATGGGAATGTGCTACCTCCTGAGGTAGTCTATTTTGATTCTATGTAGTGCTGATTATTAAGAAAATTTTCTTTATTATCAAGACTAAATTTGCAACTTCTTAGTTCTTTTGGGGACCGAATGGAATAGGGCTAATTATTCTTCATTTACTTGAAAGTAGCAATCACAATCCCATAAGTCTCCTCTTCCCTTGTACATCTCCCCAGTGTCTTCAGCCTGTATAAAGCATGATGTGTTTCCTCTTTGCACCCCTCTGAAAATTCTCAGTTTATTAGTGTCCTTCTCAGAACAGAAAACAGAATGGGTATGGTCTGACCAGGACAAAATATAGTTGTACTGTAGTCACTGTGTTATTTTTGGTACAGCCTAAGATTGTATTAACTTCCTTGGTTGCTGACACTGTTGATTTATATTAGGCTTATAATCCACTACAAATTACAGTCCTTTTTTAGTCAAGCTGTTGGCCAGCCTTACTTTCCTCCTTTGACATAACTGACTCTTTGCAATCACCCTTTTCCTCTCCAGGCACATAATGAGTACATAATCATAATTGTTGACTAGTCACTCTGCAGAAATAAAAATTAATTAGTAGTGCTGATAGTGATGAGGAGAAGAGCGCTAGTAGTGTTGGTGATAGCTAAAATTTACATAGAGCTTTAAGGTTTATAAAGTGCTCTATAAACCTCATTTCATTTGATTCTCAAAACAAGATTATACATTTTATGTTATTATTAGCCCCTTTTACAGACGAGGAAACTGGCAGTTAGAGGGATTCAATTATTTGCTGGGGAATCATGTAGCTATGGAGCTGAGATGTGACTCAGTCCAAGTTCTCATTCCAAATTTCCTGGCCTTTGTCCAGCAATAATTGGTCCTCATGTTCATTGAGAATTCCTTTAATAACACATTCTAGAGTTTTGCCAGAAATGAGGGTCAAGCTCATTGGCATACAACTAGCAAAGAATATATATTTTTTTGCCTTTTAAAAACAAGTCAGCATTTTTTTTCTCTTCTGCATATCTCATATTCTCCTTGAACTTCCAAAAGTCAATGATAGTGACTTAACCATCAAACCTGTTGAGTTCTTTCAATCCCTTAATGATGTAATTCATCTGGGCCAGAAGACTATAAATTCTCCATCACTGGAGATCTTTAAGCAAAGGCCGGTTGACTACCTGTCAAGTGTATTTTAGAGGGAATTCTTTTTTGTTCAAGTATACACAGCAGTTAAATGATCTCTTGTTGTTTCCTTATCTTGTTTTATTTTCCATTTACTTATTTATGCTTCAGCTTTTCTATATCAAAGTTCTTTCTCTATTCCAGAGAAAATAGATATAAAGTATGAGTTGAATAGCTCTGCCTTCTCTCTGTTGTTATTTCATCTTGCCGTATCTATCCTGAGCAGCATCACATTTATATGATTAAAAACTAGTTTTTGTTGTCCTTTACCTTCCTCCTCATCAGCCTCACCTCATTCTAAATTTCGGTGCTCTTACTATATCCTTAAAAATTATTATCTTCTTTTCATCTGGCTTCTATATATTTTTTTAAAATATAAGTCAATGAGGTGTTTGTACATTATCAGTCTTCTATGATTTTGCCTATAATTCTTCATTGTACTTGTCTTTCTTTGTAGCTATAATTAAATTAATTAAATCTTGAGAGTCCATTTTATCCTTACTTCTAATGAACTCATTGGGATCTTCACTATTCTTCTTTGAACCCTGAAATCACCAATATTTAGGCTGCATATCATATCATTCCTAACTTTTATTACTTCTCTATGACAAATTCTAAATGAAGTTCTCATTTACTACCAGAGTTCTCTTCATTTTCACCCCAGCAACTAGTTCCTTCTTTTTGGTGAGAATCACCTACAGAGTAGACTTTCCTTTGTTCTTTCTTTAAAAGGAAAAAAATACTGTTTAGTTAAGTCAAGAAATAACTAATATTTTATCTTTGACAGTGAGATGTCTTTAGCAGATTGAGTGATTGAAGGTTCCAATTCCTACTATTCCATATTCTCATCTCAGATTTTGGATATGTTTCCTGCATTCCTCATCTATTTCATCTTCTTTCCTAGGTGTTATATAGTATTCTGTGAAGATGATGCTTATCTTTTGATTTTGTGATTTCATTGTCAAAATGATGTTTCCCCTTTTGATCTTCATTCAAGTGTTTTTCTCCTTCCCTATTTTCTGGATTTCTTATTCTTAGTATATCTTCTTTTTAATGTATAATGCTGCTGTTTCCCAGAAATGAAGTTTTATGCCATAATCTTATTCCATATTATGTGTGTATATATATACATATATGTATATATATATCCTATACTTCATATGAAACTCTCAAGATATATGTGACCTAAATGTGAGAAAGTACATCATAAAAATAAAGGGGAACTGAAGGAAATGTCTTTCAGATTTTTTATTAGCATGCAAATTTTTAATCAAGCAAGAAAGAGAGATCATTAAAGACTAAGCAGACAATTTCGGTTACATAAAATCTAAAAGATTTGGTACTAATAAAAAAAGTACAAATAAGAACAACCTATATTCTTATTTGAGGAGAAGGAGGGGAAACTTTTACATTACATATGTCTGATAAAATTATGTCATCTAAGAATATATAAGGAATTGATACAAACACATATGACTTAAAACATTCTCTAGTAAATAAATGGAGAAAGGATGTGAACAAGGAGTTTTCTAAAGAGGAATTGCACATTATTAACAACTATGGGAAATGGTTTAAATCACTAATAATAATGTAAGTGAAAATAAAATAATTCTGAAGTTTTATTTAGGGACCAATAAATTAGCAAAATGATTTTTAAAATATTAATTGACAGAGGGGCAGTGGTGGAATAAGCTGACTACACTACTGGTGAAAAACTGCAAGCTAGTCCAATCATTCTGAAAAACAGTTTGGGACAATATAAGAAAAAATTAAAATGTTCATATCTTTTGACCAAGTAACTGCATTCTTGAGCATATATTAGTATGTAGTCAGTGGCAGAAAGAATATTCCTATATGTAATGAATGAAATATGGAGTATGGTTATAATAGTTGATGATTATTTTTGCTTTTGTAAAGTATTTATATTTTTTTTACCACTGATCTATTGGAGAATGGTTCTTCTAACTTATATTTTCTCACATGGCTACTTCTAACTATAATGTAATTTTCCATTTTTTTGTGTACAATTCATTCTTTGAAGTAATACAAAATTGATTTCTTCCATGTTACTCTAACTTATATCTTTCTTTTTTCTTAATTCCTCTAATGCTTATTGTCTATATAGTTTAGTCTCTTTTTTGCCTATTCTTAATGTTAACTTGATTGTGAGTTAATTGAAGGTAAAAACCCTCCATATCCAGCACATTATCTTGCAATAATAGGTGTTAAATAAATATTTGTTAATTATAAAAGGCAGGTGCAGTGTATTGAAAGGAATATGATACCTAGAATCAAGAGAATTGGGCTCATTCCCCCTTTCAGCACTCAAATTGAACTCAGTTTCTTCACCTATAAAAGTTTCATTTTAACTACTTACTTCATTAGGATCATTATTAGACAAGTGCTTTGTAAACCTAAAGGACTATATAAATATGAGAAGAGTATGATTAACATGACTTTTTTTTTTTTTTACTACAGAAGCACAATGTTGCAGTGGGTCATAAAAGTGGTAGAAGGCGTTGGGGTCAGACTGTGTTCAAGACTGGAGATAGTTGGGAAGATATTGACGATTCTGATTTTGGAGTCTCACATTCCAAGAAGCCCAGCATCTCTGTTCCAAAAGAAAAGAAGAAAAAGGATTTGACATTTAGGTAAGGCTTCCATTGCAACAACTGAAGGTTGTTTTAGCTAATGGCAACTTTATTTAAGAAAAGATTCTTGGAGATTGTTTTCTTTTTCTTTTTATCTCCCATATCCAGGCCCTAAATCCAATTGGTTCTTCAGTAAGTTTTGGCTAATTAAAAAAGAGCCATTATTTTCATTTGGTTTTGTTCTAAATCATTTCATTGTATTTCTTACTGAGCAGGAATATTTACTTCTAATATGTAACATTTTTTTTAAAAAAGTATTAATCATTGATACTAAGTGTTACCCAGTAGTTTTTGTTTTTATTTTTTTTTGTTAAAGATATTATATAATGAATTTAAGCTCAATGTAATAAAGGATTTACAACTGACTTTTTAAAAAAATAAACCTTTAAAAGGATATTCTAAATTAAGCTCTGTGACTCAAAATATACAACATATGTTACAGCCCGTTTTCTAATTTCTTTACAGTGGGCATAACTATGAACAAATGAGCAGATGAACCCTACCCTAGTATGATAGCAGATAAACAGATTAGAAACCATTTTCAACTTTTGCTGAAATGTTTTTTTAATTTTGATCTTTGCTATTTTTCTTAATTAGCAAGCTAGATGGAAGACACTGTGTGAAGTGAAAGAGGAGTTGAATATTATTGAGACTTATGGAAGGGTATTTACTTTAGTAAATTTATTTTTAAATTTTTTTTCTTCTAGGTACTCAAGAGAAGGCAATGAGAAAAGGGATGATACAAGTTAGGGAAGCTTGTCCAACAGCTATTTGCCATCATATAGTATATGGGCTGCTGCCTTGAAAACCTAAGGTTGCCCAGTTTGAATCCTGGTTT
The DNA here is from genome assembly GCF_048593235.1 of Sminthopsis crassicaudata. Lineage (NCBI taxonomy): Eukaryota > Metazoa > Chordata > Mammalia > Dasyuromorphia > Dasyuridae > Sminthopsis > Sminthopsis crassicaudata. The sequence continues at coordinate 172,764,593 of NC_133617.1, read as the reverse complement.
GCTGTGGTTTTGGCTTTTTAAAAATATATACATTTAGTGTATATAAATCTTAATTCACAGAGAATTCTGACTGTGATGTTTACTTTTTTCTTTTTTTTTTTTTTTTAGTTTTTCAGTTTGGGATGAGAAAATTCAGTAAAGGGAAAGTAGTGCTAACCAGGATTGAGATTAAGGCAGTTTTTAAATAGATAATGTGTTCATCTCTCATTTACCTACATACAAGTTAAATTTGTCTTTTTCCTCCCTAAAAGAAAGTTCAGGAAACTACTAAGAAGTTGGTTTTATCTTTTAATTATATTTTCAACAAATTGTAGGAATTTTTTTAAAACCCAATTCTCATTTTAATTGAATTTTATTAAATTTACCTTGGAGAGGGGTGAAGAATGGGGAAGAAGGTAAAGAAGGGAGAAATAGGACAGTCCTTCCCAAACCAGGATTTGATGCTTAGATTTTGAAGGTGGTAGTCCATACACTACACTATGGTAAAGTGAGAATGGATAAACTTCTCTAATTTATATCACAATTTACTATTCCTGCTCCCTGTTCCTTTCTCCCTCTCACCCCACTCCCAAATCAAAAACAAGAATCAAAGGTTTAACACCATTCTCTTAATTGTTTGATATGTGTATACCTTGTAAGTCTGGGATTGCAAATTCTTTGAAAGCAAGAACCATGCTTCATGCTGGTTTAGGATATTCCACTATGTTTTGTAAATTTCTAAATATATGGCCAGTATTCAAATAAACACATGTTGAGTAGCATATATTTATTACCAAATATTTTAAAGTTATCCCATTTAATATCCTTACAAAAACCCTGTGAGAAGGTGGTATGAGTTTTATCATCTCCTTTTTTGCAGACAGTAAAACAGGTTTAGACAAATAATTTACTCAGTTATATAGCTTGTAAATAATAGAATTAGGATCAACTCCAGGTTTTCTAATTCTAATTCAATTGAACATACATTTTTCCATTTTTATAGTATCCCTCATGAACTTGTTCATAAAAGATAATTAGACAGTAATAGAGGCCCCCAGGTAATCAATAAGTTTATAATATTGAGTTAATAATTCACTCAACAAAAATATATTGAGAAATTACTGAATGCAAAGCTCTGTACTAAGTGCTGTAGGTCATATGAAGATGAAAAAGGCATAGTTCATATTCTCAAGGATTTTATAATCAAAGAGTGATAAATACAAGAAACCAAATTACTTTAAAATAATTTATTGCTGCCATAATTATAATGTTAAGAGAGTTGAGACAAAAGACCGCAAAATTACACCCAACTGAGGAATAGGGAGAGATTAGGGAAGGTTTCATAAAGGAAGGTGGCAGTTAAGATAGCCCCTGATTAATAGGAACTATTCTTATAGGTCACTAAACCCAGATAGTGAGAGAGCATCTGGCTCCTCCTGATGAATTGAAGCCTCTTAGCTGAGGTAAATTATATCCTATGGTACTTACAAAAATGTGATGATTGTTCCATTGGCAGTGGTTTTAGAAACAGTATGGAAAAGAGGTTAGAAAAGGTAAAAATGTTCTTGATTTTCAAAAAAGAGAAGAAAATAAGTCTGCAGATTTTAGAAGACAGGTGAACTTGACTTCAGTTTCTAATAAAGCACTAGAATGCTTAATTAAAGGAATGATTTGTGAATTTCTAGAAAAAGATGAGAAGGGAAGAGAATAAGCATTATATACCTTTATATGAAGTATTCTACTAAGCACTTTCACAAATATTGCCTCATTTGATTTTTGTAGTAACCCTGAATTAAGGAAACTAAGGTAGACAGAGATAAGTGGCTTGCCCAGAGTCACGCAGCTAATAAATGTCTGAGGCTAGATTTACATTCAAATCTTCTTGACTTCAAGATCAACCACTTTTGTCAACTGCATCACCTAGCTGCTTTCTATAATAATAGCTGTTATTCATTTAGGACATTCACAGATATCTCATCCTAGTATCACAAAAAGCCAACATAGCTTTATCATATATAGGTCATGCCGGGTTAAACTTATTTCTTTTTTTGACAGTTCTTTACCTGGTAAATCAAGTGAATATTGTAGAGATATCTTGCCACTTTTTAGACCATTTGGTAATTCCTCATGTGCTATTCTTATGCAAAACATGGAGAGAAATAGTCCAAACAATAGTATAGCTAAGTGAATTTAGAACTGACTGAATGTCCATTCTCAAAGATTAGTCATTAAAAGTTTAAAGATAACTTGGAAGGAGTACTCCAGTAGAATTCATGAAGATTATTGGATAAAGGAATAGAGGACATGATTATCAAAACTGCAGATGACATAAAGCTGGGGAGAAAAACTAACAACACTCTGTGTGTCAGAAACAGGATTGGGATAGACCTTGAAGATACAACTGTGGACTAAAACTAAAAAAATGAAAACTGAATAAGAAGAAATGTCAAAATCTTAACACTGAGCTATAAAAATCAACTTCACGAACATATGTTGGAGAAGTTTGGATAAACAATAATTTGTTTAAAAAGGTCAAGAGTGTGACCTGACAAATCAAAAAAGCTGATTGACCCTTGGGTTTCATTAAGAGAAGCACAGCCTCCAGCAATGAGGAGAGGAGATAGTTCCACTGTCTTTCCTGGACTGCCTCTGCAGTTTTTTGTTTAGTTTGACTACCATATTTATTTTATGAAGGGCTTTGATAAGCTGAAAACAAGTGCTCAGGGAAAGGAGGGTGTACAGGGTGTTAAATGGCCTTGAAGTCAGACCATGTGAGTATCATTGAAAGGAATGGGATGGTTAGTCTGGATAAGCTATTCAGTGGAGGAGGGAGTTGGGGTGGGGGTGGGAGGGAAAATATGATAGCTGTTGTCTTTTAAGGGCTGTCAAGGGCTAGACCAGCTTAAATCCATTGGGAAGTAGCTGTAAGATGGAAATATAAGTTCAATGTTAAAAACAAAGCAAAAGAATTCTTAAAAGGATTTATGAAGAGTAAGAAAAGAGCATTTTTGTTTTGTATACTCTGATACTCTTTTACATATTTTTTTTCAGTGTACCAGAACTCATCCCCTCAGGCTCCAGTCAGACAGGAGGGGAAAATAAGAGTTTGCCTGCTGCTTTCTTAAAAAATGATCCTAACTTGTCATCTACTTCAGCTGCCAAACAGTACTACTTGAGACAATCAAGATATCTTCCAGGTAAGTAAAAACTACATTAGATGACTTGTATAATTTTTATGAAAGCTACATTCAACAAAAGAGAATCACCTATGTGTGTATATATTCATACTAGAATGTTTGCTCCCATTTTATTTAAAAATTCTAATTTGGATTTATATATGCATGGACACACACACACACGCTCTCTCTCTCTCTCAACTCCTGATTTCTCTATATGACAAGTTTTGAGTTGTAAGCAATATTTGCCCTGCCACTCCACACATTTAGAATAATAGATTCATATAAATTTAGTTCTGGAATGCACTCACTTTACAGGTATGGCCTAAAGAGATTAATTAATTTACCTAAATTCACTCAATTATCAGTTCTTCTGGGCCTCTTCTGCAATTAGTTGATGTGTATGCAAAAACATAATATCCCAGGGATGATGGAAAATAAAATAAGTTTATGCAGCTAAAGGCATAAATTGAGAACCAAGATAGTTGCATTATAGCTCTGACCTTTTTTGCTACCTAACAACAGTTAGCTTACTAAGTTACTGTGTTTACTTGAAAACAATACAATTGCCTTACAATTATTTTGAAAATATTTTGTACTTTATATTTCAGTATATTTCGGGTTGGTCTTTCCACTTAAGTAGTTCAAATTAGTGAAACTTCTATGTAACATTAAGTAACTCTTCTAGTAATTTGTTCATTTGTATCCAAAGGAAAAATAGATAATGCACAAATTTTTATTGATAAGTACTATCAAAAGAGATATTATTATGTAAAGTATTGCTTTCTTCTTCAAAATTTAATTTTTATGAAGAAAAATGTGTGTTTCAAAAACATACCTTTTAATTGTTTTGAATCTTCAAATATATTTGTGTATATATATATATATATATATGTATATGTATATATGTGTGTGTGTGTATGTGTGTGTGTGTGTGTATCTTTAAAGTCTGATACAAGGAGTTTTTTTTCTATCTTTATGTTATTGAAATTTTTGGCAGGGATTTACACTATCCTCTAAAAGTAAGTAGAATGCTTTGGGGTTCAAGTGAGGAAGAATTACCTCCTGCATCCTAATTAACCTGATGAGACCCAAACTTCATTTTATTTGGGGGAAAAAAAGAGAGGTAGAGAATTACTAAGGGTAATAGAAGAAATCCTGACAAAATTGTCACAAAGGTGAGGTTTGCATATAATATCTATAGATTATATTTGCAATCAATTTTTGGATTAACTTGTCCCCAAATTAACTGGATTAACTTCTCTAGGACAGTGCACTCAAAATTATTTGTATTTATTTTCAACCTTTGGAAGTAGCTTCCCATTTCCAAGAACCCCTGATTTTCTCCAAAGGTCCATTGAGGACAATGGGTTTTACTGATGTCCTTGCAGTTCTGAAGCTTCCCTTCCTCCATAGCTGGCTGGCTACCTGAGTCCTCGAGGTCCTGGAATACATAGATGGCAAAAATCAGTCAACATTTTGAAAAGAAATGATTTTTCTACTGGAAAGAGCCAAAAGTCTTACAAACTATAGATATAGATATTAAATAAAGTGAGTTTTCTGTGAAACAAAGCAAACTGTTGTATGGCTTCTTTTCTCCTCTCCTGAACAGTATCTTTTCTCCTCAGTCTTCACTGTGTTTTCAATCAATCAGGTCATTTACCTTAATTTTGATCATTTTCCAAATTGTAACTTATTTCCCAAAATATCCTTCTATATTTCTTCTTCCTTGTCTTCAACATGTTTTAGAGGCTCAAAATAGTACTTTTATTTAAAAAAAAATAAGGATATGCTAAACTCTCATTACATATTATTAGATAAATTTTAAATCTCATTATCTCATTATAATAGGATCGATTCTAAAATGAGAGCATCTATCTTTATTCTCTTTCCTCCCTATTTTGTTTTTTCCAAATATTATTCCTTTTCTTAATTCCCCTTCCTTTCATTAGTTTATCATATTAAAATATTTCCTACCCACTTTTTAATCCTTAATTTTTTTCAAAAAGAAAAAAACAAGTAGCATGGACCATATTTTAATGTAATTAATATTGCTGCCTACTTCCTCACAGATTTTTTAATGCAGGAGAGTAATAGAAAACATCTAAGGGAAAAATAAGAGATTCTTATACTTTTAGGGCTAATCGCATAAAAGGCTTTGGGAAATAATGGTAAATATTGGAAAGAGCACTGGGTTAGTAGTTAGCAGCCTTGGTTTTAGACTATTGTTGTTACTTCTGGATACTACATTTTAGGAAGACATGTAAACAAGTTGCCCTATCCAGAAGCAGGTGACAACTAAAATTGTGAATCCTTCTTAGGATTGAGTAAAAGAAATAGTTATTGTTAGTCTAAAGAGGACTTAGAGAGAACAGGAACTTTGCCTTCAAATAATTGAAAAGTTGTCTTGTAGAAGAGAAATTAGTCTTACTCTGCTTGATCCCAGAAGACCTGTTATTCAATTAAAAGTTTGCTAGGCTGCATATTAAGGAACTACAGCTATTTACTATCTGCATTACCTTGGCAACTGACTTCATTTCTCTTGCTTCAGATTCTTCATCTATAATCTGAGACATTTGAACTAGATGACCTTCTAAGGTCTAGTTCTTATCTAAATCTATAATCTTATAGAAGTAGGTTCTTATAAGAATACAGAAGTTATAAGAATATAGATATTAGTATAAAAAAGGATACATCAGAAAGTAATGAGGTCACTGACACTGAGAAAGTTAAACACAGGCTAGATTACCATTTTTCAGCAATACTATTATAGAGGACATTCATGCTTCAAATAAGAGTATAGATTAGATGAATTCTGAGGCTTCTTCTAATTGCCTGCTTTGTGACCATAGGAAAGTCAGATTTTTTTGAATCTTGATTTCCCTCTTCTATAAAAGTTGGACTATATGATTCTGTTGATTGTGGAGCTGTAAATTTCCTTATTATATACATATAGTATTTCAAAGTCTAAATAAATACAGAGTAAGAAACAGAAAGGTTGAACAAAGAAGTGGAAATAAAAATCTCTATAAAAGATGTTTTCATTAATTTCTGTGAAATTTGAATGGTGATACACTCATACTTGTTATACTATCCCAATATCCAGATAGTTATGAAAAATGCACACATAAACTAGGACAATCCTGAGTACAATGCTTTTGATCTACAGAAAGTGGCATTTTAGGTTATTGGAGAAGATCTCTACTTAGGTCTATAAGTACCACAGACGTGGGAAGGTTTATTTTCTCTGATTTCAAAAATAAGACAATGTAGTAGAATCTTTTCCTGTCTAAGAACCTTCTTTGAAGCATACCTGACACTTGGTCATTCTGGTTGAAGAGGGTACTCAATATCCACTCACTTTTTTTGATGAGGAGACATGGCAGTCAAAAACTATACCAGCTCATTTAATTACAAAATATTACAGAGGAAGGTGGTTCAACATTATTCGCAAAACAAAGGACAATGGAGCAGAAAACATCTGCAAAAAACCTGGCATGAAAGCAAGCCTTTAGCTTGCCTTAGCAAGTCATGAACCTAAAAGGAATATGACAAAACAGACACAAAATAGATCATTGTGTTCATGGTTTTTATCATTGATAAGAGTGGAATGATCATTAAAAAAAAGAAAAAAGAGTAGAATGATCATATTTGGGTTCTAACAGCATAATCCTAAATAAGTGGAAACAAAGAATAGAAGAATCATACAAAATAAACGTTATCTGGAGGTGCCCTAATTTTGAAACCGCTGAGATAAAATATTAATATGTCTGGAAGAGGGAAAGATCTAGAATAACTAGAAAAATCACAGATGGTATTATATGATTCAGAGGACACTAATAACTACCAGTCCATGTCTACTTACCCCTCTCTAAAAAATATGAGAGTACTCTTCATATATGCTGACATTATCCTTTTAATACAGATGAAAACTGAACAGAGTATCTTTTGCAAATGATTTTTTTTATATTAAACCCTATTAGAGTCACAGGTTATAGATGGATTGAGAGATTACAAGATCCCATTGTGTTTGTTATTTATTGGTTGTGAAAAATTTAAACTGGTAAAATAAAATACAGTTTTAAAGTCTCTCTGAAAAAGAGTTTCCCATCTATATGTTAAGATCATAGATACTTCCTTGGTCATTGTAACCAAGGAAATGACTTTGTTATCTAGTCCTCTAATTATTAATATTAAATAAGGCTTATAATGGCAACATATGCTCACTGAAAAAGTGCTCACTACTTTCATGAAAGATATCTTGTGAAGGATTCAAATAAGAGTAAGAGAGATTTTTGCAATTACATTTTGCTGATTGTAGTAAGACTCAGAAAATTATGGCGCGTCAAATAAATTATAACTTACTGACATAATAGAATATTAAATTTTCATAACAATAAGTGATAAAGAATGATATAAGGACTTATTTGAAGCAAAAAAACAAGATAAACCAGAATTGCATATAAATTGACTATATAAAAAAGAAAGCCAGAATTAGTGGAACAGATTTGGAGATATTTAAGATACTGAGTAAAAGCAGGTTTTTTTTGGCTTATTGATCATTAATTTTGTTCTTCCTATTTTTAAATGCTTTGGGGGGGGTTGGACAGATTTACTTTTTATGTTTGTAATAAAAATAATTTAAAATATTTAATAGAATATTATATAACTTCTTCAATTATATTCACCTTGTTTGAAAAGAGGTCAGCAGGAAAAAATAAATGGCTGAAGAATAATTCTTATCCAGACTATGACGTGTAATTACATGGGCAGCTCGTTTAATTAGTATACCTATCTGGAGACACCAAAGTCTATAAAAGAATCAAATTTCTCAAGACCTAAAGGATAACAAACAAACATTCTGTGTTCATAAGTAAGCTACAGCAGGAAAGTATCTTGAGCATAAAAACAGATGTATAAATATTGCCAAGAAAAGATCTGGCCAGAAAAGGAGGTGGGTTATTGATACATCAGGAGAAGTACCTGTATTGGTACCTGTGAAATCTTAAAAGGACTTTAGAACGGCCTCTAGGATATTGGGTAGATCCTCTTTAGAGGATTTACATGAGGAAAAGAAGTTATGAAGGTTGTGATTAGCATTGTCAAAGAGAATACTCAAATTGGCAAAATAAAACAAAACAAAAAACATAGCTTCCTTAAAGCATTGAAGCACATTTGCCAGGAAATCTTGCAAGTCTTGTAATTTTTTTTTTAATAAAAAGCTTGAAACTGAAAAAGAAATACTTTTTCCCTGACCTTTTTACACCAAGGTTAACAGTGTGAAATGAAAAATAGTAGCAGAGATAACAGAAGCTCACAGGAGACAAAATCCAAAAAAATGAGCTAGGAATGAACCCTACTGCTCCATCTTTCTAGATAAATGAACAAAAGTTAGCAAGCAAAATGACTTAGAGATTCTAATTCAAGAAAGCAAATTTGATACCATGATATCACAATATCACTGAGATTTTATGGCTTGAGATCCATATATACTATGTCTCTAAAATAAATCTTACTTTAAAGAAGTGAGTAGGTTGGGAGGCAAATTAGCATTGCATGATTTTTGGGACTAGAATTATGATTTCATCCACAGGAGAACCTCTCAGTAAGGAATTTCCTCCTACTGATACAAATTGGCAACTTTTCTGCAATTTACATTCTTAAGAGAATTGCCTCAGAACTCTAGGAGGTTAAGTGGCTTGGTCATGGTCACATAGCATGGGGCAGTGGCTAAGCTGAAACCCAGGTCTTGAATTTATTTTTATTATTTTTCATTGAAGGTTTTTTATTTTCAAAATATATTCAAGGATAAATTTTCAATATTGACCCTTGAAAAACCTTGTATTCCCATTTTTCCCCTCTTCCCCCACCTCTTCCCCTAGATGGTATGTAGTCCAATATATGCTAAACATGGTAAAAATATATGTTAAATCCAATATAGGAATACATATTTATATAATTATCTTATTGCACAAGAAAAATCAGATCAAAGAGTAAAAAAAAAAAAATTAAATTAAATTAAAGCAAACCTTAACAAAAAGAGTGAAAATGCTGTATTGTGATCCACCCTCAATTCCCACAGTCCTCTCTCTGAATGTAGATGGCTCTCTCCATCTGTTGGAATTGGCATGAATCATCTCATTGTTGGAAAGAGCCATGTCCATCAGAATCATTGTATAAATTTTCAATATTGACCCTTGAAAAACCTTGTATTCCCATTTTTCCCCTCTTCCCCCACCTCTTCCCCTAGATGGTATGTAGTCCAATATATGCTAAACATGGTAAAAATATATGTTAAATCCAATATAGGAATACATATTTATATAATTATCTTACTGCACAAGAAAAATCAGATCAAAGAGTAAAAAATAAAATAAAATAAAATAAAATTAAAGCAAACCTTAACAAAAAGAGTGAAAATGCTGTTTTGTGATCCACCCTCAATTCCCACAGTCCTCTCTCTGAATGTAGATGGCTCTCTCCATCTGTTGGAATTGGCATGAATCATCTCATTGTTGGAAAGAGCCATGTCCATCAGAATCATTGTATAATCTTGTTGCTGTGTACATTGATCTCCTAGTTTTGTTCATTTCATTTAGCATCAGTTCATGTAAGTCTCTCCAGGCCTTTCTAAAATCATATTCCTTGGGGCAGCTAGATGGCACAGTGGATAGAGCACCAGCCCTGAAGTCAGGAGGACCTGAGTTCAAATCTGATTTCAGACACTTAAAACTTCCTGGCTATGTGACCCTGGGCAAGTCACTTAACCCCAATTGTCTCAGCAAAAAAAAAAAAAAAAAAAAAAAAAAAAAAGCCAAATAATAACAAATAAATAAATAAAATCATCCATCCTCTTGATTATCTTTTAATAGACAATAATATGGCATAACATTCATATATCATAACTTATTTAGACATTCTCCAACTGCTGGGCATCCAATCAGTTTCCAGTTTCTTGCCACTATAAAAAGGGCTGTTACCAACATTTTTGCACATGTGGCTCCGTGTTCCTTGGGATACAGGCCTTGTCTAGACACTGCTGAATCAAAGTGTACGCACAGTTTGGTAGCCCTTTGGGCATAATTCCAAATTGCTCTCCAGAATGGTTGGATTCATTTCACTAACAATGTATCAGTATCCCAGTTTTCCCACATCCCCTCCAACTTTTGTCATTCTCTTTTCCTTTCATCTTAGCCAATCTAAGAGGTATGTAGCGGTATCTCAAAGTTGTCTTAATTTTCATTTCTCTGATCAATAATGATTTCGAGCATTTTTCATTTGACTAGAAATGCTTTCAATTTCTTCATCTGAAAATTGTTCATATCCAGGTCTTGAATTTAAAGCTAACTCTATTCATTGCCTTTCCTTGCATATATTGTATTATTAAAATGTTGTGTTTATGCAGGAAAATCTAAAACCTTGAGTGGGAATGAATTTGGATAAACATAAAGATAGAAGTGATGATGTGTGTGACTAGGAAAAAAGGAAAGATTTTCAAAAAGGAAAGGAGAATGAACCTGGTCATGACAAAATTCTAGAACATGTTATTTAAAAATGGTGAGTTAGCATCCTAGAAAAAAAAAAGAAGTGATCACAAACAGCCCATATTGTTTTTCCAAAAAGGGTTTTGTCAGACCAAAAAATGTTTTTCATTACAATTTTATTAATCTAGTATATCAGGGAAATGATGTTAATGTAGTTTACCTAAGTCATTTTAGCAATGATTTGGCATACTTTTCATGCTCTTGAGGAAAAGATACAGACAGGTGGACTGGATGATACAATTAGGTAGTTTGAAATTAGCTGAATGGTCAAAACTAAAGAGTAGTCATTAATGGTTCCATGTCAATTTGGAATGATGTCTCCTCTGATGTGCCCCAGGATTTTGTACTTGACTCTATACAGTTTTTACATTTTTCTCAATAAAATTAATGGCTTTTATCAATGATTAAAGTATAGATGGTATGCTTGTCAAATCAGCAGTGCTAGAAGAGATACTTAACATTGGATAAAAGAGAATCAAAATAAATTCTTACAGCCTAGAAACCTGGGTCAAATGTACTAAGATGAAATTTAATAGAAGTAATGTAAAATTTCACATTGATTTCACAAGTACAAGATGAAGAAAATGCAGCTACATAATAATTTTATCTAAAAAAAAAAAAGCTGGGGTTTTAGCTCAGTATATTATGGCAGTGAAAACAACAAATGTGATCCTGGTCTACATTAAGAGAAGGATGATGTCCAAAACTATACAGGTAACAATTCAGTAGTACTAGGACCTGGCCAGACCACATTTGGAGTATTGTGTTGAACTTTGGATGCCTCATTTGGGAAGACACATTGCTACATGGAAGAGTCTCAAAGCATAGAAAAAGGCCTTGAGATAATTCCATGTAAAAATCAAAGGAATACCAGATGTTTACCCTGGAAGAGAAAAGACTTAGGTAGGATATGACTATTATTTCAATTATTTGAAAGGCTGTCAAGTTGAAGAGGGAATAGACTTGTTCTGCTTGGTCCTAAATGGCAGAACTAGTATAAGGAAGTACTTCCTTCCTACTAGAGTTATCTTAAATTTGAATGGATTGCCTTGGATACTCTCAAGTTCTTGCTTCCTAGATATCTTCAAAGACTAGAAGACCACTTTCTTATTTTTAATGTTAAACATATACAATTCTTCTATATTTATTTCCACATTTATCATGCTGCACATAAAAAATCAGATCAAAAAGGAAAAAAATGAGAAAGATAAAAAAGCAAGCAAACAACAAAAAAGGTGAAAATACTATATTGTGATCCACATTCAGTCCTCACATTCCTCTTTTTGGATGCAGATGGCTTGCTCCATCACAAGTCTATTGGAATTGGCTTAAATCACCTCATTGTTGAAAAGAGCCACATCCATCACAATTGATCATCATACAATTTTGTTGCCACTGTGTACAATGATCTCTTGGTTCTACTTATTAGAAAATAATTTTTCAAATATTCTTATTCAGATAGATTGAACTAGAGGGCCTCTAAAATTATTTCCAACTCAGATTCTGATGCTCAATCTACTAGTACTATAATCTGTTTTCAAAAGAATCAGCAAACTATATATAAATTATATCAAATTGATTACCATCTCAATGAGGGAGAAAAGAGAAAGTAAGGGAGTGAATTTAGAACTAAAATTTTTTTAAATGTTAAAATTTGTTTGTACATTTAATTGGGAAAAATTCATTTTAAAAAATCAGGTCATTTTTTTCCAAATCTCTAGAAAAAAGGTACAAAAACTCTTCTTTTTTACTACTGCAGGTAAGAGAATATTACTTGTACTTTTAATGAACTAAACCCATAAGTAATTTCAAATTATTATTATTGTAAAAAAAAAAGTAATTTCAGCAATAGAATTTTTTTCAAGGAAATTTATGAAAGTTTAACATCTTTACTTAAGAGCCAGCACTAATAACATCTTAAAATGTTTTATTTTTATAATGTGTTTTGTGAATATTTCTAGAATATTTTAACATGGTAGCATTTATTGGTGTTTTTAAAAAAGGCTACTGTTTTCAATACTTGAAAACATTTTAACCTAAAATTCTTTCTATTCTTGGTTTGAGATTGCATGTTTATCATTCTTCAACATTTATTTTTGCCTTCTAACCTTTGAAATTATTGTTTTGCCTTTTTAAGGTGTCAATCCTAAGAGTGTATCTTTGTTGACCCATGGAAAGGAAGGAAATCCATATACTTGGAATAATTCTATATTTTCCAAACCACTGGGGCCCATTGGTGCAGGACTTGCTTTCAACAGGTCTAATGCAGGTAAAGCAGAAGATTACACTCAAAAGAAATCTTTCCTCCATTTTTTCTTTAGGAATTTTTTCGTTTGACAAGATTTTAACATGTGGGCTGTATGTAGAGATAATTTGGAATGAAGTCAAAGCATCACCTTCATCTTTTTAGGATTTATTTGTGCAATGACATCAAATTCATCCCCAATATTAATCACTCATTTTCAAAGGTTGACTTTTCCTTATCTTTTTCAAAACTCATTCATTCATTCAATAATTCTTTTCTAAATGTCTCTTTATAAGTAAGATCTCGTGCTAGGTGCTGGAGATACAAAGACAAAAAGAACAAAGTCACTCCATTGAGAACCTATGTTTCATTGGGAGACATAACATATGCATTGATTACTGTGTATAACTTCAGGCCAGAGAAAGCCCTAACAATAGCGGGATCAAGAAATGTTTTCCTTATAATGGGGATTCCCAACCTGGTGTCCATGAATTTAAAAGTCTTAAGAAAATATTTTGATAGTTATACTTTAATACAATTGTTTCTTTTGTAATTCTGTGTTTTATGCATCTAAAAACATTACTCAGAGAAAGTTCCATAGGCTTCACCAGACTGCCAAAGGGGTTGATGAAAAACAAAAGGTAAAAAACCTCTGTCTTAGGAGAGGGCACCTAAGTTGAGAATAAAGGAAACTAAGAATTTTAGGAACAGAGTTAAGGTGAGTTCATTTCAGAGATTGAGGATATACAAGACAACCAAAGGCACAGATATGGGAGATATGGAAGGTTTGTAGAAAAATTATATCAGTTTCCCTAAATGTTTAGTGTATGAAATGGAGTAATATGAAAATAAATGTGGAAAGGTACACAGGAGCCAGATTTGGAAGGGCTTAAATGCCTACCTAGGAGTTTGTATTTCATCCTAGAGGCAAGAGGAAGCCATTGAAGGTTTTTGAGCATCAGTAACATGGTCATACTTGTTCATTAGGAAGATTATTTTGGGGAATTATATGAAGAGTGATTTAAAGAGGAGATTATAGTTAAGAATATGCTGATTGTCTATTCTATTGTAATTATACAGCTGAGAATTAAATAAGGCTTAGATTGATTGGTTGATGGCCATGTGAATTGAAAAGAAGGTCCAGATACAAGAGATATCATGAATGTAGAATTTACAAGATTTAGCAATTGTTTGGATACAGAAATGAGGAAGAATGAATAGTTAAAGATACAGGTTTGAGATTGCAAACCTGTATGGTGGGAAGGAAGTAATGGAGGGCCAAGTTTAAAAGATGAAGGTAATAAAGGTTTCCCATTTTTGAAAAGTTGACTTTTAGATACCTACTGGATTTTTTGGGGGAGATGTTCAGCAGCTGGTTGGTGATATGGACTGCTATGCAGGAGAGAAAATCAGTTGTTTGTTTTTTTGAAGACATTTTTCATTCTGTTCATTCTTTCCTTTCATCTGCCTTCTCTATAGAAGAAAGCATAATTAAACCAATTGAAAAGCTATCATGCAAAGAAATGTTACCTGAAAAAATAGAGGAACCAAAAGGTAATATTTGGTTATTAGAAGTAGATGTATTTTATTCACTGTATTTATTCATTTTTTTCTCTGCTTGCTTTGTACTCAAAACTAGCTTTTTGCTACAGACTTTATACTTCATGCATTAATAAAAAGTACCAGGATTTTTTCGTTAACTTTAAATTGCTAAGTTATATTATCTCTTGAGCTTTTAAGAATAAGAAGTGGTTAGAGCCCTTTTGTATCATTTAACAAACAAACAAACAAAAAAAACTAGAGTTTCTCCTTCATTTCTCTTCTCAGTAGGACAATTTCTAAAGAAGAATCTGGGAACAATAAAATAATCCCTCTTGTAAAATCCCTATAGAAGGAGAGGAAGAAAGTTTCCCTGGTTCTGTCTAGTGTCTCCTTTCTCCTCCCAGGATCTTTCCCTTCCATAATCTCTTCCTACCCTTTCTTATAAGCCATTCAGGGCCATAATAACCTGGAAAGAGATGGGTCTGTTTCTCAAAAATAGGATCAGGGGGAGAGAGAGAGAGGAATTGTCACACAGAGGGAGGCTCATAGAGAAAATGTTTGCTTTAACTAGGAACAATCTTGGAGAATAAATAGATACAATAGCAGCAATTCTGTGACTGACAAATCTTTCCACATATTACCTTATACTTCCACATTATAAAATTATAGGTGTTCAAAGAACTCTAATTCAGTTAAAATATTAAAATTATTATTTTTTTATTATAAAACTATTATATTTTTGCCAATGTATATAATACAGTTCTACTCAGTATACATAACCAATGTTTTAAAAGTATATTAACTGTGTAAATTTTACACTTTTGATAAAATAATGCTTGCTAATTATGAACATCTATGTCTTGTTTGTTGTCTTGTCAAATAGGGAGCATACTCTCTATTCAAAATCATCCTATTGTGTGTTTGGCTTGTCCATAATCTAACTGTAAAACTTCATACCATGTCAATAGGAAATTATGGAAGTTATACTACTTACAATCAGCCAGGATATATCCCATCATTTCACAAAAAAGAAGTTGGCTCAGCTGGCCAAAGGATACACTTAGCACCTCTTGGTGCTACTTCAGGTAAGATGTGGCCTATTATGTAAATTTCAAACTACAGATTATGTAATTGCTGTTTCATGAAGGGTAAAAAATCAAATCAAAAATCCATTATTCATTTTAAGTTTGTTTTCATTGATTCAGTCATTACTTAGCTAAATTTCTATTTGTTTATTAGCAAAGGTTTCTTTTTGGGCATCCCACAACAGGTTGGTCTGGGTTTCATAATAAGCTTCATGAGATAATAAGATTTAGAATTCGAAAGACGCCCCCCTTCCCCCTCATTTCACTAGTAAAAAAATTGAAACCCAGAGAGGTTAGGAGGCTTTGCTCTGGATCCCACAGTAAGTGGCTTTTCTCTATAGCTCCATTACTTAGTGAACAAAAGCTGTGAAATCCAGTCATCCGATGACTTTTATTTTCCAGATTTAGCCCTCAGTGGGTCTTCTCTTACCTCAAAAAAAGTTAGCCCTGGTAATAATGTCCCTTGGCCACCCAGCTTCAGCTCATAAGCTTTGTCTATGATTCAAGATGGAGCCTCTGTGTCTGAGGTAACTTAGCTTTAATCATAAATTCTCTACACTTGTACAGATAAAATTAAGCACATTAAAAATGGTACTTTTAAAGCAAATATAGCATATTTTAATTTGATAGAAGGAAAAAATTCCCCAAATATAGCAGTATGAATAAGGAATGGACTGCCTAGAAAAATAGTGAGTTCCTCATCCCTAAAATTGGTCAAGAGGAGAACAGATGATACTTTGTCAGCCAAAGATGTTGTAGAAGGGGGGATTCATATTCATGTATGGTTTTGAACTGGATGGTCTTGAAGAAGTCTGTTCCAACTCCGAAATCCTGTCACTTAAAAAAAACTATTCTGGAACACAATTCATTATTTCTACCGGAGGTCTAATATATTTACGAGTTCCTGATATTATACATTGATTCTTATCAACATTTCTAACCTTACTAATTTATTCTTCTATTTTATTTTAGGATGCAAACTTTCTGTAGGTTTATGCTTGACTCTAATGTTTGGGAAAGTTTGACATTCTAGTTCCTCCAGAACACCAATCCTCCTGCTTATGGGCTTTCACAAACCACTGATCAAAGGGAAAACTTGGGACAAATCACCTAGCTTCTTTGAGGCTCCTGACAAGAAAGGTTCCTCTCATGTCTATAATCATTAAAACACTAGATAATTATTCTCACTTTAAAAAAAAAAAAAGTCTCTTGGCTTCCTGCTCTCAATTCCTTTATTTTTCCAGTGGAAAAAAAAGTGAAAAAAAGAGAGAAAAGAAAAATAGATCTAACTATGCTGCATCCCTGGGTCTAGTACCTCTGATTGCAACTAACATACTTATCTGCCACTTTACCCTTTGATTCAGAAACTAAAGAGCCTCTTTTTCTTAATTTTTTCAGACTATGAAGAGTATGTTTAAATATGTTTTCATGTAATAGAAGCTTGTTTAAACTAATTTGCATAGCATTTTAAAGCAAGTTGATCTAGTGACTCCCATTGGCAACTTCTTTTTCCTCATTATGGAACTTTGAGGTGATTATGTGCTTAAAACAGAGTCAAACATTTGTATAAAAAAAAAAACAAACAAAATTAAACAGAATAAACTGGTTTCATTACATAAGCCATTCTCTAAGATTAAAAAATATCACAATCAGTGTTTGAAGACTTTAAAAATTATTAAAAGCACTCGACTCCTCTGGTGAATTTTTATATTCTGTATAGAAGAGAAGAGATGAAAATTTAAAGTGACTGTGCTCAATTAATCTTATTTATAAAAAGAACTGCTGAAGGAATTAACAATTTTATATATAGAAATGATTATCATAAGAAATATTACAATAAAGCAACCTCATAAGGAATTATTTACCTTAGCTGAATAGCAATCTTGTAGCAGATAATATTTTTCCCTTAATTAACTATGATATATTTTAATACCTGGGTACAGAGTTGGGACCTTGGTGTAGGCCAAAGTGGGTAGCTGCCATGGGCAAAGTACCTGGCAGGGCCACTGAGAACAGTTTTTAATATTATTATTTAAATAAATGCTTATAATTTTAATGCCAGAAAATTTCAGCAAATCCTCTTGGATAATTACATGTTGGGTGGGGATACAGAATGAAATTTTCAAAACCTTGCCTAGACCCCATGGACACCTTGTCCCTGCTCTGCCTTTGTGCCTCCAGTAGGAATAATGCTATTTTTAAAAAGTGTTTGTTAAGATTACATTTTTAAACCAATATGAATGTCATAATTCATATATTAATTGTTCTGTCAGGTTATCATGCTTATTCCTGTTTCCTTTTTCCAAAGTAAATGTTATCTTATAATTTTTCATCTCTTCATTTACTCTGCCTATCAGATAAATCTACAGCCGGTGATAGGAGGAAAGGTAAAAAAAAGAAGTAAATGTTAATCACTCTCAAGTGATAACCTTAGGAAAACATTGTGTGTAAGAGAAGTGTCTTCCAGTGCTCCCACTTTTGTGAGTCTCCCACAAGAAAATAAAAGCAGGTCATTACCGTATTTACTCAAATATTTTCCCCCTCTTGTATTCTCTTGCTCTCTTCCTTCTTCCCTCTCACCAAATTTTGAGAAGAAAAATCCTCCATTGACCTCCAGGATCACACACATTTACATATTTTTGTCCCTTCTCTGCTCTGGAATGGTAACCATGACTGCCAGGAGAAAGTCCTTGGGCTTTAAGAACTTCAATCAATTTCACAGCTCAAAATAGCTTCTTCTTTTAAGTGGAATATCCTTGGCAAGGCAGAATAAATGTTTAAATTAAGGCCATACACTACCTGTGCATCTCAAGACTGCTTGCCAGTAGCTATGGAATCTGGGGAAAGAGAGCAGATTGAATCAACATTCATTTCTTTATCTCTATCCAACAGTGCTTCTCCCTATAGTTATAGTAGGCATTGAGGTTGCTGGCAGATATGACAAAGAGACAATGTGTGCCAGGCCTGCCAGGAGACATAGAGACAGTTATCTAAGGCTGTTTCCTTCCCCACTCCCACCCTTAGACCAGCGGTACTTCCATACTACATCAACAGTTTATAAGGAAAAAAAATTCTGGACGTAAACACCACTATCATTTAATCACTTTTCCTAATTTCCTCTCCGAAGCACTTAACCAATCTTTCTTAGATATCTGTCTTAGATATCTAAGTGCCCCATGCTGCTTTTCCCCTCCTTACTCCCCAATACTCAAATTTTTTTTTTGCTGTTGTATCCCTTCCTATCCCACAATGTAAAATAACCCATCTTATATCTCATCTACTCAGACCCAAGCTATTAGTTAGCCAATAGAAGCACTTTAATTACAAGAGCTAATGATCTTTGCATGTTAATGTGAAAGCCTCTACATGGGTAATTAATATATGTGCATTTTAATTGGTACCTTCTGGGGACACCATTCCTCACCTTTATTGTCTTTAAGGTTGGAAATTTCAAGCTAAATCAAAAAGGAGGGACAGAATTGTGTTAGACAAATGAGAGAGAAATTTTCCTGGCAGTCATTGCTTTTCAACAATTTATCATATATCACAGCCTATGCTCCCTAAAGTATAATATTGACTGCACAGTTCCACACTTAAAAGTCTTTTTCACTCTAAGAGTGGCAGAAGACTAAGATCCAGATGCTCGCATAATTCCCCCCACATACCCTGTTTTAGAGTGAAAGTATCAGAGAGAAATGGGGGAAATTATGCGAGTAAATACGGTATAATTGGCCTTAATGTGCAAAAATGCCCATTTTGGCCTCTACATTTCATCTTGACATTTGGGTTTTAATGCAAGGATGGCAGACACTACACAATGTGAATGATATGTTAGTGACAAATGAAAAGCATCACATAACCTAATTCATGACAGAGTACCCATTTTACTATGCCAGTTATTTTAGGGAAAAATTATGGAAACCAAATTGCCTATAAAGTACTTTAGCTTTAGTTTCATAAGAGATAAGTATGCCTGCAACAGAACTGATGAAACTGTTCAGGTAAAAATTAGCTAATCACCATGAGTAAAGAATATATATTTTAAGTCAATCAAACTTTTGGCTGAATGATCCCAATCCATTAATAAATGTCCTGCTGTCACTGGTTTGGGGTCTGTAGGAACATTATTATAATTAGCAAATGCTCACTAAGTTAACATTCACACTCTTTCTTGCCCTTTGGAGAAATTCAACTGTTCTTGATTCAATGGAATTAAATTTTCCACTTTTAAAATAAAGCATAATTGTCTTACTTTTTAACTTCATGAATACTTGTTGGGAAATATTTACAGGATTCATAGCACCAAATGAATTTTCTATAGTTATGCAATGTTTGGATGCCATGTACTTGCCTCATCTGTATTGTGACTGGACAGTTCATTAAAATTATGTATATTTAAAGATTCCTAGATTGAACAAAGGCCAGAAATTCTAAGTAGATCCAGCCAGCCTGACTCAACTGCAGAATAAGCAGTGGTGTGATCAGCATAATGATAGCTGGCATCTACATGCACTTTAAGGTTTGCCCAGCACTTACATATTGGCAAGAGCACTGGATTTGGAGTCAAAAGGCCTGAGCTAATATCTTAGCTCTATAATTTATTACATATGCAACTTAAAAACAATCCCAGAGCCTCTCAAGGACTCAGTTTCCTTATTTGTAAAATGAAGAGATCAGATAAGCTGAGGTTTAAGTCCCTTCCAGCTCTAAATCCTATGGTCCTATTAAAAAAAAAATACCAAAAACATATGTATGTTATGTGATACACAGATATCTATATCTCTATCTCTTTATCCACACACACACACACACACACACGTGAGTGTGTGTGTATATGTGTGTATATGTATGTATATATATATATGTATATGTATATCCTCGTCAGCATGAATCAGAAATATCCAGCAGTGTGGGAACTTGAATATATGATAGTCTTTCTGTTGCAAATTCTAATTTTGCCAGCACTGCCCAAAAGTTCAGCTATAGCTCTCTCTATGAGCAGTGCTTCTGTGTCCACATTTATAAAATAGAGCCATTAGAGGTGTTCAGGAGAAATCACTGCATGAGTCTTTTGAAAAAGAGATTGAAATTTTAAAACTTTCCCCCCTAAAATGACAGGATTAATGACCTTCCTTGAAATGTTTGAAATCAAATCAATTTATGTAGTTCTTATTTCTAATTTTGGTTTTTTTCAGATTATGCCTGGAATACAAAAACTGGTCGGACCCAGTTTTCAGGCCCTACTTACAATCCTACAGCAAAAAATATAAATATTTTAAACCGTGCACATCCAGTTCATTCAGTACATGGAAGAACAGACTGGGTGGCCAAATATGGAGGCCATCGGTAGAAGGCTTGTTTCAAAATGCCCTCCTTGTTCTAGAACAGTATGTTCCATTGCTATACTCCGAGAAATGTCTACAAATGTTTAGTTCCACTGATTTCTGGGAGAAAATCACAACAGTGGATTATTTAATGGCAAAAATCATCTTGTATTTTATTCCATCCTTATGAAAGAAAAACACATCACTTAGCATTATTGTCTACATTAATTTAAGAGTAGAATTTTACAAAGTATTGAATAAACTTTGCCAAAGTATCAAGTATTTTGATCTACAAATGAATAGATAATAAATACAAGAAACTTTTTTTTCTTCTTAAAAACTCTTGAAAATTTGGGCCCTTTTAAAATACACTAAACATTCTCTCCTTGTTAAATTGTTTTGGAGAAGGATTGTTCTCAGATTTCTATATTTTTCTGAAAACTCCTTTGGACCATGATAGGTTCTTGAAGATGATGCTTATTTGGGCAAGCTTTTTTTTTACTGTATTGACTGATGAAAAGCAAAAAATATGATAGTTTGCCATTTTATGTTTTCTATTTTATAAATATTAGGCAGAGATCATTTTAACCTTCCATCAAATATTTTTCTACAGAAAATGTAATTAATACAGAGTATATCAAAATTATGCTATAAGGATATAGTAGAAGATTCTATACATTTTGTGTCTGGTTTATCTAGCTACAAATGATATGTTTTGGTGACTATAAATTTCAGTGGCCTGAGGACTTCCAAATTAAGAATAAGCATAGCATCGAGACGATTCCTAAAGTTGCATTAAATTTCTGTTCCCCAGCCTTGCAGAATGTGATTTTGTTCCTGAAAGTAAATTGTTGATGTTGTAGATCACTAGCTATACCTTTTTCATTTGACCTAAAAAATAAAACTCATTCATTTACTGTAGCAACAATGGCACTAAAGATGTATTTAATAATTTTATTTCAAAATCTGTTTTTCAGGGAGACATTTTAAAGTTTGTACCACTCTATTTAAATCTGCCTATTTGTTAACTGGAAAGACTGTTTATTCTTTTAAGATACAACAATGTTATCAATTGATATTTTTATATATTTTAATACTTTGTTTAAAAAAATGTAGCTGTTATTGCCATCATCTTGTGTTCTATAATTTGTGAGCTGTATCCAATGGCATGTTAGCAAAAAAAATCAAGCATTTTTGCTACAATAACTGCGCCTTTCATTGTTGAAAAATACTGTATAATTCTGGAAAAAAAAATCTAAAAAATGAGTTGTCTGCTTAGTAACGTGCCACAGTTTTAAATCAACCATATTGCTCTGTGTTTCTTTGTACCATATGGTCAGTCCTTTGATTTAATAAATCTTTTATGTAACTGATAATCTCTTAACTCTGAAGAGTGTCTATTGAAGTAATTACAATTAAGTAATAGAGTCATAGATTGTTAGAGATGGAAGGGTTCTCAGAGATCATACAGGTCCAGATGCCATCTTCTGACTGTGTAGATATATGGAAACTTGCTTAAGTTCAAATTGCTAATTAGTCAAAGAGTTGGGCCTAGGATCTTGGCCTCCTGACTCCTAGTCTAGTGTGCTTTCCACCACATTAGGCAGTTTATCATACTTAAAGTAAACATGTAACTATTATTCCTCAAGGTTTCTCTTGAAAAAGAAGATAATCTTGGGGCAAGTCTTGCCAGATTAGCTATTGGCCACATACCCATAAATAATATATACCAGGTTAGTAGGAAAGAATATTGATTTAATGTTTCTCTACTAGTGTGGGTGACCTGAGTGGTCATTTATAGTTTAGTAAATAATTTGCTATTTATTCACAAGATTATCCATACCTATAATATTATTTCATCATGTAAAGTTATGCTAAAAATGTAAGATGAAATTTTTGCATTGTCTTCATTGACAAGATTTTCAGGGGTTTTATAAATTATTAAAGCTCAAACAAATGCTAAGTATCATGAGCTTGTAAGTAGAAGTACGTACAAAGATTATATAAAACTTATATAAAACTGTCAAAAATTATCCTGTTTCCTTCTACTTGTCTCCATCCAATAGAGTTTTCTATTCTGACAACAGGCATTTTATTCATTGAAATTAAATGTGAGCACTACCAGCATTGCCCTATCTCCAGATAGTGGGGCAACTCTCAAGTTTTGAATATTCCAAGGGAAGACCAAGGAACCTCCCTATTTCCATCAGTGCAGGATCCATTCTGGATTCTAAGCAGAGTTCTGAAATCTTGATAGAAAAAAAAAAAAAAAAGTTTTTTTTTTTTTTATTTGTTTGTTTTTATTACACATCTATTACATTTAGCATTTATCCATGGTAATGATGAAAGATGATCTTAAGACAACACTAACAACTATAAATTCCAACCTTTACTTTCTAATTATTAAACAGCCATAGCTATATGGAGGGCCTCCTTGTTGGGAGATAACATGGATCTGGGTCTCCTGAGGCTTCTATTCTGGAAATGGCTCAGAGCAAGGGGCTTTTTTGTACCCTTGAACAGACAGAGTGCCCTTCTGTACTCTGTACCCTAAACAATTCTGCATATAAGTTGAAGATGCTGACCTGCTTGGGTAAAGGGAGTTCCTTTTTTATGAAATCACCCTTCCAGTCTCTTTCCGATCCCCATGGAAAATTTCTAGTGATGATCAGTTGCCTGAGGCAATCGACAGCCTCCCTGCTTTCAAGGTTTCAGACCCAGCTCAGCTGCAGGCTAAAAACAGGTCTCTCTAGGATAAAGCTTATTCAATTTCCCACTCTATAGAAATCCTGGGGTAAAGAAGGTGGAGGGAAAAGTTTGGGGCCTTTGAGCACTCAGGATTGTCAGCAGATATTCACCTAACACAAGTTCAGCCAATAAATGGTAACTGGTTTATTTCACAAGTGGCTTGATATCACAAAGAAAGCAAGGAACTGTTACAAAAACCTCAGTGAACTAGAACTTATTACTCTTTCCCTGGCACTGTTAGCAAAATAAAACAGACCTAGAAGAGACCTGGATTGCAATAGCATTTAGATCTGTTAAAAAAAAAAAAAAAAAAAAAGGCAAGAAAGAATGCTTATACAATCAGAAGGATGCCCACAGACCTGATGGGTGTTTGAAGAGGAAAAAACCCAGAGAGGAAGGGATAATTGTCCTTTGTGTATTCAGACCAGTGGGGAGGCATCTAGAGGAAAAATGTGATGTGTCAATGGTTCCCTGAACCCCTCCACAATCTAATGTGACTGTGCTTGGAACTTCCTGCAGAGCTGATGGCCATTGACAGAATTATTCACCATATGGGAAAGTCTATGATAGCAGGGTCATTCAGATGCAGTCCAAACTATAATCTATAAAGGGAAATGATCTGTATCTCTTCCTTGTCAATCTAGGAGCATATTTGAAGATGCTATGAAAGTAAAGGGCTAGCACTAAGATAAAAAAATTTCATTTGGATTTATAATCCTAGGCTTTGTGAAAGAACTAAGTTATAAGTGGTTATGTTATTATACACATGGGAATATTTCTCAAATGGGTCCCTGAAAACCAGGAATCATCTGAAGTCCAAATCTGCCTTTGTTTAGAAGCATTTAGTACTTATTCCCTGAGAAAATATATATAAACATGAAATCCCTCCCAAATAAGATTTCCCAGGGGCTGGTATTGAAAAATGTTTGTTCAAAGTATTATATATGTTTATTTTTCTTATTAAATGATATCTGGTAGAGCACAGGTGAAAAATACTAAAAAATACTAAAAAAAAAAAAAAAAAAAAAAAACTTAAGCACTAATTTAGTCCTATCTGTCCCTGTTCACTTCTCTTAGTTTTCCCAGAAACATATTTCTATAAAAACCCAAGAAACAACATCAGAAGAAAAAAGTGTTATGGCTAATTGATTTTCTATATGCCTTGTGATTTTATTAGCTTGTAAGGTTTAGTGTTTAAGAAAAGATGTTCTGATTTAACTGGCAGTACAGACTAAGGCACAGAACTATAATGGGTAGCATTTGTAAAAAAACTTTTTTTTAGCTGCCCACAACAGAAAGCTTATAACTAATGTCATCAAAGTATCTGCACACACACACATCCATGTGTATGCAAATATATACACATAAAATACATTTTTTGGACAGACATATCCCAAGTCTTAACCATCATCTCCCCTTGTTAAGCTACTAACCAGGTAAGCAACCACCATAAGATTAATATTCAACTAACCTTTTTTATGGAATTAATCTAAACACAGCACAAGATATGTGGATTCAAAATTTCTGTTTCCTTACAAGGAATCTTCCTATTTAAATGGGAATGAAGGAAAAAAGCTTACTAAAGATCTAAATGATAACAATACCTGAACATATTTTCTCCTAAAAAATCAGCTAAATAATTTGTCCTTGCATTGCATTTATAAGTAGCAACTCTTACTTTTATCATAAAGACAGGAAAACTAAGGGTCAGAGAAATATAAAGCCTTTATGGACACAAATGAGAGGTGATAAATAGCTAGAATCCAAATTTCAAGGGTCTTGGGCAAAGCAATACAATCAAATCCAGATGCAAAGTCACTTGAAGCAAATGGAATTATTTGAAATCTCTAAATTCAAAGCCTAAACACAGTTGAAATATCTAGATTACTAGTAAAGTGGAACACATCCACGATATAGGAGTACAACTTAAATACCAATGGGTAAATCAATGACGAGACTAGAAATAGAGACCAGACTTCCCATCTTCAATAAAGGGTACCACATTGCTCATAATTACAAATGTGTGTGTGTATACATATAGACATATACATGTATATATACATGTGTATGTGTATAAGTTAGCTTTTCAACGCCTAAGAGATCAGTATTTTAAAATTTTTCCAAAGATTCAAATATAAAATACATATAATGGTGGTCATTGCCCACTTAGTGTGTGCCTGACAGCTCTACTTCAAGCCCTTTTTTGTCAGTTCTCTAAATTCAGACGTCAAATCCTTCAATCAACGATTGGCCACACACTGGACATTTCTCAGGATTGCCTTCTGAAAATAATATTTAGAACCCTTACCATAACATGGTCTGTTAGAGATAGCACAGAACTGGTGCTAAATGTGGGTCTGTCTTAGTTCCCATATAGTTTAAGCTTTCCAAGTTGTAGTCACTTATAGTACAGACCTGTGACAGAGATGGCCAAGACCATGTCAATGCTCCTCATAATTGAGACTCCATTTGTAGTACAGTTTTCATAGTCTCAGCATTCATTCAAATGAGAAACTTCTCTCCATTCTAAGTCTTGACAAAGCTCCCCTGCTTGCTTCTCAGCTCACAAGGTAGCTCAGAACCCATCATTACAGTGTACCTGCAAATAAAGTGTAAGGAAGAACCGAACAATTACTCAGGAGATGATCAGTGAAGAAGCCGCTCAACTGCCGATATGAGGTACCAGAATAATATAATTTCATAAAACATTTTAATTGATGTTCTGAGACAAACATGTATAATTGAGAATAATTAAACATTGTGGAAATACAAATTCTTCATTATCTTCCTTTCACAATGTGGCTCTTTGTGATATAGTAGACAGATCCTGCAACTGGTACAAAAAAATTTCACTTGTCACAAGATGGTGAAACCCACTATAGAAAACTTCTTTGGAGACAACCGAAGACTGGACCAAACTATTAACGATGGCAACCCAATATGAGATGACATTGTGATCCGTCAATTATTGGATCCCTCTGTAGATAGCAAAATTCAGTGCTGCTTTGGTTTAAAAAAAAAACAATCTCCAAAAATATCAGGATATGTACAAATGCTCAGGTCCTCTGCTCATACACTCAAGTGCTGGAAGTTTTTGAAATTCTTGATCTCTTATCAATTTTAACTCAGATTTTAATTATGCTTGCCGTGGTTTATCCAACATCTTTAAACCAAGTCTTCCAACCATCAGGAGACTATTAAAAGGAAATACAAAACAAGTTAAAACAGACATGCCTTGTCTATTTTGTGAGACCTGATAACTTCTTCCTGATTATAATACCTAGTTGCATTTTTAATCCATACTTAGAACAACATTAGTAGATCATGTTAGTATAAACAATTGGAGTCTACATATTAAAATTTAACATAAAACTCCTATTTCTATCTCCCCTCAGAGATACTCAGGTCAGACTTTCTTATATTATCAAAATGAACATTTCTGCCTAACAAAAATAACCTCCACTAATTTTAAGCTAAGCTTAACATGATAACATGTCAGCATAGAGGCTTAACAGATTTTCACATTCAGGGAAATTTTTAATCACATCCATTTTAAGGAAAAGAACCTAAGACACTAACTAGGAGCAATCCCTGCCAGTAAGCTTAACTGATAAAGTATAAAGAAAGTAAAATAATGGACAGTTTTAAAGTTGGAAATGGATTCAAAATGGGAAAAAAAATTACTAAAACTTTAGGGATTATTAAATCTAAAGTAGAAACTGCAAGGTGAGATGAGGAGAGGAAGTGCCATATTCCAATTTTTTAAATTTTGGTTTTTTTTTTTTTTTTTTTCCTGAATACAGCAATTAATCCCCTAAAATTCTGGGCACTGTTAATATCTCAGCAGTTATTTTTACTCCTGGTATGTGATTTTTTTAAAGAGGCCTGCTACAGTTTTAAGGTTGATTTTTAATTACAAAGTAAAGATTTAATTTAATTTACAAACTAATAAAATTCCTTTAAAATGGAATTCAGTGGTTTTATAATGGAAATCAGAATAATTGGAATTTATTTAATCAAAATTTAGAAAAAAATTTCTACTGAATAAAGGACATTTGTATGGATAAGTGATATAAGTGTATATGAGTAAAGGTGCTTTGATGTTAGTAATAATTGTTACTGTTCTGGCCAGAAACTCTGAGGGTCTTCCCCTCCCAGATTGATTCTTTTAAGAAGGTCTAATTAGCCCCTACTGTTTGCCTCAACTCTTACCTAGCTTTTAATTACTGAATGGGCTTAGACTTAGACAAACTGAGCTTTAGGACCTTAGCTTAAAAAAGGCTAAGTCTCCCACTGCCTGTGGGGCCACCAGGACCATCACCAGTGTCACCTCTGTCTTGCCGCTGGACTTCAATGATTCTGGAGTAGAGAATGGGGCCAATGACTTTGGACAGTTCTGCCTCACTTAAATCCAGTTCACACGCAAGTCAAGACATCACCCTCCTGATGTCATTGGACCTCTTTGAGAATGATGGATGAATAACAACAAACAACTTTCTACCTAGGTTTGTCCTTGGCAATGAAGAGGAGTGGGAAGGGAATGGTCAGGAATCCTGGTGTAAGCCATTCTCTCCAAGCTCGCTTGGTCACTGGGCTGTACCTTTAGATACAATGTAATCCTTGCCTTCTGCTTCAGGTTTTTCTATCATAGAAGGCAGGTTTATAAGTGTAATGATTAAATTATCATCTACAGTTGCCCCTGCTTTAGAGGGCTTTGTCTTTAGGCACATGTGTATAAATTTAACACATATAGCTCACTTCTTTCTTTGCTACATTGAAACAAAGGATGACACAACAATTATCTTAGGCAACAAATAAATAGCGACCACAAATAATCTCTACTCAGATTAAATGAAACAGAAACATTTTTGGGCAATACCTGGCACCCGAAATTAAGCCTGCTGGCATGAATTTTCCAGAGTTGTAGAATCTCATTCCCATGATGCCAGTTAGAGTTCCTGAAGCCACTGATGGAAAATTAAAAAAAAAAAAAAAAAAAAAAAGACTTAGTATATAAGTGGCAGCTAGGTGGCGTAGTGGATAGAGCACTGGTCCTTAAATCAGGAAGATTTATTTTACTAGGTTTAAATCTGGCCTTAGACACTTACTAGCTGTGTGACTCCTGTAACCTTTAACCATTTTGTCTCAGTTTCCTCATCTCTAAAATAAGCTGGAACAGAAAATGGCCAACTACTCTAGTATCTTTGTCAGAAAAATCCTACATGGGGTCACAATGAGATGGAAGTGCCTGAAAAATGTCTGAACAACAAAAGTTTGGGATTAAATGAAATAAGGATGAAATCCTGTGAATCATTTAAGGCCCACCTCATCCACAGTCTTCTCTGATCAAGGCAGCTATAAGTGCCTCTCCCTCCATTGGTTCCCAGAGAATTATCTGCACCACACACATGGCAATTGGTAACACATTTAGAATACGTTCACTTGGTTTTGCTTTCCTTCATTGTCAATGCTGAAGCTAATAGTTCTGAGTGTAATCTCTACTATCCTTAGTAATTTTACACACTAATTTCAATAAGAAAATCTAAATCATAACTATGCAAATATATATAACAATAAATTATTCTCTGTATTTAGATTGTTTGTACCTCTGTTCATGTTCAGAAAAAGTTAAATACAAAGAATAATTTATTGGATTTTTCACATTCTGGATCTGTGACTTCATATGGATCAGATGTGAAATACCGAATGACCAATAGGGAAACTTTATACAGCTATGGATCAACACCTAGTCTTAGAGCTGCCCAGATACACAGAGATTCCTTGATTTATTCTAAGTCATACAGCTAGTATATCAGAGAAAGGACTAAAGGACATTAATCCAAGTCTTCCTAACTAAGAAGTTCAGTTCTTTGCTCACTATAATCTGCTGCCTCTCAAACAACAGGAAAAATGTCTATAAATATAATGAACTCACTAAATCCCACTCCAAAACCTCAAGCTAACACTTTCCCAGTTGGTAAATCAAAAAGAATACTTACCTAGGGAAACCCAAATGTTCTTGGGATCCTGAGATAGCTGATAAGCTCCAAGGCCTGCCAAACCACCAAAGAGAAGACCAGCAGCCAGGGATGGGACACTTCCTAGAATAAATCAGACCCACATTAGTTACTTCTCACTGTGGGCCACAGGCAGCCTGCCCTTGCTAAAATTACCTTTAGTATAATGAGAAACATTAAGAAGGAAGAGTGATCCAACTAGTCACTGAGGAAAGAGGAGAAAAAAGGTGGAAAAATTAAAAGGGAATAAGGGATGAAACTAGTACCAAGAAAAGGAAGAAAGGGAGGGAGGGAGGGAGGGAAGAAGGAAGAAAAGGAAGGAAGGAAGGAAGGAAGGAAGGGAAGGAGAAAAGGAGGGAGAAAAGGGGTAGAGAAAGAAAGAGAGGGAAAAGGAAGGAAAGGTGAGAGGAAGAAAAAAACACTATACAAAATAGCTCCCAAGAAATAATAATCACTGAGAATCTCCAGTGAATTCTTTCAAAATCTAAATTGCACTGTATTCAAGGAAGCAGGAAACAACTGGGCACTAGTACAGTGGATGGAATACAGACCTGAAGGCAGGAAGACTATGGTTCAAATTCCACCTCATACACTTACCAGCTGTGTGACCTTAAATAACTCACACAACTATTATAGCTCTTTTCCTCACTTGAAAAAGTAGAAGTTGAACTCAATAACCTTTCAGGTCCCTTTCAAATTCTAAATTTATAAATCTATAATAAATAAATTTACAAGGATGAAAATGTGGGGGTGGAGAGAAGTATGTGCTGCAAAACTCACTTTACAGAAATGTGCAAGGATGCTGGCGGAATATATTTCCTTGGGGATTCACAGCAAAATCCTTTCTAGCTTTATGAGTATGGGATTATAACTATTTGGCATTGAATGATAGTCCCATGCCTAAGGCCTCTGTTTTATCCATTTGTATAACGTAAAGATAACAATGAAAATTACAAAATCAGAAGCAAGCTATTCAACTGGTACACTGGATAACCTTTAAAAAAAAAAAAACAAGTGAGCTATATTTACGTAATTGCTACAGCAGAAATAATATTGAATGTGAAGTCAGGAAGCTAGGGTTTAAATTTTGGTTCACATAAGTCAGTTCATCTCTCTGGGCCTCAGTTTCCTCATCTATAAAATGAAGGGTCTGAATTAAATGATATCTAAACTCTAGTTCTAATTCTGATCCTAAGCCTATGGCCTCCCCTCTCTCAAGCCATCCATGTTGTTTAAGTGAAAATATAACCAAAACAAAAAAATTTGTTATAATACATCAATTACTCATCCTTTAAAATGGCCAGTCACTAATGACAATCAACTATGAAAAATTTAACTATTCTAATTCATACAATGATCCAAGACAATTCCAAAGGAGCTGTAATGAAAAATATTTATATCCAGAAAAAGAACTAATGAATTCTGAGTATAGATTGACGCATACTTTTTTTTTTTTTTTTTTTTGCAACATGGATGATATGGGAATGTGTAATTGATATATTATTGCTTGCCTTCTTAAGAGTGGGAAGGGGCGAGACAGAGGGAGAAAATTTGCAACTCAAAATGTAAAAATAAATTACCATTAAAAACAAAGTGGTCAGTCACCAGTAAGACAAGATTTATAAGAATAGCGCATACCTGCTTTTGCATAGCCAATTATTCCACCAGAAGCAACCAATGCTGCATAGCCAAAGCCAATCCAGTCCAGAGCCATCCTGATAACAGAAAAATAGGAATTCGCTCACAAAAATTCTTCCTTTAAGAAAAAAAGTTATTCTCAATTAATTGACAAATACTTATTTATATGTCCTGGGAGCTTTGCTAAGTAAGCTGCTGTTGTTTGTCCTTTGTTCTTGAAGAAGATTATGACAACACAGAGGTGATGCCATGATATGTATTTAAGTAACAGAAGGCCGTGCAGAGTCACCCAGACTCATTTTCTCCTCCAGAGCCATCTGGGTCCAGTAATAAGAAATAGATTAGGATGACTAGAGATGACCCTGAATGCAATGGGACTCCTTAGCCTTTTTTAAGCCCAGATCTTTAACATCAACAGGTCTCATTTTGACCAGGAAAATACCCAATCAGTAATGTCTCAGTATATCTCTCAGAAAATATGACTATGGTTGTGGATTGTGTGAAAAGAGGAATACAAGTTTTGGGTGGAGTGTCAGTAATGCCTAGTATCTCAGAGAAAGGCAGACAATAGACTAGGTAGGAAGAACTGAAAATATTTTTCATATGCTCTTTAAGATTCCTGTTTTCTCAGAGTTTCATTTTGCTCCTTAAGGATGTGTTATTTCATTTCTAAAATGATTTTTCCTATCAATTGGGAGCCTTGGTAATGAGAGAAAACCAGATTTAAAAGAATATAAATACAGCAAGAGCTATCTCTGAAAACTTCAGTCAGACTTTGCATTGTTCAGGGCGAGTGAAATATGTGACACCATAAAAATAATTTACAGCATTTTCATGGAAGCTGAAATGAGTAATAATAATGTGTTCTTAAAATTTTGTTTCCTTGGCAGGTTCTTGACACAGAGTCCTAACTAAAGAAGAAATACTTATAGGCTAGGGGAAAGCCCCCAAAACTTTTAGATAGGGTGTGATAATAGAATATTGCTTCCTTCTTTTATTTCAAATATTTAAGTATTCAACTTACTCTCTGGTGATATAAAGACAAAAATGAAATAGTTTTGGTCTTTATCTGTGAATGTAGCTTTGTCTTAAACATCCTTTAGTATCAGAAAAGTACCATTATTATAATTCAGGAAATCTAGGTACTAATATTGGTTCTGCCGATATACTGTTCTACATGACTGAAGGAAAATCCTAACATTTTGGGGACCCATGATAAATGCACTAATGCTTTGCCTATAAACAGTTATTGCCTATTGAAAACTGAACTTAACATGTGTATAAGTTCTGGCAACTTTTCCTTCTGTTAAGTTAAAAGCCAAAATTTGAAAGGAAAGCCTCTAGCCTCCTTTGCCCCTTGATCTTAAAAAAAAAAAATCCTCAAGCTATCTGTCAATGTCCTGGGTTTGTACTTCTAGGCTCCTTTTCCCCCTTCTCCTACCTGTCCTTCTAATATGAAGATAAGATACATTTATTTCATTTTCTAATATATAAGACCCAGATCCTGCCTTGTTTATCTTTTACTCTCAGCACCTAGCAGACAATGAACACATAGACCAATACCTCTAGTTTCCTTAACTGTGAACTCCCTCCACCAAAAGATCACAACCCTTGCATACCTTAACTGAAGGTTTAAATTGGCTTCTAAGAGGAAGAGAGAAAAAGGGGGAGAGGGAGAAAGGGAAGGAGGAAGAAAGGGGAGAAGGGAAGGAAGGGAGGGAAGGGAGGAAGAGGGAGAGAAGGAGGGAGGAAATGAAAGGGAAAGGGAGGGGAGAAGATCCTTAAAAGGCCAACAATTTATTAGGATTGCGTTTGTGTTCTGAGTCAGGCATTTTATCTGAGAATCGTCCCAACCTGAGGAAGATTCCAAACGTTACTTTGGAGGAATTTTACATACGGATGCTTGCGCTTAAAAAAGGTCCTTTTAATTAGAGATGAATCTCATGGCTTTTTTTTTTTTATTTAAAATTATACTCTGGTAGAGAAGGAATGAAATGTTAATGGGAAACTCAACTTCCCTTCCAGCTCTGTAAAATAGATTTTTCACGGGTTCCTATGGTAGCTTCCAGAAAAAAAAAATTTTTTTTAAATTTTAGATAATGAAGGTAAATCCCCAGCAGCACCCAGCTCCTACTTTATTTGCTCTGTATTTAAGGAGGCTAGAATCCATCTTGCAGGCCTCTTTGCCCTTTTATTTATTCACCGATGCTAGAACGTTCCGTTAAATATACCTGTATACACACACAGACATACTGCTAAATGTATGTACACACGCGCGCGCGCCTGGAGAATGTAGTCTGGAAACAGCATTAGGAGGTTTCTGGGTTTTTTTTTTTTTTTTTTTTTTTTTTTCTTAATGCGAGCATTACCCAATCCGCCTGCACCATACTTTCATTTCTGACGCTTGAAACTATAAATTACTCACGACCCTGCGATGGCTTATTTAAGCACTAGAATCAACACATTTTACTTAGTCTTAAGCAGGATTCACAACTTGCTTTAAGAGATGCAAAAAAATAAAATAAAATAAAAATTAAAAAACCTCCCAAACAGGCAATTTCAGGCAGAATTTCGTGCCATTTACAAGTCTGTAAAATGCACTTAAATTCCTTTAAGCGGAACATTGCAAGGGAAGCTGACACCTACCTGGGAGTAAGGGCGCGTAGGGGTGGGAAGCGTGAGACGAGCTGAAGGTTCTAAGACGTTCGGACGCTCACACCTCCAGGATAACAGAACACTTCCGGGGAAGAACGAATGGGCGTTACTAAAAGAGCCTTCCTTTAAAAAAAAAAAAAAATAGAAAAAGCAGCCAATCACAATCGCCGAGCCGGGCCTTGCAGAGCGCGCTTGCTGGTCCCAAGGACTAGTCCCAGGTAGAGGTCAAGGAAGTATTCGGCCATCCTGAAGACCGGGAGAAATTGAAAAGACGGGAAAAAAGAGTTTGCAAATAAAGCTGCTGACCTCAGGATCCTGCTTTCGGAAGGGACTAAGAGGAAATTGGGGAACCTCATGCTGACAAATGCCTGCGCCTCCCCCCTCCCAGGCTTTTTATTAAACTTTATTTTGTGCCTCCTGGCTAAGGCGGGCTAATTATTTTGCATGACTACATATATAACGGGTTTTGCTTTTCTTGCTTTCTATGACAGTGAGGAAGAGAATTAGGAAGTGAAATTGAAATTGAAATTGAAAGAAAGTTAAAGAGACAAGTGAAATAAGTGATGGGAGATGAATCGGGGCAAGGTTAGTCGTTTTCAGTCCTGCCCGATTCTTTGTGTCCTCATTTGAAGTTTTTTTTAATAAAGATATTGGAGTCGTTTGCCGTTTCTTCTCCATCTCTGGAAGTATGCTTACTTGTAAACTAAAAAAAAAAAAAAAAAAAAAAAAAAAATCCTTATTCTAAAAAGATGTTCTGATTACTCAGCTACTCAGTTCTGGAAAGAGTTATGAGGATTAATGAGTTAATTGCTATATAATAGTATTGAATTCTTCAGATGATTAATGGAGTGCAGTGTAGTTAATGCCTATCATGGGGTCAAACTCCCCTCATTTTAGGCCCAGGAAGGGAGAAGTAGATAGTAGAAAGTAAGATTCTAGAGGCAACTCAAATAGAGATCTTCCGATTTCAAAATGTAGTCCATAAAGAGTCATCTGTTATATGATAAATATGACCTAAATCTAATACACTATTTAATGCCACCAATAAATATATTATTTATTGATTGTAAAGTGACACTAGCACCTCTTTGTATATTCCGCAACATATTTGGAGGTAGCATTTGGATTTAATCCTGCTCTTACAGCTTAATAGCTTGCAGGACCTTGGATTTGGAGTAGTCACTAAGTTTTTCTGACCTTCAGATTCCATCTTTGTAAAATGAGAATAATACCTACACTATCTACTTCTTATATTATAAAAAGGGATAAAATAAGATAATTCAGGCAAAAGGATTTGCAAACCATACAGCATATATATACCATATGTAAATGATAGCTATAGCTACTTTATTCTTAAAAGTTTCTCAATAACTTTTAAAACCATTTTTATGCCTTTCTCCACATACTTCACCATGTAAATACTTTTCTACTTCCTTTCATCTGATCCAAGAGAAAATTATCCAAGTGCTCCCTTTTCTTTGTCTTTTAGATGCATTAACAATTAACTTTGTAATTTGCTGGCCTTTCAGCTGTGAATTATTTAAGCTGAACCATTATATTTGTCTGTTGGGTGTGACCAAGATTATACAAGGGCCAGTTTAGGTCTGGAGTCTGCTGATCTTAGGTCATTATCTAATCACTTGTGTCAGCTTCAAGGGAAGTATTTTTTTTTTTAAGAGTGCTAAAAGAAGATAATACTAGTTTCTAAAAGGAGGCAGAATTTCACTTAGATAATCATAATATTTTCCAATGAGTCAGAACTCATAAAATGTTAGAACTGGTTTGGAAATGAGACATCATCTTATCCAACTTCATTTTGAAACAGTGTAACCTGAGAGACAAGGTGAAATGACTTGTGTTATGTTCTCATATACTTTATAATTTGGACATCTGGATAGAATTTAGAGATCATCAGAATCTTAGAAATCCCCTAGTCTAGCCTCTACATTTTCCAAATAAGAAAAGCTAGGTTCATATAGCTTAAATATCTTGGCTAAGGTCATATATGCAGTAAATAAGATGTTAATTCAGGTCCTTCTTCCTCTAAATCCAGGGTTTTATTTCACTACAATATTCTTTTGTGTGTTAAATTCTGTAAGCCTAGAGACAAAATCAAAAGCTAGGCTGTGGCAAGAATTTTAAGAACAATTCATAATACAAATCATGCAACTTGGGATTTATAATCAGGTGGGGAAACAAAAATTAGACTTTCTCTGGTCCTGGACCAGAGGACAGAATTAGGAGCAATGGGTAGACATTGTATAGAAGCAACTTTTGCTTTAAGGAAATTTTTCCTAATAGAGCTTTTCAAAAGTGGAATGGGCATTCAAAATTAATCTGAGGGAATCAAGTAAGGGCTAGACTATTACTTATCATAAATGGTATAAAAGGAATTCTCATTTAGATACTTGAACTAATTTAAATCAGTTTAAAGACTTGAACTAATAGCTTCTGAGGTCCCTTTAAGTTCTAAGATTCTATAATCTTATGTCAACTGTTGCATAAACTACTGCTTGATATGTGTAGTACTGGATGCCAAATTTTAATATATTCCTTTTTAATATTCATTTTAATTAATTTAAATATTAATATTAACAATTTGAAAACATTGTTCTATATATTATTCTCTTAATTATTCATAGTAGTCAAGGGAAGTAGTAGTAGAAGTAATATTACAATTATTTTTATTTCATTTGAAATTAATTTTAAGGTTTTGCTTGAGATTTACCTTCTCTAATAAACTTTCCCTTAAAGTTCCTTTATGTTCTATAAGCATATTCTAGGAGAAAAGTGAGGGACATGCAAAGAGCATGCTATGTATTAAGAAGAAGCTTCATTGTGATGAAAAACTGACTATGTTTAAAACACTTAGTGGGTGAAGCATTATACAATTTATTTAATTTCTTTCCACTAAAACATTGTTTTGTCAAAGTTCTTTAAGCCCAGAGACAAAATCTAAAATCAGGCTGTGTGTGTGTGTATCATAAATTATATAAATTATGCAATTCATAATGCATGTTTCTTTGTACAAAAAGGAAAATAATATTTCCCATAATTCAAGGCAGACATTCATTCAATAAATATTTATTATTGTTGTTTACTTGTTTTCAATTGAGTACAACTCTCTGTGACCCCATTTGGGCTTTTCTTAGTAAAGATACTGGAGTAATTTGCTATTTCCTTCTTTAAATGGTTTTACAGATGAGGAAACAAGTTAAGTGACTTGTCCAGGGTCACACAGCCAGTAGGTGTCTGAAGCTGTATTTGAATTCAAAAAGGTGAGTCTTCCTGATTTCAGGCCCAAGCTGCAAATATTTATTGTGTATCAAAGCAAGAATGTGATATCCTTCTTGTTGTTTCAAAAGCTCTTTAGCAAAAGGCTTGGCCCCATGTCATTTAAACAGAATTTGACCCTGACTGGTGGGGGTAGGGGTGTTGTGTGATATATTTGTGATGCATTGTCTGTTAAAAGGCTTGTCAAAGGGTAGTGTGGCTTAATAGAGAAAAAACAGGAATTAGATGGAAAATTAAAAAGATACGAATCATTACTTCAAAAAAAAAATTTATTGTGTGCCTACTATATGCTATTAGGTTAGGTACAGATTGAAGAAATAAAGAAGAATAAGACAACATTTGTTCTCTAGAAGTTAAAGTACATAGAAACTATAAATCAAGGCAGAATATGAAAATGCAATGAGATGGACAAAGAAAACATTCTAGATTGAGTAATTTTTTGTTTTATAACATTATCCCTTGTATTCATTTTTCCAAATTTTCCCCTCCCTCCCTCTACTCCCTCCCCTAGATGACAGGCAATCCCATACATTTTGCATGTGTTACAGTATAACCTAGATACAATATGTGCGTGTAAATCCAATTTTCTTGTTGCACAGTAAGAATTGGATTCCGAAGGTATAAGTAACCTGGGTAGAAAGACAGTGCTAACAGTTTACATTCACTTCCCAGTGTTCCTTCTCTGGGTGTAGTTGTTTCTGTCCATCATTGATCAACTGGAAGTGAGTTGGATCTTCTTTATGTTGAAGATATGCACTTCCATCAGAATACATCTTCATACAGTATTGTTGTTAAAGTGTATAGTGATCTTCTGGTTCTGCTCATTTCATTCAGCATCAGTTCATGTAAGTCTCTCCAAACCTCTCTGTATTTGTCCTGCTGGTCATTTCTTATAGAGCAATAATATTCCATAACCTTCATATACCATAATTTACCCAACCATTCTCCAATTGATGGACATTGATTCGTTTTCTAGTTTCTAGCCACTACGAAAAGAGCTGCCACAAACACTTTATCACATACAGGTCCCTTTCCCCTCTTTAGTATTTCTTTGGGATATAAGCCTAGTAGTAGCACTACTGGATCAAAGGGTATCCACAGTTTGATAACTTTTTGGGCATAGTTCCAAATTGCTCTCCAGAATGGCTGGATTCTTTCACAACTCCACCAACAATGTATTAGCGTCCCAGTTTTCCCACATACCCTCCAACATTCATCATTATTTGTTCCTGTTATCTTACCCAATTTGACAGGTGTGTAGTGGTATCTCAGAGTTGTCTTAATTTGCATTTCTCTGATCAGTAGTGATTTGGAACACTCTTTCATATGAATGGAAATAGTTGCAATTTCATCATCTGAAAATTGTCTGTTCATATCCTTTGACCATTTATCAATTGGAGAATGACTTGATTTCTTATAAATTAGAGTCAGTTCTCTATATATTTTGGAAATGAGGCCTTTATCAGAGCCTTTATCTATAAAAATATTTTCCCAATTTGTTAGAGTATGGTGAACAAGTATTATTACAATAACTAGCATTATTTTTTGCCTTTGTTGTTTGCTTGCTTGTTTTTTTTCATTCTCATTTTTCCTCTTTTTGTCTTGTGCAGCATGATAAATTTGGAAGTAGTTTAGAAGAACTGAATATGTTTAACCATCATTGGATTACTTGCTGTCTAAGGAGGGGGTGGGGGGAGAGAAAGGGAAAAATTTGGAACACAAGGGTTTGCAAAGGTGAATGTTGAAAATTGTCTTTGCATATAGTTTGAAAAACAGAGCTATTATAAAAAATTAAGCCAATTAGATTCCAGGGGAAAAAAAAAAAAACTAGCATTTATATAGTGCTTTAAAGTTTGCAAAGTGCTTTACTAATATTTTATGCTCTCATTACCTTTTGAACTGACAAGATCAAAGGTTCCAGTCTCCACCTAAAAAGGGAAAACAGAAAACAAATGCAAAGAACAATAGCTGAGGTCTCTTTCTCTTGGTCAAAGGACCTCAGGGGAAAAACCCATAGCTTCACCCCTTAAAAGTATGATCTCTCACTTGATACATGCAAAGGTGTCAGTCAAACCCATAGAAATGGAGCAGCTGAAAGAGAGAAATGGTGGAATCTCTTTAGGCCCTATGGATGGCTACATAATCAACCAAAGAGCTTCCCATTTTCTGTTATAAGCCATCCACAGCCATGTACAAAATGTCTACATATTTGTACAAATTATCTACAAATGCTCCAGTCTCTCTACCCTTTACACATCCATCATAATTCCTGGAAGAAGGCTCACAGCTTTTCTACCCGGTGATACTACCTCAGGCACTATGCCAAACTCATATAAAGATGGGAAATCCATTAACCATCCTCAAATGATTCTTACCAAAAACAAAGAAGATACTTTACAAATAACTCAAATCACAAATACTTTACTTAGAAAAATATAGTAAATTTTATTAAAGAAACAATACAGATATTTAAATATGATTAAATATAAAAACAGTGCAAAATAATACTTAAAACATGTTTAATGGGAAAATATGCAACTTTTAGATTTCAAATTGAAACAAGGGCTAATCTAAGAGTTGGAACTAAGTCCCTCAAACATTCTCACCCCTTTATAATTGGACTCTAAGGACTTCATGGACTATTATTTTAATCATCAGGCAGGACTAAGTATAGAATACATTGCATTCTTTTCCTTCTTTCTAAAGATTTGATAATCAAAACATTACCATTGCTTAACCATGACTCAGAGAATGAGAAAACTTTTGCCTAAAACATGAAACCAAGGTATATAAAATGCAACATTTTTTAGACATGGCTAATGTGGGAATTTGGTTTGCTTATATACGTTACATGGATTTTTTTTTTTCCCCTCCAGTTGCGGGAATTTTTAACTGCAAAAAAATTTTTTTTAAATTATTGTTTTGCATAGCTTCACATGTGGTTTCTTAATGGGACTTAGGGGTGGGGACAAGGGAGAGAATCGGAACATAAATTTTTTTGTTTGTTTTTTGTTTTTAAATGTAAAAAAGTTGTTCTGGGGGAAATATTAAATATTTTTAAAATATTAGCATTGCTACTGAGGGCAAGACAACTTATTACCCCATGACTCCACATCAGATATCACTTTGTATATAGTTTTTATTTAATTTTCTGTCCTCAGTTACCTTCTAATGGGGGAAGACTACACATAAAAAGGAAGTGAAAAGGGAAGGACAGCAGTATGAATGTGGAGATGGTCAGAAGTAACATAGAGGCCTAGTCCTAATAGAGTTAGAATGAATGCTCACCTATCAGAGCCCAGAATCCTAGGGTCAAAATTCAAGGTCCACAGGGGAGAAAGATGATGATAATAGATACAAGTGGTGTAATGAAGAGATGAGATGGTCAGGAGTTCCTTATACAATGGAAATCAACAGATCCAGTTTCTATTCCTCATCCCTGACACCTATTACAATACATGACATATAATGGGTGTTTATTAATGCTTGTTGAACTGAGCAGAATTCAATTGCATTCACATTAATGTCCATATTGTCTCTACCAAGACAAGGACACAGCCTCATCTTACTGAAATGGAAATGTAAGTGATGAGGTTTTGCTATAAAGTTCAAAATATTTGTTTCTAAATGTTACATATAGGGACAATAGCTTGCTTTTTTATATAACAACTCATTGGCAATGCATTTTCCTTGCAATACTATGAAATAGATAGGAGTATTCACATTCTACAGATGAAGAAATGAGAGTGACCTATTCATTTCCACTGATAAAATTAAATTTAGTTGTACTATTTAAACATCATAGTACTAAGGACTTCAGTGTTAAGAACTTTTTCATGCTACAGAACACAAAGATGGAGAAGTTTTTGTTTGTTTGTTTCTTAAAGAAATACACCCTTTGCCCAACAGAATCCTTTAGATCACTTTGAGGCAAATGCTCTGATGGTGCATATCTAAGCATTCTCCAGTCACAGTGGATACTTACTATATAAATAGATATACTTTATGCATTAATAGTGTCAAATAGAAACATAATTTGGAAAATAAAAACAAAGTGACATAAACAGTCCTAATTAAGCTTTTGTTTTAAAAAAAAAATCTTTGAAGATTAATCAAAATAGTTAAATTGCAGTTCAGTGGTGATCACTTAAAATTTTTCAAATATTATTAGGACTACATTGAAACTTGCCTCACCAATTTTCACTATAGTCCATTATTTCATATACTTAGTGGATCGAATTATGTGATAAATAGCCAAAGGCCTTAGAAATTCCATAACACTGAATCCACAGACTCTGTATTGCTTTGCAAAATTCCTTCTGTGTATTTTATCAGCAAACACCAGCATTAACTTGTCCTCACAATAAACATTCACTTCTTAATCCCCTATGAACTCTTATGAATATTGAATTCTGTATGATATAACTTCCCATCTTTGGAGAAGTTGAATCTATTGATTAAAGCCCCAAACTCATGGAAGATGTAGACTGAAATTTCAGATACAATTTGACAGCTTTTTCAGACTTTATTCCTGCCACTTTTATCCTTTTAACATGTAATTTAATATTTGCAAATCCAAGTATTTAATTTTTTATTTTACTCACATAACATGTCCTACCCATAAAAAGTCTTTGAACAATTATCTTATTACTTATACCTTGCCTTAAAAGAAAAAAAAAAGTTGTAACTCACATTTAATAAATTTTTATTTTTTTACTTCCTTGTTCATCTCTATAGGCTTCAAGTATTTGGTTCTCTGTGCATTTGCATTAAGCACTCTTTTCTTAACTTTGCTATTTCAACTCCATTGCAATGAGCAGAATGTATACTGTGTGTCATCATCTTTACTGAGAATACTGAGTCACATGTCAGCTAAGATTTGCTTCCATTCTTGGTAGAAGTGATGAAAAGATTTTAAATGTTACCCTTCCCAACATCATTTAGAAACTTTTTCAATTTTTTTAAAAAATAATTTTACAATTTTTAAAAAATATTTTTCTCCACACTGATAAAATTCGTTTCTATTAATTTTACATTTGAACTTGAAAAGAATAGGATTAGAACTTCTGAAAAGATTATAAATTCAAACCTTACTTTACATAAAAATATCACATAGTTTATGTTACTACAGTATAAACATTCAACAAAGAAAGACCTTTAGAATATAAGTTTTCATATATGTACCACATGAATCTCATATGTAGAAATTCTTTATTTTTACTAAAAAAAAAAAAAAAAAATTAGGCAAAATTGAGAAATGATTCCATTCAAAAACTTAATTGAATTTTCAAAGATTTATTCGGTGATTTGTGCTTTCTTTCTTTTCTTCTTTTCTATTATACCTCCCAACTTTCTTTTCTTGACTGACAGTGTATTTTCTGCTTTTGTTGGTTTTTTACTTTCCTTAGTACAACCAAATTTCTCGGACTGTTGCTGTTTTTCTGCTGAATCATCAGATTTTGGGGGATTACTTGTGAATTCTTGTTCTTCTGAAACACAATGAAAGTAACAATGAAGAAAGTTTTCCCCCCAAAACACCAATAATAATGAAATAATAAATAATGAAAAGGAGAGTAGATATATCAATTTCTCATCTAAAGCACAATATGCTTTATTATCCATAAACACTCAAAATTCATTTGTTCCCTGCACAGTATTCTCTACTATAAGGAATGTGATATACTGATTTCAATTCAACAACAAAACAATAAGGGATTCTAGGAAGTGAGGTCCCAGGCCTGGTCCTCCTCTAGATCTCTTCCTTACCTGTTAGGTTCTTACTAAGTGCTAGGTTGGTACTTAACAATTCTCT
Source organism: Sminthopsis crassicaudata (assembly GCF_048593235.1). Classification (NCBI taxonomy): domain Eukaryota; kingdom Metazoa; phylum Chordata; class Mammalia; order Dasyuromorphia; family Dasyuridae; genus Sminthopsis; species Sminthopsis crassicaudata. The sequence continues at coordinate 172,721,534 of NC_133617.1, read as the reverse complement.
AGTTCACACCTTTGGTTCCAGCCTTTAAGGGGAGTTTACCCCTTTGAACTTCTGAGAAGGAGTTTACACAACCTTTAAAAGGAGCAAGTTCATTGGTTGAAGTAATTTTCCCATCAGCCCTTGAGTTCTCACTCGCTTCTTCTCTGGGAGGAGATCTCTTTTCTGTAAAATCTTTTCTCTGTGAGCAGGTTTCTTGGGAGCTCTGAATCTCCTCCAGCTTTTGTCCTTCCCCAATCCAGACTCCTCCTCCAGGCCACCATCCCAACTCTGGCCCAGATTCGACTCACTCCTCCGGACCCAATGTTGTCTGTCTCTTTTATCCTCTCAGTCAGTTCTGGATTGGGTCAAAGAGAAGACTGTCCCGTGGATTCCCAAGTCCAGCAATCCCATACTTTTGGAGGGGAAGAAGAGGACAGAGAAAAAGATTCACAGAGAAAAGAAACCTCCTCCCTGAGAAGGATTACAACAGAGAGGATCAGGACTTTACATATTGACGCCCACAACAAAGTGGGGCAAGGACTTTTGCTTATCCTGACAAGGACTGATTCTGAGCCCTTCAGAGGAGCTAGTCAGGACCTTGACATTTTGGTGCCTGAACAGGGACCGACAAGATCCTGATTCCATTGGAAAAGCCTCTGATCCAGATGTCAGTGGAAAAGTCTCTCTGACCCAGAAGCATGAGTAACAAGGAAACTTTGTTAAACTTTGTTTAACTTTGCTAAAGAGCTAAAGTAGAATTTCAGTGAAATGGGGCAAATGCCTTCTGTTCAAGGAAAATGTTTAGAGAGCATTATCAAGGTTATGAAAAGCCAATGATTGATTATAATTTTGGAGGAGATTACTGAACTTTTAAAAACTGTGCAGGTCATATGTCCTTGTTTTTCTTTGGAAAAAAAAAGAATTGGATCCAGATGAATGGAAATTAGTAGGAGAGCAATTAGGTGAACATTACAATTCCAAACCAAACTCAATTTCCAAAGATACATTTCATATCTATAATTTAATCCAAGTGGCTTTAAAAATTGTTATTCTAAAGGAAAAGAAGGAGCAAAATGGGGAGGTGTCAACTAAATTAGGTGAAAAGAATAAATCAGATAACAATGAAGTTAAGTACAATTCTGAGCAACAGGAGCATTTCCCATGTCCTCAGGAGCATTTCCCATGTCCTCCCTCAATTAACCCTGCAGGGGTGGAGCAAGGAGGGAAAGAGGCAGAAATACAAACAGAATCACCCACCTGTTAAGCAGCCTATGACAAGATTAGAAAAAGCATTGGTTAAAGCTAAGAGAGAAGGACAGGATATAAGTGTTTTAAACATGCATATCTTGTGATTGAAGAGATTGACTCTGTAGGTCAAAAAAGGAGAAAATATACACCTTTAGATTTGAATAAAATTAAAGATTTGAAAAAAGGTGTGAACTAGAGAATTGTTAAGTATTGACTTAGCACTTAGTAAGAACCTAACACTTACCAAGATTCAGTAGCTTACACCTCTAAAATTAAAATTGTTATTGTGACTTTTCTACTAATCTGGGAATAGCAGGTAGTAAACTGTAGCCAAGGACAAACACTGGGAAATACAAAGCACATCTAGCAAAACTATAGGCACAGGGGATACACCTTTTAGAACCACTGTAAAAAATAATTGAAAATTTTAAATGTAATACAAGTGATCAACATTAGTTACCAGGAGAAAGGACTGCAGCTTGATCTTCAATATCTGCTTTAATATCCGTAACTCTGTCAAGCCACACCCCAAGGCAGGTGAGTCTAGCTTTAGTATTTACTTCACATAGTAAGGATGGAGGAGTCTTCAAAGTGGGAGAAAAAAATTGAAAATATGTTAATTTTGAATTATTTTAATGAAATTAGAGTTTACATTTAACCCATTAATAAAACTTTAAGATTTCATGCCATAAACAGAATTAACTTCAAAAGTTCTTGCTATGTCAGGATTTTAAAGACTATGGCCCTGACTGCCCACTATACATCATTCACTTTTCTGCCCCTGGTTTCATGTTAGATGGTGCAGTGGACAGAGCAAAGTCAGAGAAACCTGGTTTAAATCCACTCATACATTTACTAGCTGTGTGATTTTGGGCAAGTAACTTAATCTCCATTTGCCTCATTTTCCTCAACTGTGAATAACAGTCCCCTATGTGCCAGAGTTGTTGTGAGGATCAAATGAAATAATACCGTGTTTCCCCGATAATAAGACACTGTCTTATTATTTTTTTGGGACTAAAAAACACCAGAGGGCTTATTTTCAGGGGAGGGCTTATTTTATCCTCCATCATGCCCCTTTTATCCTCCATCATGCCCATTTTAGCCTCCATCATGCCCCTTTTATCCTCCATCATGCCCATTTTAGCCTCCATCATGCCCCTTTTAGCCTCCATCATGCCCCCTGAGTGCTTATTTTATTCTCCATCGCTTACTGAACTTACCGAGTTTTTAGATGGTCCTGTCTCAGCTCTACTCCGCAGCGCTGCTCTCAGTAGCGCCAGCAAGCAAATCACCAGGGAAGAAGAGGATGACGCGCTCACTGCTGCAGCTCTGATTGGATGCAGCTCGGAGCGCGACGTGCGTTTCACCCGGGAGGGGAGGGCGGCGCTGCTTACTGAAGGTACCGCTACGCAGCATATAGCGCAGGGGATCACCATGATGACCGTTTTCATAGTAAGTTCGATAGGGCTTATTTTCGGGGGAGGGCTTATTTTAGCGGAATATTAAAGAGTATGTGGGTGTCTTATTTTCAGGATAGGTCTTATTATCGGGGAAACACGGTATTTGTAACGTATTTAGCATAATGCTTGTTTGGCTCGAAGCTGTTGTTATTTTTTGTTTCTATCTCAAAGATAAAGAATTTTAAATCTAGCTCAATGACAAAAAAAGAGTGAGATGGGACTTATTTAAAAGATCACAAATAGCAACCTAGAATTGCTAAAATGTAAACTTTGAAAAAAAACCTTCCTAAGATAAAAAAAATTAAGTCCACATCTCATTTCACACATCCAGATGTATCCCTCAGAAAAGTTTTTATTCAAAATCACTATACTTCGTAATGGTGCAGAATAGAGTTTAGAAGTGGACCTGAATAGTCACTTAACCTCCTATTTTAAAGATGAGCAAAACTGAGGGGCAAGAGAAATGACTTGCCAAAGATCACTCAGATAGTAGCAAAAGCAGACTTTGAATTCAGGTCCATTTACTTAAAATATATCTCTTTGCCTCTGACTAATACTATTAATGAAAACTTATTTCAAGGTAAATTTATCTCTTCTCTGAGTTTTAAAAAGGAATTAAGCTTATCTTAATTCCCATTTGGGCCACCGAATTTACTGAAAACCTATAGTGTTAATTATTGATTCCCATTAACTGTAAAAACTTCCTTAAGGCTAAATATATCTACAATATAAAAATGCCAAAAACCATACAGTAATAGAACAATTCAGATGGAAATCCATTTCACTTCCCAACAATACGATTTCATAGCTGTTTTTGATATTAGCCATAATGTTTCATATTTGCCAAAAACTTTATTACAGTGCTTTCCTATCCCATTTGAGCCTTATGACCAACCTGATAGGTGGGTCAGGCATGGATGCCCCTATACCAGGTTTGAAAATTGTGTCCCCTATGTCTTAAAGAGTTTCTAAGCTCTCATGTAAATCATTCACACACACATTCATACAATCCCCCATTCCCCTGTCCCCCCAAACACACACCAGTAAGAGTCAACTTTCTGGATTTAGATACATTAAAAAAAGATCATAAATAAAAACTTTTGTTAGTACACCTGACTGTCATTCTAGACAGATGCCTACCTATAAGCCTGGCCTTATGGGTATTATCACTATTTATTAGATAAAGAAACTAAGGTTTCAATAGGTACCCTGGTTGTCCAAAGCCAGAGGGCTATTAAGAGTCAAGGTTCAAATTCCGGTCCATTGGTAAAATAAGGAGAAAACTAATAACCAAAACTGCAGTGACCACCCTATTACAATGATGTATATTTGAATTATGCTAGTGTACTGACCTTATTTGGTTTATATCTCCACATTTTGATGAAGCCATCACTGGATGCTGTAACAATAACATGATGCTCTGGGACATCAAAGCTGCAAATATCTTTTACTCTAGAAGAGAAAATTAATCCGATGACAAAGAGCTCCTCAGGAGCTACAGCTGAATGGGGTAGGAAAGGGAATCAAGACATATGTAACTGGAAAATACTATAGAAATACAGAGTAGATATTTTAAAGGGTGTGGCAGTAAGCCCTAAGAGGGCTCTGAAAGGTCTGTAACTAAAGAAACCAGAGAGTATGAGCTAGAGGTCAGAGGAGAGAATTCCTGAAAGCATATCAATTGGGAGTTGCAGCGTTGAGACAGAAAGAAGGCCTGTTTGGCTGGATTAGAGAATGGGCATGGCAGGAAGTGGAAAGGAAGAATACTAAAAAGATAGACAAGGTTCAGATAGTAAAGAGTTTTATATGGCAAAAGTCCTTGTATATGATCCTAATGTTAAATAAGGCTTAGGGAGAAAGGACTGAATTTTCCTGAATAGGAGGACCTAATGTTCAGACAATTTTTTTTTTTTTGGTTTTTTAAAGGATGGGGAGAGAATGACAAGTAGAAAAAGAATGAGGAGGAGGGTAGTGAAAAACTAAGAGAATACAAGAGGATAGGTTCAAGGATACATGTAGAGGAGATGTGCTTGGAAAAAAGAAGGGCCACATCATCATCATCAAAGATTACAGTGAAGTTAATAGGGGATAAATTCAGAGATATGTGAGATGAGGAGAAAAGAGCAAAGCAGGAGCTCTGGTCAAAGGATCTAAGTATTTTTGGTAATATATAAGGCATGGTCTTTGCCAAAGAGTAACCTGAAAGGCTTGGAGATAAAAGAAAAGATAAGAGACAGGTGCTAAGGAGGGGAATAGTAGGTTCTACAATGAGGATGCATTTTAGAATAGTAAGCATAAATTTATAATGGACTCTTTTAGCAGTGTTATAGTTTCCTCCAATTCTATATTGCCAGCATATGAGTGTAAGGAAAGGAATCATTGATGGTTATAAACCACAGTTGGCAATCACACACATAAGGGAAAAAGGATACAAGAAGAAATGACAATATACAGTTTAAATGGGGTCAATACTAAAAATGGAAGAAGAATGAAGCCAGAGCAGGGGTGATTGCCTATGAAAGCACTGAACATTATGTTTAAGAGATAAGAGATTATCATCAAATAAAGAAAGTTTAGAGTTCTTGAATGTGAGAGAAAATAATAACAGAATCAAAGGTATGATGAAGGTGAGGCAGAATGAAGTAGATCATGGGAAACGAGTAGACTGAGGAATTAGGAAGCTAGAGTATTTAAGGGGACACTGGATATGGTGAAGCCCCCTAGAATGAAGAGGAATTGGAATGGAGAGGAAGACTGTGAGATAGAAATCAATCTTATTAAGAAAGAAAGAATAATGTCTTAGGAGTTAGCATCTGACATAATGGAAACCAGAATCTAAATCTATTAGTAAATTTGTATTCAATTAACTTCACAGGAGAAGTTGCTATGTGAGTGTAATAAAGAGAGATCTAAAAATGGTAAAAGGAGCAAAGCATACACCCATAATCAGTGTGTTCAGAGTATATTAGTGAAAGTATAACCACTCCAATTAGACCAGTGGCATCAAACATACACTTAGCCTACGTCTGATATTATCCAATCAGACAGCAATTCTGTCTCTGCAATTTTACAAATAAGTTCTTTTGTCATCACCTGCTACGTGCCCTTAATGCTACCTGCCAGGATTAGCACAATACCTAATAGGTATTTGTCCTTTACATGTTCTGACGGGATCATGGCAATTCTGACTCAAAACCACTAGCTTTTGGTTGCATTCAGATGAACTATTTGATGTAATCCAGGTATAACTTTCATTTTCCCAACTCAATGTGTTTGCTTATGCCAAATCTTATGCCTGCAATGCCTTTCCATTTTCCTTCATCCGCTGAATTCCTACATGATTTAAAATGTTAAATTTAAATTCTAAATTCCTTTATAAAACATTCCACAGGCCCTCAAATCTGTAAGTCTGTATTTTGGACTACTCAGATGCATTGCTTCCACCTCTTAGAATTTAAAAAAATGGCATCTATGTATCATATACTTCAAAATTATAATGTGAATTTCATTAGGGTGGGTTTGCTATTTGCTTCTATAACAATCTATTCATATGCTTCTTAATATGATAGACTAGCATAAGGCCCTTCCAATACACACTAAGAATTTATCTGCCAAGTATAAACTTCCACTATCACCTAGTGGGAAAAAGAAGGACTTAACTATACATAACATTTTCAAAATGTCAAAAGAACTAGAGAATAAGAGCTAGAAGAGTTATATAGTGTAACCACTCTTTATATATGTGGAAACTGAGGTCCGGAAAAATTAAATGATTATCAAACACATAATGAATGCTAAACCTTAACAACACTTTTTTACCTCATTCATGAGTACTTCCAGTTGTTTCTGAGTCCATTTGGAGTTTCACTATCACTAAAGATCATAAACTAAGATCAATCAGCACAAAATGTGCATATAAAAAGTAATTTGAGCAGGATTTCTCAAAAATGTGGATAACTTGATTGTAACAAACTAATTCAAGACCTCAGTACTGTACTTTCATCATCTATGAAGACATTCCAAACATTCCTGAGGATAAATTCAATCATTGGGGGGATTGGGATTAAGAGATAGACCTAGATACAGATCAAAATGGATATTACAAAAACAAAACAAAATGTTATCAACATGATTTCTTCTAGATATGTAGAGTTTAAGGGAGAAACAGACATGCAAGAAATAGAGAACAAGTTTTGAAGCCAGGGAGAACTGAATTCAAACCTCAATTGATAACACAAACTAAACTATAGTGTAACCTTCAGTACTTTAGCCAACTTTAAAGATTTTAAATTGCAGAAGCTGCTGACCTATAATTGAAAGAGAGCTTCCTCACAAGAAAGCTTCCTATATTGATGACATCATGGGTTCATTCCCTATCCTCCCTGAGGAATTTTCCCTAGATTTTCTTAGTAATATTAGATTTTCCAAAATATGTTTGGAAATATGGTTCAGTATTAAAAGATGAAAAGTCTATTATTCATAAGCTTCATATCTGTTTATCGTGAATATTTTCTTCATGAAGAGAGTCAGAAGATGGTGGATATGTTAAACATCTCCATGAAAAATGGAACTGACCATATCCATCAAACAAACAAACAAATAAATAAATGAAACAAACAGATCAACTATTTCTTGACAGCAAACTACTACTTATTGACACATAAGCCATTTAGAACTCAATCCATCATGAATCACATCAACAATGAGATGATTCAGGCCAATCTCAATGATCTTGTGATGAAGAGTGCCATCTGCACCCAGAGAGAGGAGTGTGGGAACTGTGTGTGGATCACAACATAGTATTTTCACTCTTTCTGTTGTCATTTGTTTGCATTTTGTTTTCTCTAATTTTTTTCCCTTTTTGATCTGATTTTTCTTGTGCAGCACAATATTTGGGGAAATATATTTAGAAGAAATGCACATGTTCAATATATATTGGATTACTTGCTGTCTAGGGAAAAGCTTGGGAGGAAGGGAGGGAAAAAAATTAAAAGGCAAGATTTTATAAGGGTGAATGTTGAAAATTATCCATGTATATATTCTGAAAGTAAAAAGCTTTAATTAAAATAAAATAAAATAAAATAAAACTCAGTCCACGCAAATCTCAAATTGGTTAAAGCCAAGTCAAAATCTATATCGTGTGGGGTTGTGAAATGAAACAACCATTCTGGAAAATAATTTGGTACTATACCCCAAAGAGATCATAACAAAGGGAAAAGGACTCACATGTGTAAAAATGTTTGTAGCAGCTTTTTGTAGTGGTAAAGAAATAGAAACTGAGTGGATGCTCATTCACGCTGAATAAGTTATAGTGTATGGTATGGTATAAGGTTTGGTATATAAACGCTATAAAATATTATTGTTCTATAAGAAACAATTGGCAAGATGATTTCAGAGAGACCTGGAGAGACTTACATGAGCTGATGCTAAGTGAAGTGAGTAGAACTAGGAGAACACTGTATACAGGAACAAAAAGATGATTGTTGATGATCAACTGTGATGGATGTGGTTCTTTTAAAAAATGCGGTGATTGAGGTCAATTCAAATAGATTTGTGATAGAGAGAGAGCTATCTCCATCCAGAAAGAGGACCCTGGGGCTAAATGTGGATCACAACATAGTATTTTCACCTCTTTTGTTTATATCTGTTGCTTTTTTTTCCCCTTTTTGATCTGACTTTTTGTACAACATGATATTAAATATGAAATTAAAAGAACTATATATATTTAACCTATATCAGGTCACTTGCTGTTTAGAGAGAAGATAAGGAAGAAAAATTTGGAACACAAAGTCTTACAAGAAAGAATGTTGAAAAAATTATCTATGTGCTTGAAGAAATAAAATACTATTGAAAAATATTTTAAATGAAAAAAAATAAGGAAAAAGATTATGGCGCGCGCGCGCGCGCACACACACACACACACACACACACACACACACACACACACGTTAGGATAAAGATGAGAATACTTGATAAGTAATAACAAGCCCCAACCTGACCTATATAAATAAATGATTATGACCAGAAAATGAAGAACACCAACAATACTGACTCAGATTATCATGACTTCTTAGGAGACATATACCAGATGTATAGTAGTGATCAAAAAGAATAAGAAATCCCAAAGGCCAAAAATTATCCCCAGTAAATACTCTGCCAAGAGAAACATGGTAGATAAGGAAAAAATGTTGGATTAAAGTACAAGCTTTTTGCAAAATACCCAGAGAACATGGATGATGGAAAATTGCAAGCACTATCATTTCATAAAACAGTAAAAAGCACTAGAAAACTGGACAAGAGAAAGTTTGGCTTGAGGTGGAATGAAATCCATGTGTAAAAGAATTTAGATATGAAACTGAGAGAACCGCAAACTTATTATAGCTTCTAAAACAATAAATTCTTACCACTGGTGACTAAAACTACAACCCTCCTCAGATTCCATCTTCTATATATCAAATGCTTACTATTGTAATGATATGTAAAGAAAACATTAAAAAAAGGAAGATTGGAAAATCTGATGTATCTGTCCAAATAAAGAATGTGTGCAGAAAGTAATCATATGACAAGGCACTGTAGATCAGTTTTTAAGATCTCAAAGAGGACAATTCTAAACAAATAAGAAAGTATCACATAAGGTATTATCCTCACCAAAAGCAATTATCAACCATGTGCTTACTTATTTTCTCTAAAATCTTTAAGACTGACAGAACAAAATGACCCTTAATGAAAACACATGAGATACCCAGGGAAGCTTTTACTATATTTTCTATAGCAGATCATAATTCTATAACCACAGATTTGACTGAAATATTGAGAGGCTAAGATCCCATTGTTCAAAAACAGATTCCAAAAAACATCTGACTTGACAGAACAGAAACCATCTTTAAAGCCTCATCTCACATGCATTTTTAAGAGTTGAAACTAGATTTGGCAACCAGAATTACTCTATTATTATTAATCTCTCAGTATCAACACGACATGAAGACTCAAGCAAGGAGACGTTAGCTTGCCAAAAGGTGTTTGTCAGACTCATGGAATGTATATCCTGTGTAAATAGAATCACTATAAATATATATCATAAGTATAAATCGCTAGGTTTTCTGAATGCTCCCGTTTACAGAAAATGTAATTGCTTTCAGCTGCGATGTAACAAGAAGGAATACTCAAACAGATTCTTATCGTTCAAAAGACTAACCTAATAAAATATGTTGGAAAAACCAAGTGGATGAAAATCGTATCTTGCAAATTATGACACATAACTAAAGAGGTATGATGAACTTGACCTAAAATTCGAAAAAGAGTAAGAGTTAGCTAATTTTTGGGAAATTGTTCTGTGCTTATAATAATTCCCAAATTGTTCCCCGCCATAAAAGCCCAATTCTTCTTATCATCTTATAGGCTGTGAATCATGGAACATTAATCTCAAATTAATCTTTCAGTTCTGAAAGCAATCCAAACAACATAGGAAAAGCACATGGTGAATGAAAGCAGACACTTATTTTCTTTTTTTCCCTATCTAAGGTTGTGCAGAAGCTTTATCCAGTTTATAGGTCTTACCTCACTACTAACTAGCATGAGCTTTGGCCTGCTCCATTGACTTAAGCCAGTTTTACCTTCCTTAGGTATCTTGGCAGCCCCTTTCTCCTGGGGGCTTACCTTTACTGGAGCTGGACTTAATAAGGAAGATATTCAATTAGCTTTAGCCCACTGCAGCTTAGAATTCCCAAACTCAAGTAATCTACAAACCTCTATAACAGGGATTTAGGCAGTGACACATTGCCAATGCTGAAAAACTGGCATCAAGGAAAACATGTTTAACCAGAAAAATATAAAGTAGGGAAGGAATCATGAAACAAAAGTGAAGAATAACAGCTGAGAAATCCTAGATCTACATTGGTATCCTCGAAATATTAATGAAGACCAAAAGAAGGGCACCTGCAAGCAAAATTTCTCTAGAAAACTTCTAGAATGGATATCTATTTGCCTGATCTGTGTCATTGATCTATTTTCCAATCAAAACCAAATTAGTTTTAGTAATAACTAATCAGACGCCTAGAAGGGGTCATTTCATTTTTTTTTCATTGACGCTCTTGATTTTATAGATTTTTTCCCCCTTTGTTCCTCCAAATAACTGTTATGTATTTGCTCTAAGTAGCCATCTTGGCAGTCTGGTATAAAAATAAATCCATACATTAATTCTCGTAGCATTGTCATTTCTATTATATCAACATAGCCTAGCCATGAACAATGACTCTAGGCCCAGTACTCTATCCCCTGTGCCACCTTGCTGCCCTTGGGGATATGTATATGTGTATGTATATGTGAATATGTATGCATTTAAATATAAACACAGACACTTATACAGGAAGGGAAAAAAGAAATAAGCTGAATTGTTAAGAAAATACCTGTTTTCATGAGCCTTAAATTCACAGAGACATTTTAGTGAATCACAGTCAAAAAACCTTACAATTTCTTCATCTCCAGCCACAGCAAGTATGGAATCCTAAGAAGAATCAAAAACAAGGAAATGTACCTAAGTATTGAAAACACACACACACACACAATTCCACTGTTTTACATACTTACTGAAATAAATGTAACAGAAGAAATTCTTTTGCCAGCAGTGATGGTACCGGTAATGGAAGCAGTTTCAAGTTGGTAGATGTCTATCTTGTTTATTATGACAACTATATACTTCTCCCCACTAGGGGACCATTCAACGATGTGAGCATCTACAATTTTAAAAATAATCAAAGAAATATTTGTCTAATTGTCTAATAATGTGTCTGATAAATAAAAATCACAAAAAAGCAATAAAAATATTTATTTCAAAAAACTTTACTATGAAAGTTAGGAAAATAGAGAGCCAAAGTAACTTCATAGATTTAAGGACCTAAAAGATCATCTGATTCAACATCCTCTTTTTACAGAGGAGGAAAATGAGGCTCATAAGTAAAACTGACTTGCTCAAGATCACTAAGCTGCCAGGTAAAACAACTAGAAGTAGAACTCAGGTCCTCTGATTCCCAATCCAAAACTCTCTATACTATATCACAGTTTCCTTTTAGTTTCATACATAATTTTTCACATAACATTGCCAATCTGGAAAAAAATTACTTTAACTACACTTAATCATAATCCGCCAATATAAAATCAAAATCCATTTCCTAATAGATTAGTTAAAATATTCAAAGCAGTTTTTTTTTAATAGTTGCAAAAAATCTGGAAATTGAAGCCATCAATAAGATATCTATATAAATCATAATATGTGAATACAAATGAATTTTTCCAGCTTTGGATCTATGGTCCTCTTGACAGAAATGGGAGACTATATGGATATGAAATGATATACATAATGACATTGCTTGATACATCTACTATTTTTATTTAAATGTTTTTCTTTTTTTCAAGAGAAGGTTCAGTTGGAAAAGAAGGCCAAGAAATAGCTATTATAAATACAAAAGGCAAAATAAAATTTAAAAAACAAAAACATTTTGCCAACAGAATACTCACTTTGTTTTATGTTTTTTATGAATGCTGATCTTCCTTCAATAAGATTCCATGTTCTATAAAACAAGGCTTTTTAGTAATATAATCAGTATGATCACCAACTAATACTGAACAACAAATACTTAGTATTTGCAGGATGCTAACAGGAAGCTAAATCAATGAAGTGTTAATTAAAACAAACCTAGAGAAAATGATATATCATTTTGTTAAAAACATTTCATCTTGGTGATTTAGATCAGGGCTTCTTAAACTTTCCACTCATAACCTCTCTTTGCCCAAGAAGTTTTTACATGACTCTGAGTTACAGGGTACACAAATTTACTGATAATAAATCACAATTTTACTATCCCCATATTCAGTTATGAGATCCCATATGGGGTTGCAACCCATAGTTTAAGAAGCTGGGATATAGATGACCCACAATGTTTTCTACCCCATAATATTATGGTTTAAGAGTATTACTTAAATGCCACAGGAAAATTTTAGTATGAGGGATCCAGAATCCATCATCATTTTCAATGTATATTGACAAAAACCTATTGTTGTGTTTGAACCAAGAGTGATGTTCCCATTTTAAGAGCTAATTATTGCTATAAAATTTTTTTTCATATGAATATATCTTTAAAAGATTAATAGCTTTGACACAGAAAACAAAGAAAAGCACCCAACTAAGTCAGTAAAATGTGCTACAGTAAAAGTTCTTGTTTTGCTTGGAGATTAATGACTAATTCTACTACTGCTAACTAAAAATTTGGTTAACTATTGCTTACCGTAATGTCTTGTCTGTTCCCACTGATAGTGCCAATTTGCCAGATGGATGAACAGAAAGAGAAGTCACATGTCCCCTTAAAAAAAAAAAAAAAAAGGCACTATAGTTCAGCATCCAATTTTAGTTACTATGTTAAGAATTTTAATGGAGGGAAAGAGGCTCAGACTCACTTATGTGCTTTAATAGACTTCAAACAGTCCCATCTCTTTGCATCCCAAACGCAAATTAGTCCATCTTCTCCTCCACTAATTAAGTGCCCATTACCAAAGAATTTCAAGCAATTTATTGTGCCTATCAACAAAAAGAAAGTCAAAGTTGCCACAGTTACATTATTGCTATACTTTTAAATTGAAAATTCCATTTTATGTTAGGTACACATATGAAAAGCTATCAGTTTAGCACTGTTAAAGGGGAAAGTCTTAATTTGGACAGTTAAATATTTCATCCATCAGCATGTTTAATTCAAATATGCTGATTTGACACTTTTAAATTTAAACAGCAACTCAGTGTATAACAGTAGAAGGTCATCAGATTCAGTCAAAGGTTCAAATTCTTTCTCTTCTACTTAGTTATCTATTTTCCTTTGGCAAGTCATATCTCCCTGGTATTCAGTTTCCTCATCCTATAAAAATAAAGATGCTGGTATAGGTGATGTTCTCTTTCAGTTTCAAATATACAATCCTATCACTGGTTTCTCCCAATGTGGTAGTGGATATGTATTGTTCCAAACATAGTGACTGGCTGAAGAAAGTGGAGTGGTCAGCAGCTAGGTCTGTCCTCACTGTTGCCTCATTAACACTTTTCAGTGAATTCAGTGCTATGGCTTTATAAGCAACACTTTCCAAATTAAAGTGGCTAGATAGTACAAGAGAGAGAATGCTAGACCTCAAGTGAGAAACAATCAAGTTAAAATTCTGACTCAAACATTTGGGTGAGTCACTTGATTTCCTAAACTATAAAAAGAGTATAACAATAGAATTTCTCTCCCAGGAGTGTTATGAGGAATAAATGAAATAACATTCTTAAAGCATGTAGAAATCCTGAAGGGTTTATGTAAATATTATTATTATTCCAAGTGAACCAAACTATTACAGATAGTCTGACATAAATGGTAATTAGTACACAAAAGGTTAGATAGACCACATAAGCACTAAGATGTCTGCTAATTCCAAATAGTGATTCCAAAGCATAAAACCATGTTGATTTTGTTACCTTCCTGAACACTTCATGTTAGGTAAACTACTAGTTCTATTATATATTTTAATGATGAGGTACTGATATATATGTAAACACAACACAAAATACCAATTAAGATAGGATTTCCTTACCATTATGATGCAGCAATGCTCCATGTTCTATCTTTTTTTTCATGTCATAGATGTGAATTGTTTCATCTTTGCTTCCAGTGACCACAAAACGATTATTTACAGCCACTGCTGACAAGGAGGCAGCATGGCCATGGTGGGTAAAATCAGCCACAGGAGTCCATTTCTGAAAGTGAATAAGACACTCTAAAGTCACAATCAAAACACACATTAATGGTTATTTTGATTAACTCTGACAAGGAAACAGATTATTTACAATAACCAATAGAAGCTGTAAATGAATCCTGTTATAGAGGTAGGAAAAAATCAATAAATATAATCACTGGACAAACAAAAATTGAGAACTAAATAAGGAAGGCCAACATGTCATCTGAAAAATTGGAGGACAAAGTATGCTATTAATGCAATCTCTTCATCATACTTAATTACTCTCTAGCTGTCATTTCTATCTCTTGTAAGATGGAATTTCAATCTTGGACTCTGTCCCTAATTCCTGTAGCTTTGATAGGTGAGCTTTAATCTTTTCTTAGCCAAAAGTAGGTTCCCACAAAACTTCCATTTTGTTATCTTAGATATACTATTCCTTTCCAGCTGTCCTTGATATGTCAACTTTCCTCTTTGAGGGAAAGATTTATCTTGATTTATAACCTCAGATCTCAACACAGTACTTGGAACATAGTATCTGCTTACTATGTTTGAATTATGTACTTATCATGAATAATTCATCTATGCATATTTCCACATTTATCATGCTGCACAAGAAAAATCAGATCAAAAATAAATTTTTTTTAAAAAAAAGGGGAAAGAAAACAAAAAGCAAGAAAACAACAAAAAAGGTGAAAAAACTTATGTTGTGATTCACATTCAGTCTCCATGGTCCTTTTTTTGGATGTAGTTGGCTTTTTCCATCACAAGTTTATTAGAATTGGCCTGAATCACCTCAATGTTGAAAAGAGCCACATCCATCAGAACTGATCATCACATAATCTTCTTGTTGCTGTTGGCAATGTTCTCTTGGTTCCACTCACTTCACTTAACTGATGTTCATATCTCTTTAGGACTCTCTAATATCATTCTGCTGATTGTTTTTATAAAACAATAATATTCCATAGCATTCATACACCATAACTTATCCAGCTATTCTCCAACTGATGGGCATCCACTCAGTTTCCTGTTCCTTATCACTACCAAAAGGGCTGCTGCAAACATTTTTGTACATGTAGGTCCTTTTACCTTTTTAATGATCTCTTTGAAATACAGGCCCCTGCTGGATCAAAAAGCAAACACAATTTGATAGGCCTTTGGGCATAGTTCAAATTGCTCTCCAGAATGGCTGGATTCTTTCACAACTCCACCAACAATGTATCAGTGTCCCAGTTTTCCCACATCCCCTCCAACATGTATCATTATGTATTCCTGTCACCTTAGCCAATCTGAGGAGGGTAGTGGTACCTCAGAATTGTCTTTAATTATCTACTTATCTAAGTAATGTTCCCAAACACCATTAGATTTGTGAACATTAGAGCTGTATGGCAGTTACAATCATATCTACTACACGTATTCTAAGGGAATGATGAGATCTATCAATCACAAATGTTTTGACACCAATGATGATGCTTAGAAGTTAACCTATCAGTTAAGGTAATGTTGTTCATTATTACTAATTATAATTAATATATAATTATGTGCATAATAATATATAATTATTAATGAGGTAATGTTCACTACCATACAATTTTTCCATGACAGAATGATTTAATTAAAAAGCACTTTAGTGTTTATAAAAACACTTTTAAAACATCATTTTATTTGATTCCCTCAATCACTCTACAAAATAGGATCCAAACATTAAAGTTACATGGCTACAAAGGGGAAGTTAGGACTCAACATCATGACCTAGTATTTAACTTCTGTCATAAGAACACTCAAAGTTTCTGCAAAGTAACCTGAAATAATTGAAAGCAGATAAGATAAGGGAAATACTTTTGTGATAAGCAACTTCCAATAATGAACACATTTCTTTTCCAGATGGGGTACTTGAGCCAGCATTGCTAAACATAGGGTCCACAACAGAACACTAACCATGGACAGCTCCCAGAACTACTCATTTAAAGAGGACTTTAAAATCTCTAGTACAACATCCTACAAAAGCACCATGAGCTAGAACCATTTAGTAAGTGCCAGCAGTGCATAAGGGCCCCTAATAGCAAGGCTGACAGTAGATACAGTGATGTTCTTGGGACTACTAAAATTTCTAATTGAATGGACCTCTAATCTGGACCTCGGTTTCTCCACCTGTGGAATGGGAACATTAATATTTGCCTCCCCTGGATTTTGTCAGCAAAAGCATTTGCAAATGTGGAGAAATTACAAAAACGCCAAGTTCTGATTATTGGGAGGGAGGGGGAGGACAGATTCTCCCATTTGAGCTCTTCCGCCAGAACTACGCCGATCTCCTTCCGTGAAGCCCTAACAGGAGCAGGCCTTCAACAATGAGTTAAGGCAGCGGTTCTCAAACTACTGCCCTCGGGCCGCATCTGGCCCGCAGAGGAGGTTTATGCGGTCCCCTGGTTAAGGCAAAAGGGCTGAGGGGCGGAGACAGTGTGAGGTTTTGTTTTTACTACAGTCCGGCCCTCCACAGTCTGAGGGACAGTGAGCTGGCCCCCATTTAAAAAGTTGGAGGGCCGCTGAGTTTAGGTCTCCTGCTCCCTGCCCAGTCCTCAGCCCATGTGCCTCCAAGTACAAGAAGTCAAGCGGAGCATGTCTGAAGCCCCGACTTCCAACCCCCGAACACAGCTGCTCCGAGGCCCGGATGACACAGCCCTGACTTTGAATGCGCTGCCTCGCTCTTACCTCGCTCTTGTCGTTCGGGCCGGGGTCCCTTCGCACCGAGAATCCGAAAAGAACTTGTTCGTAGCAGCCGCAGACTAACTCCATACCGCCGCGCACGCGTCGCCTTTCCTTTTTCCTTCCGGAGCGCGAGGTCCGAGGGCGGAGCCAGTATGTGAGTCATCACCCCAAAATCCTAAGGTCCTTCTCCCGCCGGCGCTCCTGGGTGACGTCACTGAAAACGCAGGGCTGTCTACCTATGAGCCTGTTTTTTTGATGAACACCATTCCTCACTGCAGTTCCATTGATTTTTCCAAGATAAAGTCAAATAACTCAGAAAATGACAATTGAGGGAAATTAGGAAGCGTGGGAGTGGAGACAGAAGGTATTTCTAAGAGTTGGACTGGTGATGTCAATTTAGAATAGAAATTTCTGCTACGTCGTGACGAAAGAGCGGAGGCGGGACTTGTCCTTGGGAGCACGTGGGCAGTGGGGCTAAATGGGGAGAAGACTGGAACTGACAGGCAGAGAGGGGGGCGGGACCTAATTGTGGGAGAAGGGGTCGGGGTGAGAACCAGAACCTGGAGCAGAGGGAGGGGCAGGGAACAGGGGCGGAGATAGGAGGGAAGGGGCGGGACAGTGAGGAGAGTGGACACCTTAGTGGAGCGGAGGGTGATCCGGACCAGCTGTTCCCATGATTTAAGTTTGAATTCTTATTTTCCTTTGACATTTAAAGAATTTTTGACTTTTGCGAATCATTTTAATTACGATCTGTCCCGCCCCTTCCCTCCTAGTTATTCAGTTATTTCAGTCATGTCATTCATGTTACCTAAATCCCAGAGTGGTTTACCTAACGAAAGATTCCAGAGCTTATGATCCAGTGACATCATCTGACTTTCAATAAATATTTTTAAAATGCCTATTCTATATCCCAGTGATTAATATTGGGTCTTTTGTCCCTACTTAGGTCTGAATAGGAAACTTTTTCACCTTAAATTTATCAAGCAGGGATAGAGTATCAGTCCTGAAGCCAGGAGGACCTGAGTTCAAATCTAGCCTTTGACACTTATTGCTTCCTAGTTGTGTGACCCCGGGCAAGTCACAACCCCAATTGCCTGGGGGGGAAAAAAGCTTCAAACAGAACTCAAACTAAAGAGAAATTGGAAACAATATGTGAATAACAGAGGACCTTTCTTTGGGAGTGGGTATGTTTAAAGACCAGGTTAAAAGGTTAGTTGGACTTTACTGCTAAAGTACAGAGGTCCCTGTCCCTATCTTTATCTTTATATACATATACAAAGTTATCTTAATCCCACAAATTCACTAGGAGCTGTGAGTTGACAAGTGGCCTAAAAACTCCCTCTCTACCGCTTCTCTCTGTTATCTTAACCATTCAGCACTGAATTCCACCCACACCTTCCATGATTGTATTATCCATTTCTAATGACCATTTTGACTAATATTTTTGAGCAATTGCACAGCTATCTGCCCCGAGTCTATTAACCCCTTAAACCTTTTACTTTCAATGAATATTTTAAGCATAAATCCTTCCTTTGTTATGTCCAGAATCCACCAGGACTGCTTTTGTAATTGAACTGCATTGTTCCTTTTGGAATAATGCTTGGGGTGAGTACCAATTGCCCAATCATGTTACCTTTTTAAATTATTATGTTGGACCACCATTATGGGCCCTTCGTCATCTTAGGGAATGGCATTAGCTTGTGTCATGATGCCGAAGACTCTCTATGGCATGTGCCAGTTACAGTGCTACACATCTAAGGAGGCAGGGATCCTTCAAAAGAAGTAGGGTCGGTAGTAGGTTTGATGTTCAATATCCGTCAAAGCCAAAAGAGGAAAAACTAAAGAGTCAGATTACTGAACCTGGGAGTCTATTGATTGTTGAACCGAAAGTTGCAGTGGCGCCGACTTGGGAGGGGTCATTTGAAAAGCTGCCTCTATTGTTTGTTGGGGCTTGGGTGAGCCCCGGAAGGAGTTTTCCGGTGGTGACCTGCATTCATTAGCCCAATGCCATCCTTTGTTGCATTTAGGGCACGGACCGGGGGGCCTAGCTATTCCTTTATTCTTCCTAAAATCTTTTTTTTTTTTTTTTTAAATAGCCTGGCTTCCCACATAAGTAACATTTCTGACTTCCCTTTACTTCAGACATCTCTTCTATAACAATCCTTACAATCTGCGTTGTAGTTCGATCCCTTGATACTTTCGTATATCTCTGTAACAATCTTATCCTTTTCCCCTCCAGTCCGAGCTCTCCGGCAGTCCGGATTTGCATTTTCTCTAGCTAGTTTTTGCAGTATTATAGAAGCACATCGTTATCACTAAAGTTTTTCTGTATTGCATGTGTTAGTCTATCTAAGAATTTCGTGAAGCTCTCCGTGGGCATTTGTAATATTTTTGTGAACGATATGCCTCGGTCTGCCTTTCCTAGTATCTATCTGAACCCGTTCCTTCCTAGCCGCTTCGGCAATTTGTTGATAAGCCTGAATATCATACTCCAATTGATGATGTAAAGAAGGGTAAGCTCCCGTTCCCGTAAATTGTTCAAATGTATTATTAATACCTGTGTGTCTATCTTTTGACACTCCTCATAAAATGCATCTTTCCACATACAATAATCACTACCATCCAAAGCTACGTGTAGCCAATCGAGAGGACACAGGGTTAAGTTTGCTATAGTGTCTATTAAAGCCATTACATATGGGCTACGGGTCCCAAACTGGGACGTTCCGGTCTTTAGCCTCTTTAGCATTTTAAAATTCAGTGGCAGATGCTCTCTAAGCACATAGGCGGGATTCCGTGGATCCGGAACTTCGAATATCCGGCACAACATTTGCATATCTAAAGAAACCTTCAGTCTTTTTCCATCAGCTGCTTTGAAAGCTCTTTGCACTGCACTTATCGGCGGTCCTCCAGTGCAACGGAACAAAGCCGGCTTCCTTGTTTTTTTCTACATTATCATAAAGGTGAAATGAAGGAGGCGGTGGTGTGGTTGACAGCATTTTCTTCAATCCATGTCTTACACACTTTTTCAGCCTCCTCTTTCCCTGAATCTTCTTTTTCGATCTCCTCACTCTCTTTATTGTGCATGGTTGTAGCTGCCTCTGCTTTCAATGTTTTTGTAACTAAAGGAACTTCGGGGGCCTGTAAGCAAATTTTTAACATGTTCCAAATGGAACCGGAAAGACTTTCAGCTCCAAATCTTTCATTCACCTGCTTTAGATTCCATGTTTTTTTTTTCGCTCGGTGTGGATAGCATTTTACCATCATGAATCTTTTGGAATTGTTTTAGTTCAAAATCATAAAAATTTAACAACCGTTTTGGAAGAGGAAGAATGAAAAGTCAAGGAAGACAGAAATTGTAAGTGTGAGTGATTAGAAGGATAGAAGTATTTTTAAAGGGAATAGGAAAGTTTGGAAGAGGGAGATTAATTCTGTTTTGGACATATTTTGAATTTTAGGTACTGACATGTTACTTGGATGTTGTCCAGCAGAAATTGGAAGATGTAGAACTGAAGTTTAGGAGAGATATATAGATATGGTATTCATCTGCACAGATAAGTGAAGCTAAGGAAGTTGATGAGATGACAAGAAAATGGCATAGGAGCTCTGGAAGATACCCATGATTAATAGGTATAAGATGAATATTTTAGAGCAAAGGAGACAGAATTAGCAAGCAGAGGGGAGCAGAACCAAGGCAAGGTACTATTTCAGAACCAAGGGACAAGAGAGAATCCAAATTAAGGGTGTGGTTGATAGGATCAAAAACCACAGAGACCAGGTGGACTGAGGACTGGATTTAACATTTAAAATCATTGGTATTGTTGGAGAAAGAAGTTTCAGAAAGCAGTATGGTAGAGTGAGATACCAGTTTATAAAGGAATAAGAAATAAGCAGGAGGGGAGCAAATCGTGGCAAACTGTATAGCTAGACAAACTTTCTACAAGTTGAAGGGATGGTAGGATTAAGTGAAGGGTTTTTTGTTTTTGTTTTTGTTTTTTTTTTTTTTGAGGGGGGAGTAAGAGGAATTTGTGGAGAACTAGGAATGTATGTGGCAAGGAAGGAAACAACAGGAGACAGGCTAAATCAATCCACATCAATCAAGTGGAAAAGAGGCCGAATCAATTAACATCAATCAAATAATAAACAGTTACTACATGGTAGATACCTCGTTAAGCACTGGGGATACAAGTACGACAGTTTTTGTAAAGATTTTGTAAACTCAGAAAGAGAAGAGGGGAGGAGGAGAAGGGAGAGGGATAAAAGGGGAGGGAGAGGGAAGGAAAAGGGGAAAGGAAAAGAAAAGGAAAGGGAAGGGAAAGATGAGGGAGGGAAGGGGAAGGAAGGGATGGAGAGGGAAAAGAAAGGAGAGAGGGGAGAAGGGAGAGAAGGAGAGAGAGAGAGATCTCCTTGATATAACTCCACAATGAATAAATACAAACATATACAAAGCAGTTTGGAAGGGAAACCATTATTAGCAGTTAGGAAGAGCAGCAAAGACTTCATTTAGAAAATGGTGCTTTAGCTATGTCTTAAAAAGTGAGAAACTCTAAGGTGGAAGAAAGGAGGGAATGTATTGTAAGCATGTAGGATAAAGCTATAGAGAAGAAAG
This sequence comes from Sminthopsis crassicaudata, assembly GCF_048593235.1. Classification (NCBI taxonomy): domain Eukaryota; kingdom Metazoa; phylum Chordata; class Mammalia; order Dasyuromorphia; family Dasyuridae; genus Sminthopsis; species Sminthopsis crassicaudata. The sequence continues at coordinate 172,699,787 of NC_133617.1, read as the reverse complement.
ATGAAGTGTTATGTGTGAGAAACTGGGAAGAGACCATTTTGGCTGGATTAGAGGATGGCAAGAAGAGTAGTCAATAACCATTTATTAAGCACATACTATTTGCCAGGCACTGTCTAAGTGCTGGGGATACAAATACGAAAAAGCCAGATCCTGCCCTTGAGGAGCTTAAAATTTAATGAGGAATACAACCCAGAAAAGAGCTAAAAAGCAAGAGAAGAATAGGGGGAATAGGAGGAAAAGTAAGCAGCATGAGGGGATAATAGAGAAGCCAAGTCCAAAATGACTATTGGGGTAAAGTGAGATGTCAGTTCTCTTCTCTTCCCTTCAATGGAGGAGTTTGACTTCATTCTCTAATCAGAGAGCAGATGATAATGACAAGAGAAGTAATGTTTTTTCTATAATGGAAAGAGCATTGCCTCTTGAGTCAAAGGAACTAAATTGAAATTCTCTTTCTAATACTACCTGCATACTTTGAAATCATATATGATTCGTTGACAGACAATTATAGAGATAACACTTTACTCTCAGTAACACGTTACTCTCAGTAACTCTCATTACTATCAAACAAGACTTTTTGGGACTGTTTTTTTTTTTTTTTTTTTTTTTTTTTTTTTTTTTTTTTTTTTTTTTTTGGTAAAATACTCAGAGAAATAGAATACAGAAGAAGAGATTTTGTTTTTCATCTTGTGCCCAACTTTCATCAGTGGAATAAAGAATTCCATTCAAGCTTCCCTGCACCTGCTAAGACGTTGGTGGGATGCTATTACTGAATGGAGTAATTGGAGTTGTCAGGTTCCAGAGGGACTATCCTGAATTGAGGGTGATTGTTAGTGAAACAATGCAAGTACCACCAGAACATCTCCTTTTCCTCCTATCTCTTCCAAGCAAGGTGACAAATTTCCCTGCCAGACTCATCATACATTCTGTCTCTTTCTTTCTTCTGAGAATGAAGAACTCAAGTCTGGAGAAGCTGATTCTGTCTCAGCAGCCAGCAGTGAGAGTCAACAACATACTTTCTGTTCAATAAAATATTCGCTTTCCCCTCCCATCTTTTCCATTGTTCTCTGTTCTTTCTTTCATTGCTAACATTTTATTACTCTTCATATAAAAGAAAATCCAACAATCACCAAATCTTTGACTTATATGATTAATGCTAATATAGTTAGAAATCAGTAGAGAAGTTTGACTCTCGGTAGAAAGATGGAAGATAAATCCCCCCCCCTTTTTTTTTTAGCATGACTTAGGTTTGAAGGGCAGAAGGAAAAATAGAATCCATTTTGAGTCTAACCACAGTGAGGCATATTAATATCACACCTTTAGCAGGTGTTCAGCTCCCAGTGGTAGCACTAATCTCTTGCTTGATGTGATATCCCCAGAACTAGGGCCTCTTGATGAGAGGGTGATCTATAATTCCCTAAACTGCAGGAGTGTGTGTGGTGGTCTATAGGAACCACATAATCTCCTTGTATTCCTTTTAAATTGAGGCTACTGCTTTTAAAATAGTATATGTAGGGCCATACCCTTTAAAATATAAAAAACAAAGACTACCTGAATACTAGGATTAAACAAAATGTTTCCATTGCATTTATTACTAATGTGAAAAGATGAAAAACTAAAAGAAAGAAAATAATCAAATTATCATAATTTTAGTTTCTTTCTCACCACATTTTGTAAAGCAGCTAGCTACGTGACACTGACTAGCTGCGAGACCCTGGGCAAGTCATTTAACACTGTTTCTCTTTCCTCAATTGTAAAATGAGCTGAAAAAGCAAATGTATCTACACTAAAAAAATCTTTGCCAAGAAAACTTCAATTGAGTTCCCAAACAATCGGACAATATTGGACAACAAATGTAATTTATAGGGTAGCAAGGGGTGGGTAGTTCATATAGAGCTGAACAATTAATGATTTCTTTTGAATAATCAAAAAAGATTTTATAATATTCAGGAGTTTGATTTTAGATTTCACTTGTTGATGAGAGTATACTGATGGGGGAAGGTAAGGTAAGCTAGTCATATGCCTTCCCACAAGGGACCTTTGAAGTATGGCTTTAGTTGACATTAAGTGTGAAAGAATTTGGAACTTTTTAAGACTTTTGAACTAGTGTAATTTGACTATAAAATAATAATCATTCATATTTTTACAATACTTTGAAGCTAATAGTGTGTTATTTTTCTCACAACAATCTCATGAAGTTACTGTGGAAGTGGTATGCCTGTTTTACATAGGAGGAATGCAAGGTTCATAGATACTCATTGTACAAGAGCCATGCCATTCAGGATTTGAACATTCAAGATTTGAATCCAAAACTTCTGAATCTAGCTGTAGGGCTCTTTCTACTTTCAACATACTTAATGGAGTATAGAATATTAATAGAAAGTGACTTTGATCTATAGTCTGTTTACTTTGTTAAAATTTATGTTATTCTTTGGTAAATGTAACTTGATTTCTCTTTTCACCATTGCATTTAGGCAAGAATAAATATTACTTATTGAATAAAAAGTAATGAAACAATACTTTGAAACCCTGTTTTTACAAATCTTTCATAAAGATCACTATTTCATATACATTGTCACTACTACAAATGTATGTATTTATCAAATTGTTTTTTATTTCTTCAAAAGAACAGAAACAAAATAAGAATAATCACGACTCTAGGGAATATTGCCTTTTACTTTTAGGAATTCAGTTTTAAATAACAAGTCTGTAGCATTCCCCTTCGGACTGATTGCATTTAAATGTAATGAATATTATAGTTAGATATTTTGGTAAAAAATAATTTATGCTTGTCTTAGAAGAAAATTAAGGAGTCTTCCACTTCTGTTCCTGTTAACCAAATGAAATCTGTATACAGTCTTTTCTCTGTTGAAACACTGCATGGATTTTTGTAATATATATGGGCCCCATAGATTTAATTTTTTATGGATTATAGGATCATAGACTTATCTGGAGGGGATCTTATACATTAGCTCAGTGCAGAGTCTTCAGTAGGCTTGTTAATTGATAAATAACTACATTCTTTCTGCTATACCATCCACACTGCCTCTTAGCTTCTCATAATTTTGTTTTCTTTTTCTTTTCTCTATTTTCTTAAATCTGAGTAGCAACTACTGTGGTGGCTATTATCAAAAGCTATTGATTCTTTTTACTCTTTTACCATTTTCTGCAAGAGATGGCCAGGAAATAGTTTATACTCATCAATTACATACTCCCTTCATCTGCCAAACATTACAACAGTTTGATGGCATAATGATTACAACCAGAGAGGGAAAAATAACCAGAACCACACACACAAAAAAATGCCCTAGAGAGGTACTCTTATTTCCTGTTTAATTTCCTTTCAAAAGACTTGAAAGGGTAAGTATCAAATTGTAGTCCTAAATTTTTGCTTATTACTATAATGTGACTTTACTTTTTACTGTGTGAAAGTTATATATAGCAAGAATTTAGCAATTAATTAGTGAAAACAGCCGAGTTAACTTTGAAGCAGGTGTATTTAGTGTTTGTCAATAATTGGTTGTAGTATTTATTTAGAAAGGTAGGAAGGTTTGGTTAAAGAAGCAACTTCTATACTTGGCTTTTTTTAACTATTATTAAAACCAGAACTTCAATATCAATGGCTAGGCATTTGCATTCACTGGATTTTGATTTAACCCAACAGAGCAATAGTTTCTGGTACTGGCAACGGTGAGATTCCTTTTCTTCCCCTACCTATTCTTTATCTATAAAGAGAAGAAAAAGATGCTAGTGATTTTGATCTTATGTGACTTCTAAACCAAAAATGTCTATCGAAACAAATGAAACTTAAGTTGTCTTAGACTGATAACTTTTAAAATTAAAAATGTAACTTTTTGGCTATGGTGGTGGCACCATTGCTGTTATTTGCAACTTATTCTAGGAGTCTGAAATTGAAGCTGGAAAGGGACATTGGATATCATTTAGTCTGACTTCTTATTTTACAGATGAGGAGAATGAGTTCCATTCAGAATAGTAACATGTCTATGGTCACACAGATAGCAGAGTTGGGATACAAACTAAGGCCTCATGGACCTCCCCCCTCTTCCCCTGAAGCCAGAAGTCTTTCTATTATGCCACTTTGCCTTTTCTTATGGTTTTGTTCTTTATTAGGATGAAAGCTGAGTTACAACTTGACCACTGTGGTACCTATTACCAGCAGCACCAAACTTGCTATTTGCAGTCAGGTTTTGAACCATATTTTGAATATAACTGTATATTTTATGAGAATGTTCAGAATGTCTCCTCTACAAAAGAGAATGCTAAAGATCTAGCTGAAATTCCAACTGTATCAGAGGTAATTATTTATCTAAATAAATTCGTTGTATTTTATATTCCCTTGACTTAAATATTTACTTTATTCCACAAATACAAAAGTTCACGCTCCTATATGTTTCTTATTTTAAAACAAGACAGTGAAGTTAATTATATAAAGTTTTTCATTGATAAATGAGTTGAAAAATGCAATTACCTTTATTCAAAAGATAGTTTTTATAGTAAATCCCTACAGATCTCAAACAATTACAATTAAATATTTCAGGCTTAAGCCACCTAGAATGTTTCATTATCATGGTTTTTAAAAAGGTCATTCTACCTTTCACAGTGTTATGTAACTAGACACATTTTTTAAAAATTATAATCTATTTGTAAGAAAAATGTATTTAAGGTTATGTGACTTTTAAAAATAAAAAATAGATGTAAAATTTTTTTAAGTGGGCTAGACTTTAACAATCATAGCTAGTCCTTCCTCCTTGGACAGATGAGAAAAAAAAGTTGGTATTTGGTCAGGGATTTTTTCCCCTCACTTTCTTGGTATAATTTACATGTTGTAATTCTTCACAGGATCATACTTCAAAACTGCTCTCTGCTTTAAATACCCCAATTTTCTAAAGAATTGATGATTGTTAAGTAATTAGACTTATGGCAGTAGTCTTTCTCTTAAGATCTTGATGTTTAATTTTTAGGCTTGGACTACAAATAATGAGGAAGAGCAAACTGAAGGTAATGGCAATACTAATTGATATGCTGCTTTGATTGAAAACATTTATTATAATGATCCTTGTAGTGTTAGATACCAATTGGAAACAAAACTTTTCATCAGTTTGTAGACTGTTTAGTTTTGTGTAATCCACAATGAAATTTACTGTGTGTTGGCTGGATAGAATCTGGTGAAGTTATAAAGGTATTGTTATGGAACCAGAATTTAGTATTTAAAATAAGACTATAGAAAAAAATACCAGATTACTAATAATCAGGAGAACTGGGATTTGAGTTTTGGCTCTATCATAAAAGTGGTTGTGTGATTTTGGTCAAGTCTTTGCTATAATTAATTCAGCCCCAAAATGATGGGGTCAGATTAGATGCTTTTTTTAGATCCCTCCCAACCCTACTGGTATGTGGTGCTAATTTTTTTGGGAGGAGGAGTCTCCTTTTTCTCCTTCACCCTACCAACTCAGAATGTGTCAATCAATGAGTGCTCTGTTCCTGTATGACTTGGCAAAGATAGCATTTTTTTCTAGTGAGAATTTACTGCTATTTCAAAGTGGGTGGGGAGTGGGAGTTTAGATGGGATCATTGATGATGAGATAAAGGGAAAACAAGTTCCTCTTTTATTTTTTTAATGAAGGTCTGTGTTGGGGTGGGGAGAAGCTAACAGGAGATGTACACATTTCAGCAGAAAAGGTTTTATATCATTCTTGATAGCCAGTGACAAATTAAAATACTCAGCCTTATATCCTAATTAAAGAAATAATCAATTTCAGAAGTTCATTCTTTAGCTAATATTTAAACATGAAGGAGGAAATTTAATATCTGAAAACAAAAGTATTAAAGTGGTCCATTTCTTAAAGTTTTGGACAAGAGAGGGAGCATTTCTTTTATTAAAGTGAGGTTTCTCCAAAATGGAAAAATTTTATTTTTAAAAGGTATATTAAATTTCAATTTTCCTATTATTTGACCATATTTCACATTTTAAAAGTCTATTTTTAAAGACTACAAAATGCTCATTTAAAATTATTTGGGGACAGTCATTGAAAGTACCAGCTGTTTAATTGTTTGCTGAAACCAGCCAACCTTCATGCATCGTTGACTTTTACAGATCCACAGATTCCCTTGGATATTGAGAACCTGAACAAGGAGTTTATGGTGGGAAGTGAAGAGCTATATGACTCTCTAATGAATTGTCACTGGCAGCCTCTGGATACTGTTGCTTCTGGAATCCCAAATAACATCCAGGAGTAATTCTATAAATACCCAGCAATTCCCATCAAAATGCTAACCAATAGCTATATTGGTACATTTGGGGATGGATAAGAAGTTTTATTTTGTTTTGTTTCAGAATCATTTGTTGGAATATAATTGTTGGAAGTACTGGAGCATAGTGAGAATGAATAATTACTTCCATAAAAATAAAGATACTTAACCAATAAATGTATTTTACACTTTATTTAGGATGCAGGGTAGTTTACCTCAAGCAGTATTTGAAAATTGTGCTTTCTATATAAAACTTGTATCAGATTGTTTGCCCTCTTGGGGAAAAAAGAAAGGAGAAAAACTTGGAGTTAAAATATTATAAAAAGTGAATGTTGAAACTTACATTAAAAAAAAAAAAGAGGATCAAAGAAAAATAGTTCTCTCTTCTTTCCCTTTTCTCCTCTTCATGAAAGCAAGAATATAAGTTTATCTCTTAAAGACTAATTATTTCTATGTAGAAATGGACAGTATATTATTCCCATTTTTGGGTAGTACTTAGCAGAATTCTTTGTGTCCTATGGTACATGCAGTGGAAACTTTAAGCTTTTAAATATAACTTAAGCTTAAAACAACTGTCTGTGGCATAGAAATTTGGGTTTTTTTCCCCTATGAATCCTGGAATTTATAAAAGGTAATAAAGGATATCTAGTTTATCTCCTCCTCCACTTGCATCCCACATTGTACATGCAGTCCCTAGAACTGTGACTCATGTGGAACATAAAATGATTAACATAACTGAATTAGTGGTCTAAGTGAATTTCTATAATATATTTTACTGTAGAAAGTAGACTAAAGGTGATTAACTATTGTAAGGCTACTTTCGGCTAGCCTTTGGATTAATTGTTATCAAGTTTTAGATAGTGCGTTTATTAAGCATTCAATATATATCAAGCACTATCTTTTAATGCATATATATAAACACATATAATTAGAAAAAATAAAATATTATTTATATTTCTCAAAAGAGGAAATAAGTGCTCTTTTCTGTTTTTTCCCCTTCTCTCTATGAAAGCAAGAATACAACTTCACCCTTAAAAAGACTAATTGGCTTCAGTTTAGTCCAGGCAAACCACTAAACTAACTAAAGGGCTTTTTAAATAATGGTGCTTCCAGTTCAGGGTTTTCATTTATTATGCTGGGAAGCAACCACATATAGAGATTCAGGATGGTAGCTGCTCTAGCAGGTACTACAGCCATATCTATTAAAGCCTAGAAAAGGGGATTTTTTTTCGTCCTCAAAGTCCTTGAGACTGTTCGGTGATTCAACATTAGTAACTGACATGATTTTATCATTGGAAAGATATTAAAGAAGAGGTATTGCTATTGCACCCCAAGGACCATGAGCCTTTTCTTTGCATCTTAAAGGTGAAATCTTCCATGTATGTTGTTTTTCCCCATTAAAATATGAGCTTCTAGGATGATTTCAGAAAGGCCTGGAGAAACTTATATGAACTGTAGCTGAGTGAAGTGAGTAGTACCAAGAGAACATGGTACACGGCAACATGATTATATAATGATCAATTTTGTTGGATGCAGCTCTTTCTAACAATAAAGTGATTCAGGCCAATTCAATAGATGTGATGAAAAGAACCATCTGCATCCAGAAAGAAGATTCACTGAGAATTCTTAAGTAGAAAGAAATGTATATTGTCTCAACAAAAAGTTTCAATGAAGAGAAACTGAGGTGCCGAGACCAACTCAAGGGCCTCATTGTGAAGAAAGTATGACGTGGGACAGGCAGATGCTTCAGCAAAGAAGTCTATTATTGATCTGAGAGCCAGGGTTTATATACTCTTTAACCTAATGTAGCAATAGCGTCAGATGTTTCTAAGTTATGTAGTTTGCATTCTTGATAACATTAAAAAACTAGTAGTGCCAACACGTTTATGGCAACATAATCATAAATTGTCTTGTTTGTGATGCCTGGTTCCTGATACAGGCGTTCCTCACTAAGGCTATCTCTTATTTAAGACATGCCTTCTTGATGCCTACATATTCACACAATGACTTCCAGTTGATTGTATTCTTGTGCTAGCAGTACTTCTTGATACCTAACAGGTCAGCACATCCTATTCTCAACCTTGGTCATGAAGGAATGGCGAACCTGTTTGTTTGCAAAGCAATCTACAGCTTCACAGATCCCTGCATAGTTTTTTTTTTTTTTTTTTTTTTGGTGCTCTGCTTATTGCTGGCCTTCTATAAGGCTCAAAAGGCCAAACATAATGTAGAGGTCATTAGTCCTTTAATGACCAAAAACACACCTTACAATGAGAGCAATTTTTTATTCAGTTTTGTGGTTAAATAAGGTCCAGTGACATAACCGAAACTAAAATGGTGATTGGTACATAGTTTATTGACTAGCAAAAAGAAGGGAGAGTCCTTCAGAATCTATAGTAACAAAGAAAACACAAAGTTGAATATTCTCTGAAAAGTCCCTAACTAGATACTTCTGCTTCACCAGAGATCCAGTTGCTAGAAAAAAATCTCTCCTGACCAGCCTGAATCATCTTCCATCTGTCTTTATCCCACAAGAGGCAGGTTCAATCTCAATAGCAATCTCCTACAAAGTCTCATACAGAATTTTCTGCTGAGGCTTATATAACATAAATCCACATCTAAGTCTTAGAAATTGGCAATAGTGATTAATAGTTAAGATTTTTTAGTAATCATCAATAACCAAGTTCACACAATCCAAGTAAGAATCAACTTGTGGCAGAGGTCATTCATGGAACTAGGAAGAGAAAAAGTTCTTGTTCTATGATTTAATGACATCATATCATTTAGATAGAATTCAAATCCATGTACTCTTACTCTCTCTCCTACCTGCTACTCATGTGACCTAGAAAAAAGATCACTTAAACTTTCAGGACCTCATCTGTAAAATAAGTAGTTTGTACCAGATGATTTACATGGTCCTTTGAAGCTGTAACATTAGCTGATACTGGGCTGCAATCATTCTAAAAAAAAGTTGGATTATATTCTGAAGTTTTAAAAATTCCTTTTCCAGTCAGTGATTTAAAAAAAAAAAAAAAAAAAAAAAAAAAAAAAAAAAAAAGATTTCTTCCCTTGAAAGTGCTAATTTAAACTACAAAACCATGGTGTACAACCTCCAAATAAACACTGTTTACCTTCCATGGTGCTTTCAATAGCTACAAGCTAAACAAAGATAAGACTATATTCCCAGCTTTTCCCAGCAGGAACAGAAACATTTTGCTGTATGGAGAGTCCTTAAAAATAAAGAGCCACTCCACATGAATGACAGAAACCAATTTTGCCTTTAACTTCTTGGAGGCTTCAATCTTTCTTTTGGTATTATCATTACAACAGTAGGGTGAGTGATCAAAAAAAAAAGATTGCATGTTTTTTATTCTGGAGCTGGAGGCACTTTCTTGTTGATCTTATGTGTTTATTATAATACTTTTCAAAGCATGGTGATATACATCGTGTCCCCTTTAAAAAATTTTCTCAAGGCTTACCCATATATACAATATACTATGTTTATCTTTAAAAATGGAGAGAAAAATATATTTAGGAACAGTCTTACAAATGATTCATCCTTCTAAAAAGTACATCTGTTGGCAGGAAACTAATCACTGCCCCAGCTATGATAATTACTGCTATTTGGGGGATGGGGAGAAACTTCTTTAAATAATCTTCTGAGCTGCATGCTGTGTATCAGTCTTTTGTAAGACCGATATTTGGACATGACTAAAAATCCAGCATTTTTCTTTTTTTCAGAACCTTCTCATGTTCCCACACTCTTGGAGTAGCTGTGGTTTAAACCATATTATAGAAAAAGCATGCTTTAATACCTTATTGTCAAACTCACAATATACAACACTCCTATATACAACCAAACCAGATACATACATATTTATATATATATACACAAAAAATCTACATGTATACATGTGTTTTAATATATGCATATATAATCTATACATATATGTGTGCATATATGCACACACTGCGTATACAATATATTATGTTAGCAATCTCCTGATAGAGAGCTGATGGATTCAGAGTGCATGTTGAGACATTGTTTTTGGTCAATGTAAAAATGTATTTGGCTGTACTATCCATGATTGTAATAGGATATGTGTGTGTATATCTCTCTGTGCTTGTACATGTTTAATACAGGACACATAAGTTGGAGGAAGAGAGGGTTTATCTTCATTTGAAAAAAATTAACTTGGAAAAAACAAAGTCTCTGAGAAGCTTGTCCAATATTTCTGGTTCTATCCTGCATGTAGATTAGATGTGTATGTATGTGTTCTAATTTTGAAGTTCAATCCTTTCAGAATTGTTTTCATATTTTAATTTGTCATCTTTATAATGCTTATCTTTTGGTTCAATTTGGTTTTCATCTGATCAAGTAATTTCATTACTCCTGTGTCTAAAGACACCAGTTCTTTTATAGCTATTGTATCTCATTTTCTGATATGTGTATATGTAGAGAAGACATATGTAAATACATATACATGCATATTATGCATGTGTGTATTTGTGTGTGAGGATACATATATACTCCCTTCAAAGTTACATGACATTGTGCTTTGTGCTGTCCCTGATGTATATGCTGAGACATAATATAGCCAAAAATAAAGAAAAAGAAAGACAAATGAACAAAATGAAGTTAGTTATGTTGATTCCTAACAGACCACTTTTTATTCTTAATCCTCTTTCAAATCCTCTTAAAATACTTAAAAGAAAAGAAATAAAGTTACATGAGCCACAGAGAGAAACGAAAAATATGTGCTTCTTATAAAGCTATACAACAGAAAAGGGATGTTTTAACCTGATATAAAGGAAAGATCTATCTGTTACAATAGCCATTACACTAGACCCAAAAAACCCCTACCTTCTTAGTCAATAAATAAGCTTTCATAAAGGGCTGACTACATGCTTTCCTATTCCTATGCCTTTCTCAATGCAACTTAACATTATATTGACTTTTCAGGTATCCATATAACTTTTTGATTTTGCACTTCTCTAAACTCCTTCATATCTTTTTTCAGATCTAAGTGTGCAAGTTGTGAAGTTGATTTTTTTTTTTTTTTGGAATCCAAATATAGGACCACATTTTATCCCTAGTGAATTTTACTATATTTCACCCAGTGCTCTAGCCACAAGATCATTTTGGATTCTGATTCTACCATTCTATGTGTTAGATACCATCCTCACCTCCCAGAATTTGTGTCATGTTAAAATTTTTTTTTTTTTTTTTTAGTTCTGCCTTTTTCTTTTTTTTTTATTATATATATATATATATATATATTTTATAATATTATCCCTTGTATTCATTTTTCCAATTTACCCCCCCTCCCTCTATTCCCTCCCCCCGACGACAGGCAATACCATACATTTTACATGTGTTACAATATAGTCTAGGTACAATACATGTGTGCGAATATCACTTTCTTGTTGCACAATAAACATTAGAATCCGAAGGTACATGCAACCTGGGCAGACAGATATTAGTGCTAACAATTTTCATTCCCCTCCCAGTGTTTCTTCTCTGGGTGCAGCTACCTCTGTCCATCATTGATCAACTGGAAGTGAGTTGGATCTTCTTTATGTTGAAGATTTCCACTTCCATCAGAATACATCCCCATACAGTATTGTTGTTGAAGTGTACAGTGATCTTCTGGTTCTGCTCATTTCACTCAGCATCAGTTGATTTAAGTCTCTCCAGGCCTCTCTATATTCCTCCTGCTGGTCATTTCTTACCGAGCAATAATATTCCATAACCTTCATATACCACAATTTACCCAACCATTCTCCAACTGATGGACATCCATTCATCCTCCAGTTTCTAGCTACAACAAAAAGAGCTGCCACAAACATTTTGGCACATATATGTCTCTTTCCGCTCTTTAGTATTTCTTTGGGATATAATCCCAGTAGTAGCGCTGCTGGGTCAAAGGGTATGCACAGTTTGATAACTTTTTGGGCATAATTCCAGATTGCTCTCCAGAATGGCTGGATTCTTTCACAACTCCACCAGCAATGTATTAGTGTCCCAGTTTTCCCACATCCCCTCCAACATTTGTCATTATTTGTTCCTGTCATCTTAGCCAATCTGACAGGTGTGTAGTGGTATCTCAGAGTGGTCTTAATTTGCATTTCTCTGATCAGTAGTGATTTGGAACACTCTTTCATGTGAGTGGATATAGTTTCAATTTCTTCCTCTGAGAATTGTCTGTTCATATCCTTTGACCATTTATCAATTGGAGAATGGTTCGGTTTCTTATAAATTTGGGTCAGTTCTCTATATATTTTGGAAATGAGACCTTTGTCAGAACCTTTGTTTTTAAAAATATTTTCCCAATTTGTTACTTCCCTTCTAATCTTGTTTGCATTAGTATTATTTGTACAGAAACTTTTTAGTTTGATGTAATCAAAATCTTCTATTTTGTGATCAATAATGATCTCTAGTTCTCCTCTGGTCATAAATTCCTTCCTCCTCCACAAGTCTGAGAGGTAGATTATCCTCTGTTCCTCTAATCTATTTATTATCTCCCTCTTTATGCCTAAATCATGGACCCATTTTGATCTTATCTTGGTATATGGTGTTAAGTGTGGATCCATATCTAATTTCTGCCATACTAATTTCCAGTTTTCCCAACAGTTTTTTCCGAATAATGAATTTTTATCCCTAATGTTGGAATCTTTGGGTTTGTCAAAGATTAGATTGCTATAGATGTATCCTTTTTTGTCCTTTGTATCTAATCTGTTCCACTGATCTACTGGTCTATTTCTTAGCCAATACCAAATGGTTTTGGTGACTGCTGCTATATAATATAGCTTTAGATCAGGTACACTTAGACCACCTTCCTCTGAGTTTTTTTTCATTAGTTCCCTTGCAATTCTTGACCTTTTATTCTTCCATATGAATTTTGTTGTTATTTTTTCTAGGTCATTAAAATAGTTTCTTGGGAGTCTGATTGGTATAGCACTAAATAAATAGATTAGTTTGGGGGGTATTGTCATCTTTATTATATTCGCTCGGCCTATCCAAGAGCACTGAATGTCTTTCCAATTATTTAAATCTGACTTTATTTTTGTGGCAAGTGTTTTGTAATTTTTCTCATATAATTCCTGACTTTTCTTTGGTAGATGGATTCCCAAATATTTTATACTCTCAACATTTGTTTGGAATGGAATTTCTCTTTGTATCTCTTGCTGTTGCATTTTGTTAGTGATATATAAAAATGCCGAGGATTTATGTGGATTTATTTTGTATCCTGCCACTTTGCTGAAATTTTGAATTATTTCTAGTAGCTTTTTAGCAGAGTCTTTGGGGTTCTCTAAGTATACCATCATGTCATCTGCAAAAAGTGATAGTTTGATTTCCTCATTTCCTACTCTAATTCCTTGAATCTCTTTCTCGGCTCTTATTGCCGAGGCTAGCGTTTCTAGTACTATATTGAATAGTAATGGTGATAGTGGGCAACCTTGTTTCACTCCTGATCTTACTGGGAAAGGTTGCAGTTTATTTCTATTGCATATTATGCTTACTGACGGTCTTAAATATATACTCCTGATTATTCTAAGGAATAATCCATTTATTCCTATACTCTCAAGAGTTTTTAGTAGGAATGGATGTTGGATTTTGTCAAATGCTTTTTCTGCATCTATTGAGATGATCATATGGTTGTCATGTTAAAATTTAACAAAACATGTCACTAAGCTCTTATCTAAGTCATTGATAAAAAATGTTAAACAGGAAGTCAAGTGTGGATTCCTGGAGATCTACTGCCACTTTTATGTCAATCCACTGGTAACTACAGGAATAGCTAAGTAGTATAATAAATAGAGGACTGGATTTGGAACTGGGAAGTTCAAATCTAGCCTCAGTGACTCTGGGCAAGTCACTCAACCCTGCTTGCCTCATTTTCTTAGCTGTAAAATGAACTGGAGAAAGAAATGTCAAACCACTCTAGTAAGTATTCCAAGAAAACCCCAAATGGGATTAAAGGGAATTGGACATGACTGACAAGCTGACTTAACTAAATTATGACTACTCTTCAAGTTCAATCAATTAACTAGTCCAACTCGCTAGTGAAGAAGACATAAGAAACTTTATTTAAAAAACAAAAAATCTTTCTAAAATCCAAGTAAATTACATCTGTAGCAATATCCTAATCTACTGCTTTAGGAACCTGTCAACAACAAAAAAAGGAAATAAAATTAGTCTTGCATGACCTGTTCATAATGAATCCTTGCTAGGTCTTTGTAATCACTCTCTTTGCTAGATGTTCACCAGCCATATCTTTCAATTTTTCTCAAATTTCCCCCAGAATTGCAGCCACCTTACTGGCTTTGAGTTTAGAGACTCTTATTTTCTTCTCTATTTTAGAAAATCGGAACATTTGCCATTTTCCAATCTTATGGTATCTCTCTTATTATCCATGGTCTTTCAAATACTGCTGACAATGACTTAGCAATTCCAGTGGCCAGTTTTTCCAGTACTCAAATGTGTAACTGACTGGGCCAGATGATTTGAATTTACTAAGGACAACTAAGGCATCATCTTAGTTGCTATTATCTGGCTCCTAACCATTTTTGTTCCATTTCAAAGGTGGCAAAGATTCTTGATGGCAGAGAAAAGAGACAAAGTAAAAACTGAATATTGCTAACTTCTCTGTCTTGTCAGTTACCATTGTTAGGTACCCAATGATGAGACAGATCAACACCAAGACAATTGTTCATCTATCAATGTGTACATTTATACATTGGAAATTAGCAAATGATACAAACCAGGTCTTGGTTTATTGTTTTGCTGATTGTTTAGACTTCAGAAAATGGTGGAGTAAATGTTAATGGTATAGCCTAAACTTTGTTATTCTTACATTCCCCTCTCCCTCCCTTACCTCTACAAAAGTTGGTTGTTAAATACTGACAAGCATACCCCTCTCTATCTTCCCTCTCTTCTTCCCCTCTTTCCTCCTCTGCATCCGTTTCCCTTTCTCTCTCCCCATTCCTTTCTCCCTTTTTTCCCCTTCCCCC
Source organism: Sminthopsis crassicaudata (assembly GCF_048593235.1). Taxonomy (NCBI): domain Eukaryota; kingdom Metazoa; phylum Chordata; class Mammalia; order Dasyuromorphia; family Dasyuridae; genus Sminthopsis; species Sminthopsis crassicaudata. The sequence continues at coordinate 172,684,508 of NC_133617.1, read as the reverse complement.
CTCTTTCCTTCTCTCCCTTCTTTTCTCTCCTCTTCCTTTTCTCTCTCCTCCCCCTTCCTCTCTCCTTCCCTTTCTTTTCCCCTCCCTCACCTCTTATCTTTCCTCTTCCCCTCTTTCATTTCTCTTTCTCTTCCCTTCTTTCTCTCTTATTCTTCTCTCCCCTCACTCTTTCCCCATCTCCCTTTCCCTCTTCCATCTCACTGAATCATTTTATGTCATATTCTTTCTTGATTATCCACCCTTATTTCCATATTTTGCTATTTAAAAAAAAATCTAATTGCCTAGGGATTTCTCTATGAATTCATACTGATCTCTTTAGGGAAATCCTCATTAAAATTGTTTCCCTTTGTGTACTCAGAATTTCATTCTTGAGGATCTTAAGATTGGTAAGACTTGCCCTGAAGAATTTTAGTCCATCAGATCCTCCCATTCATTCCTTTGAACTTTTTGAAGTCTGCTTTCTCAAAATCTAGAATGTGTATCAGACTATACCAGGATTTCCTCTCTTTTATCATTGACATTAAACATAAATATTCACTTCCTCCCAGGCTTCCGATCATTTAAACTTCATCAACAAATTTCTCCTTACTAGTAAAAATCATATTCAGAACAGACTTCTCTTTGTTGTTTCCTCCTTATTTTGAAATATGAAATTAACATCAAAACAAGTAAAAAAAAATTATTAGCATCTCTAGCAGAGAAAGTGCCAACAATCAAGATGTCTGGATAAATGAAGTTTCCTATTATATGCATTTGTGATAGGCTTATTAATGTGTTTCCAAGAATTCTTAATTATTTACTTTCTGTTCACCTGGTCTATAGTATATTCCAGTGACAAAATCACATCTGTTTCTCCGTCTATATGTTTGTTTTTTTTCCATCATGCTTCCCTTCTTTGGTGCCTGGATTCTTCATATGAATAGACTTTTTGTCTAAATAGAAAATGTCATGCTCTCTCTTAAGAACTTTGGAATTGATTGCATGACACAGGAAACACTGGCACAGGACCTCCCAGTATATCATGCCCTCATGAGAAAAGATGCTGTGCTCTATGAACAAAGCATAATTGAAGTAGCTCAAAAGATATGTTAGATGAACAATTTGGGGAATCCATCCCAAATAGTTACACGAACTATTTGTGCCTCACCTGTGGTAGAGCATCCATTCTGAGATTATTTTGGTCCGATCAATCACAGTCAGACACATTGTAATTTGTCTCTAACATAGTGATGTCATTCTGGTCTTCATCAAGAATGAATGACAAGAACCAACTAACCAACCAACTAATTAAAGGTTTTCTCCCACCAAGTCTCAGAACTTCTAAGGTCAAAATTTCCTACTTTTAAGATATCTACTTTCTTTTCTTTTAACATAAATTTCGGACATTTGTATATAAATGTTTGAAATTAGAGGTTTCATTGGGAGACTGATACATTGTTGGTGGAATTGTGAATATATCCAGCCATTCTGAAGACCGATTTGGAACTATGCTCAAAAAGTTATCCAACTGTGCATACCCTTTGATCCAGCAAAGGGCTTATATCCCAAAGAGATCTTAAAGAAGGGAAAGGGACCTGTATGTGCAAGAATGTTTGTGGCAGCCATCATTATAGTAGCCAGAAACTGGAAACTTAGTGGATACCCATCAATTGGAGAATGGCTGAATAAATTGTGATATATGAATATTATGGAATATTATTGTTCTGTAAGAAATGACCAGCAGGATGATTTCAGACAGGCCTGGAGAGACTTACATGAACTGATGCTGAGTGAAATGAGCAGGACCAGAAGATCATTATATACTTCAACAAAAATACTATATGATGATCAATTCTGATGGATGTGGTTCTCTTCAACAAGGAGATGAACCAAATCAGTTCCATTTGTTCAATAATTAATAGAACCAGCTATACCCAAAGAAAGAACTCTGGGAAATGAGTGTGAAGCACTACATATCATTTCCAATCCCTCTGTTTTTGTCTGCCTGCATTTTTTATTTCCTTCAGAAATTAATTGTACATTATTTCTAAGTCCAATTCTTCTTATGCAGCAAAATAACTATATGGATATGTATACATATATTGTATTTAATGTATAATTTAACATATTTAACATGTATTGGTCTACCTGCCATCTGAGGGAGGGTGTGTGAAGAAGGAGGGGAAAAATTGGAACAAAAGGTTTTGCAACGCTAAAAAATTACCCATGCATATATCTTGTAAATAAAAAGCTATGATAATAAAATAATAATAATAAAAGAAATTAGAGGTTTTACTGCTGTTTCCTTTCTTGAATTGTGTTTCTTATGAGCTACCAAGTATCTCAATTACTATCTTTCCTTCATCATTACTACTCATATATGTATGTGTGTGTATATATATATATATATATATATATATATATATATATATATATATATATATATAATGGTATATATGTAGAAATATGCATATGTGTATATTTAGTTGCAGTCTTCTCTATCCCCCATCCTCTTTAGTTTAAAGCTCTTTTGAGTATATTTTTAAGGTTTCAGACAATTATATTCTTATCTGTCTTTATTAAGTATACTCTTACCAGGAATCTGTCATACCTATATTTTAATTGTGGTCCCAAAGTTTAAATCCTACTGTCAGATGTCATCTTTTAAAAACCATTTTTTCACATTCAGAATAAAATTTTATCCTGTCTTAAATGTATAAGAGTAAGGAAATACAATCTGTGCCTTTGGATCTTCCTTATCTTGCTCAAGGGCCCAGCAACCAGCAGATCTTGTAAAAAGCTATGTAGGGGTTAACATATTCTCTGCTCAGTTATGGATTTCTTTGAGGCAGGCTCACCACTCTTCAGTAACTAAGGTTGAGAATAGAATGTGTTGACCTATTAGTTCAAAGAAGTACTGTTAGCATAAGGATGTAATAAATATAGAAGTCACCTATATAAACATGTAAACATCAGGAAAACATGTTTGATATAAATTCAAGATAACCTTGATGATGAATGCATGTAACAGGAACAAAGCATCACAAACTAAACAATTTATGACTATGTTGCAGTAAACAGATTGTTATTGCTAGTTACTATATAATGTTAATGTCTAACTAGAATGTAATAATGGAAAGAACACTAAGTAAATTAAAAATAACTGGTGTTATTGCAACTCTAGTTTAAGAAATATATAAAACCTGACTTTCAGATCAATAAATGGACTTTATAATTAAAGTACCCGACTGTTCCATGTCATACTTTCTCCTCAGTGAAGTTCTTGAGCTGGTCTCACAAGGCTTCATAATCTTTGACAATAATCTTTTGGCTGTGAGCCACTAGGAGTGAGGAGTTTTTATCCATTTTTATCAGTTAGAGCAAGTTGTCTTGGATGCTTGCCTCAGGAAGACAACAAATCTCTACTGTTTCTCAGGAAATCATTAGTGACTATTACTACTTTCAGCTTCTTTCTCAGACCCCCACTGAATGATCTCTGGGCTGATAGCTTTTCTATGATATCTTTCTTTAGCGGAAAAGCACCTGTTTTCTTAACTGTTTTTCTTCTTTCCAAAAAAAGCCTCAAATCAATTTTTGATCTCTGTGTTCAGCTTTCTGTTTCCTTCTGTGTTTTCTCTGAGTAAAATTTTCTACTTTCTAATCACCTAACAAAAATCATATATTCCTTCCTCTCCCTCAGTCATTTTTTAAAAATTTAACTGACACCTTTCTCCTATTTCCTTTTGAATACTATATTGCCTTATCAGCTTGGAGTGATGAGATGCATTCCTTGATGTCATTTCATTTTTTTCCTTCAGGAGAAAAATAACAGCTACCCAGCTAAGTGCATTCTTGATGCAAGCACACAATTTCCCTTCCCCTCCATACTGCTTGACATGATTAGCCTGAATGTTTTATTTCTTTTATTCTTGTCTTAACTGTTAGAAATTGTTAAGATCTTTTAGTCAGAATTGGAGCAAAGGGTTGTGTGGTAAGCAAAAAAAAGTAATGGACAAAATATTTGGGTATCTATCTGCCAAGGGAAAGTCAGGAACTATATGAACACAACTACAAAACACTTTCTACAAAAATAAAGTCAGATCTAATCAGTTGAAAAAATATCAAGTGCTCATGGATAGGCCAAGGGAATATAATAAAAATGACAATACTACCTAAATTAATCTATTTATTTAGTGCCATATCAATCAATCTCTCAAGAAATTATTTTACAGATCTAGAAAAAACAATAACAAAGTTCATCTGGAAGAACAAAAGGACAAGAATTTCAAGGGAATTAATGAAGAAAATGCCAATGAAGGTGGCCTAGCTGTGTCAGACCTAAACTATATTATAAAGCAGTGGTCATCAAAACCATTTGGTACTGGTTAAGAAATAAAGTAGTCGATCAGAGGAATAGGTTAGGTTCACAGGACAAAATACTCAATAACTATAGCAATCTAGTGTTTAACAAACCCTAAGACCCCAGCTTTTGGGATAAGGACTCACTATTTGACAAAAACTGGTGAGAAAGTTGAAAATTAGTATGGCAGAAACTAGGCATTGACCTACACCTAAAACTATATACCAAGATAAGGTTGAAATGGGTTCATGAGTTAGACATAAAGAGTGATATAAGCAAATTAGAAGATCATAGTTTATCTCTCAGGTCTGTGAAGAAGGAAGGAATTTGTGACCAAAGAAGAAATGGAACTCATTATTGAACACCAAATAGAGAATTTTGATTATATTAAATTAAAAAGCTTCTGTATAAACAAAACTAATACAGACAAGATTAGAAGGAAAGAAATTGTTTGTTTTTTTTTTTTACATTTAAGGGTTTTGATAAAGGCCTCATATTTAAAATATAGAAAATTGACTCAAATTTATAAGAATTCAAGACATTTTACAAGTGATAAATGGTCAAAGGATATTAACAGATAATTTTCAGATGAAATTAAAACCATTTCTAGTCATATTAAAAGGTGCTCTAAATCACTATTGATCTGAGAAATGCAAATTAACACAACTCTGAGATATCACTACACACCTCTCAGATTGGCTAAGGTGACAGGAAAAAATAATGACTAAGGTTAGAGGGGATGTGGGAAAACTAGGACACTAATATATTGTTGATGGAATTGTGAATGGATCTAGCCACTCTGGAAAGCAATTTGGAACTGTGCTTAAAAAGTTATTAAACTGTCCATACTATTTGATCTAGCAGTGTTTCTACTGGGCTTATATCCCAAAGATATCTTAAAAGAGAAAAAGGGACCCACATGTGCAAAAATGTTTGTGGCAGCCCTGTAGTGGCAAGAAATTGGAAACTGAGTGGATGCCCATCAGTTGGAGAATGGCTGAATAAGTTATGGTATATGAATGTTGTGGAATATTATTGTCCTATAAGAAACGATCAGCAGGATGATTTTAGAGAAGACTGAAGAGACTTACATGAACTGATGCTAAATGAAATAAGCAGACCAGGAGATCATTGTATATGGCAGCAACAAGATTATACAATGATCAATTCTGATGGACATAGCTCTTTCCAACAATAAGATGGTTGAGGCCAGTTCCAATGATCTTGTGATGAAAAGAGCCATTTACACCCAGAGAAAGGACTGTGGGAACTGTGTGTGGATCACAACATAACATTTTCACTCCTTTTGTTGTTGTTTGCTTGCATTTTGTTTTTTCTCATTTTTTCCTTTTTGATCTGATTTTTCTTGTGCAGCAAGATTATTGTATAAATATGTATACATATTTGAATTTAACATATGTTTTAACATGTTTAACATATTTTGGATTACTTGCCATCTGGAAAGGGGTGGAATTAAGGAAAGGAACACAAGGTTTTTCAAGGGTCAATGTTGAAAAATTATCCATGCATATGTTTTGAAAATAAAAAGCTTTAATAAAAAATAAAAATTTAAAATTTAAAATTACAAAAAAGTAATGGGCTCTTGATTTTAGGCCCCTCTACTCCAGCACTCTGTCTTCAACTCTACCACTTGCCTAATCTTCAAACATGATGGCCATCTCCTTCATCAAGGGCTTTCTAGCATTTCTGCTGCTGTCTTCACAACAATTGTCACACACACACACACACACAGGGGCACAGGCAGAGCGAGATTCCAACTACTTTTGTGGTATAGCCTATAGGTAAAATATTGCTGATAAGCAATACAAAAGCATAATGGATTGTAACATCCAAATTCCAAGGTGGTTTCCTTCTGGCAAGGTAACTTGGAAATGTCATCAGATATTTTCCTACCCAGACCCCTAAACTCTAATTTTAAAAATAAATATAAGCAGGTGTTTGGGGAATGAGTATCTGAGAACTCACAGATTGGGAGATATTTTGCTGGCACTTTTGCCTCTGGTGGTACAACTGGAGCAGCTTCTTTCTGCATTATCTACCCCTTGGATTTTTCAAAAACTTGCTTGGCAGCTGATGTTGGGAAGCCCAGTGCAGAAGAAGAATGTGAGGCCATTACTCAATGAAATCACCTAGTCTGATGAAACTTAAGTCTTATATTGACATTTCAATATTTCAGAATAGCACATTACTTTTTACAACTTTGGATTATATGATACTATAAAAAGCTTGCTTTCAGATCGTAAGATGTCTTATATTCTGATAAGTTGGATAATTATATAATTGGTGATTGGTATAGCATTTCTTCTATCTTTATCATGTCCCAGGTATGATCTTCTATTTTTATAGCACTATTAGTATTATTGTTAGTAAAACTAATTCTACTATCTTTTTATAGTAATTGACATAGTAAATTGATATAGTAAATTAGTGAATGATAATGCAGCTAGGCACAAAGGAGCTTATTTTATGTACACTGGGTCTATTCCTAAATTGCTAAAGAGAAAGGTGACGTAACTTTCTTCAAGGGTCCTGTTCTAATGTTCTTAGAGGCATAGATAGAGTTTTGTGCTTGTCCAGTGTGATGAACTAGAAAAAGTCATCTAAGTACAAGGACAAAAAAAAATAGAACTGATTATAGATCATGTGGCTTACTTAACTATATTTGGCACTTTGGACCATTAATCATTAAGAAATTCCTGTTTCTAACTTTCAAATAGTACTTTCTGCTTCTTTCTTTATCTTCCATGTCTATTACCACTTTGAGATAAGGTCATAATGAAATTCTTGAGTCAATGGATATGGATGTTTTAGTCCCTTTAAAAATTTTCTAAATTGCTTTCCAGAATGGTTGGAACAAATCTCAGCTTCACCAATATTTTATTAGTCTAAAAATCTTTCCATAGCCCCATGAAGAATCATGTTGAACATCATTCATTTAAAAATATATGTAATAATATGAAGACATATAACATAGCCTCTTATCACAGTATTCAAATCTGTAGAAAAGGAAGCATGAATTTAAGAAAAAAACAAGTTCCATTCCTGAAATATTTCTATCAAATTTATCTTAAAGTGCAATTGAAAAAAATCCCTTTTAAGTTTAGTCATTCAAAAGATTTCTAGATTTCTTATTAATAAAGGTTTCATTTAAGTACTTCCAATCCCAAGGTCTTTTTCTTCTCTTCAATAACAATTAAAGGAAACTTTTTCTTTTGGCAAAGTTTCTCTCTTACAAAATAATGCACATAAAATTTATTAAATAAGATTATAGAAGAAAAGTGGGTTTTTAAAATTTAAATCCAACATTGGTTCAACAGTAAGCTTTTTTTTTTCCTCAGAAAAAAAGGAATATTTAGCAACTTATTGAGTTAATGTTTACCATTTTGTATTTTAAATTTTGTTTGAAGTGATTGGTCTTTAGCTTAGAATGACCACCTTAGGATTACAGTCTAATGAATAATAATTACATGGAAGAAATCAGATATGCACTAGAGGGCTCCCTCATTCTGTTACAGTTAACCTATGAATTCCACTCATCTCATCAGGTTCCAACTCACTACATATTTGTAACAATTTGCCATGTGAAGTAAATAGATAGCCAATTATTGTTTATTTATTTGATTTGTCAGATACAATTCTTAGAATCCTCTCTGGACCTAATCATGTATTTGTATTTTGAAGGAACTGCTATGACCACTTTATAAGACCTGCCATCCAAGGATTCAAGTTCTCTTAGGTACAAATTACAAAAATTCTTGAAACAAACATTCAATATTGCTCCTCTGTGATCTTTAAAAATAAAAATGTGCACTTTAATCAAGTGCCATAAATCTTAGATACTTTGTTTCTAAAGTGCAACAAGGGCAAAAAATGATTTGGCAAAAGAATGCAGAAATGTGACTACCATCCAAACTTCTTCTAAACACTCTACCAAATCCATTTCAGTCCAATAAGCATCTTCTGTGGAAGACCCAGGAATACAAAACCAAAAGGGAAAACCATCCCTGCCATTATAGAACTTACATTCTCTTGGAGAATTTGAATACGTTCTTTTCCCCAGTATCATTTTAAAGTTAAATTTATACTGATCTGATCCCCTAAATTTGAAAGTAGATCTTATTTTAGGTACTTTGGGGTGCCCAAGAAATGTGTACCATCAGGAACTCATCTATACTAAGAACCACTCACTTTCTTTTATTGAATTGGGTACTTACTATTATCTAAGCCTTAGATGTTAAGGGATGATTTCCTGCCATAGAATCAGGCATCAAACATATTTTATACTTTCCACTTCATGAGTTTCTCTCATAAAACTGAAAGGGCAGAACTTGATAATACCTTCCCCTTCCAGGCTCCCAAATTTATTTTTTGCTCAAAGAGCCCCAACACGAGATAGTTCTTAAAATCTTCCTTATTTTTACCCCTTTCTATTTCCCCAGATTTTTGTGGAACTCAATCTTATCTTAAGGTTCTTCTATCATACATTAGACTGGCTATTTAGTGCCCCAAACTTTTCTAAAATATATCTCACACATAAAATGTTAAAATACATTAGAACTAACAAATGTTTTTTGAACAATTTCACATTATAATTTATATACTCAAGTATTCATATTAGCTTTCCTAGTTTCTTTCAAAATCAAAGACTGTTTTTCGTAGGGCCCCCATAATCCTTTGTAATAACATGGTTACCTAACTTGAGTATTCATTCATACATTGTATCAGAATCTAAAAATCAGATGCACCTCTTTTAAAATATTGATATGTAGAGGATACAATTTTGGTACTGTAATTATTATTTAGATTTTCCTGGCTTCCCGTGGACTAGTGACTGAAGTTATTTGTTTTGATGTAGCATTATGAAGGTAAGAAGAAAGGACACAGTATACTTGTATTCTTTTGGCTAAATCTTTAACACGACTCTTCACCTGTTGAAGCTTTTTTGTTCCCTATTAAAACTATTAGCCAGAGTACAATTTAATATCTATGTTGCTTTTAAACTAGCACAAACTTCTATTCAGGGTTCTCACTTCTAGATGATGTCATATTTGTCTAATTACATTGAATATGAAAAAGTTCATGGAGTAACTTCAGGATTTGTTTCTATGGGAATGTTAAGCATTTATATAATTAGCCTGCTATATGCCAGACACTGTGCTAAGTGCTTTACAAATATTTCATGTGATTCTCACAACCACTATAGGACGTAGGTGCTAATTTTACCTCCATCTTACAGTTGAAAAAACTGAGGCAAATGGTAAAGTGACATGGCCAGGGTCATACAACTAATAAAAATTTGAGGTCACATTTGAATCCAGTTCTTCCTAATTCCAGAGCCAATACTCTATCCATTATGTGATCTAACTGAATTTACTATGAATTCCCCTATAACAGTGACTTGACCTCAACACTCATCCATCCTTTCTCTCTGTCTTTTTGTCTCTCTGTCTCTGTTTCTCTGTCTGTCTCTTTCTGTCTTATACACATACCCCAGAGACTGTGAAGCATTCCAGGAGATGATAAAGATTCTAAATGGAAAACAAGAAAAAAGCTGAATGACTAAAGAATTAAGAGGAAAAAGACAAAATTAAAATATAATGATGGGGGATTTGCCAATATTGTATTATGAAAGAGATGATTCCATGGACTCTTAAGAAATCATAGAACAAAAGCAAGGGGCTCCAGAATGCTTCAAGAGAGAAATGAAATTCTCAAAAAAAATTTTAATAATACAAAATCATAATAGGAAATAACAACAATCCTTTATAGTGCTTACTATGTGGTAGAAACTGTGCAAAATGCTTTGCAAATATTAATCTAATTGATACAATAGTTCTTCAAGGTTCTTATTACCATTAACAAATAAAGAAACTGAGATAAATAGAGGTTAAGTCATTTGCCCAAAGTCATACAGTTAATTTAATATTAGAGGCTGGATTTGAATTCAAGTCTTCCTGAGTCCAGGTTCAGCATTCTATCCAAGGTACCAAATTGAGTACATGATAGAGAATCTTATAAAGAAAAATTGAAAAATAGAATAACAAATTAGAAACCTAAAAGTAATGAAGTGAAAGAAAGTTTAACAGAAGAGAAGGTAAAAATATTAAAATAAGGTATGTATGAGTTCTAAGCTGACTTGGAATTTAATATTAAAAACAAACAAACAAGATCTTAGCAACTGGTCCCATCACTTCTTGGAAATAAAGGGAGAAGAAATGGAAGCATTTTATATTCTTGAACTCAAAAATCACCACAGATGGTAATTGAAGCCATGAAATTATTACTTTAATTAAATTTATTTATTTAAAACTTAAATATAAAACAGAAAAAGAAAAAAATTGCCATGTGCACAGCAGAACATGAGAGAATTCAATATATAAATTAATACATTTCCATTTCAACGAAGCCTATATGATAAATACTACACATTGTGTTTAGAGATGCCCATCTTGCTTCCTTATAAATTTTCTTTTGTTTACTGTTGTGAACTTTTAAACTTTCTTCTTTTTTTCTCCTTTTTCTCCCTATCCCCTACCTCCCCCCAAAAAGGCTACAATTAAGAGCAGATATATCTATATATATACATACATTTGTATAGATAAATATATATGTATATATACACACATATACAAAGATATACATAAATATCTATAATCATACACACATATACATTCATATACTTCTATGTAAAGCCATATTACACTTGTTTGTCTTCTGTTTCTCTGAAGATTGTAACATCATCCTTCATAGGTCCAAGTCTTTCTATAATTTTCTAAATCTACCAACTCATCATTTCCTACACCACAGTAATATTCCAACCTTATACTCTCTAATTATTTTAAAATAGTCTAAAACATATTTTTCTCTTTTGCTTAAATGTACTTTAGCTTTAACTTTGAGATCACTGATTACTGCTCCTGCTTTTTTTCTAATAAATTCTACTCCTGATCATTGTTATTATGTTTGTAGTATCTCTTGTTTTCTATTCATGTTGATTCCTCTGATTTATTTCTACCTACTACCTTGCTCTCCTATTACTTAGTCTTCCCCCCCATGCCCCAAGGATCTCTCTTTTACCTTCTTCCTCTCACCCTTCTCCTCTTTCTTTATCCCATTCCCATTAATCTACATACCCTTATATACTACTCCTTTAACCTTTTCTCACCCCCTTATTTTTATATAAATTTAGAAGATTTTTATACCCTTCTAGATATTTCTGTAATGTTTCCTCTTTAACCCATTCCACGTGAGAATATGGTTCCAGAACTACCAGTCCTTTTCTCCCATCTAATTCCTCTCTGTCAATTCTTCCTCTTGCACCTTGTCTGTATAACATAATTGCTCTTTTTACCTTTTTCCTGAATGGTTTTTCTTTTTAGAATCACATCATGTTTAACTCTACTCTAATTTTTCTTTTGAACTACCCAATTACTAATGATAATCTTAGACATATGATTTACATTTCCACATGTAAAACATAAAGTTTGTCCATATTGAGTCCCTTGTTTTGATGTTTACTTTACATTTCTATTGGATCTTAATGTCAAATTTTCTATTAAGTCATTTTATAGCAAAATCTTGAAAATCTGGCAATGCATTGAACATATATATATATATTCAAATATATATGTGTATGTGTATGAGTGTATGTGTGTGTGTGTGTGTGTGTGTGTGTGTGTGTGTGTGTGTATAGAATTTCTTCTTCTTGTTCAGGGTTATGCTTAACTTTTCTAGGGATGATATTTTCAGCTGCAACCACAGTTCTTTTGATTTTCAATATATAGTGTTCTAATACCTGTAGTCTTTTAATATAGCCATTGATAGATCTTATGTGATTGTGTATTTGAATTTTTTTCTTACTGTTTGTAATATTTTTTTCTTGACCTAGGGATTCCAGAATTTGGTTATGATGTTCCTGTATGTTTTCCTCATAGGACTTCTTTCAGGTGGTGATTGGTGGATTTTCTCTATTTCTACTTTTCCCTTTTATTCTAACATTACAGGATAATTTTCTGTAACTATTTATGGTATTATTGTATCAAGATAATTTTTTAGATCATAGTTTTCAGGTAGCCCGATTAGTTATGTTTGATCTGTTCTCTATATCAGTTGCTTTTCTTATGAGATGTTTCACATTTTCTTCTATTTTTTCATTCTTTATATTTTGTTTTATTATTTCTTGGTCTCATAACTTCACTGGCTTTCTCTTGCTTATTTTCAAGGAGGCATTTTCTTAAGATTCTAGATTCCCTTTTCCAGTTGGTTGATTTCCTTTTAATAGTGTTCTTTTTCTTGGATTGTTATTATTATTTTCAATTTTTCCTCAACTCTCTCATTTGACTTTTAAAGTTTTTTTTAATTCTTCTATGAATTCTTTTTGGGCCAGTGACCATTTAATGTTACTCTGTGAGGTTGGGGAATCTTTTTTTTTTTTTTTTTTTTTTTTTTTTGCTTTAGTATCCTCCTCTAAAGATAAACCCCGATTTTCTCTATTCCCATGGTAACTTTTTATGGTTGCATTCTTTCTCCTTTACTTGCTTTCTCCTCCTCCTCCCCCTTCTCTTCCTTCCCTTCTCTTCCTCTTCTTCCTCCTCTCTCCATCTCTCACTCCCTCTTTCATAGCAAATTGTTAGTATAATCACTTCTAGTCCTAGAGTATGGGGGACAATGCCTTTGGTTTTGGGTATTCCTTCAGTTCTCCCCTCCAGGCTGGAACAAAAACCATGAACTCTGTTCTCTTGTAAGCACCTGCATCCAGCAGAGCCCTGCTTTACTGTTTCTGCACTTACCTAGTATGTACTGATTCCTTCTTGCACATAAAAGCATCTAGGCAGCACTGCTGGAACTTGTGTACCTTGTCAGTAGAGGTTCCCTCAATTTTCCTGACTCAGATGCCCAACTTCCCACACTGTCAGAGAGATAAAAATTCCTATGGCTGGGGTCAAGGCTACTCCTAAGCCAGTTAGCTACATAGCTCACCATTTGCTATTGGAACTAATAGAACTAGTCTGGAAATGTTTACACTTCACATGTGTTGAAGTCCGGCAACAGTAATGAAATAAGGGCGTGTTATGCAGGGATCAGGTAGAGAGAAGTTTGATCTGAATTCTTCAAATTATATTAATCAGAGAGACAAATATACTATATAAATATGTATACATGTATTAGATTTAATATATATTTTAACATATTTAACATGTATACTACCTGCTATCTGGGGGAGGGGGTGGGGGGAAGAAGAAGGAGGAAATTTGGAACAGAAGGTTTTGCAAAGGTCAATGTTGAAAAAATTACGCATATGGTTTGTAAATAAAAAGCTAAAATAAAAAATGTAAAAATACACTTTTCTTATTCCTATATCTTTTTCTAACAAGTACAATCTACTGAGATGCAAATGATTAAGCCCAGATCTTGGCTACTTCAACAGAGAAGTAAATAGTTGAGATACACACCAGAGTAAAATTATTATAGCAGTTTCTCCCAAATGCCTTTAGTCTCCATTGTGGGCTGCTTTTCCAGTCCTAAATTCAAAGGTATGTCTTTGATCCATTATTGATACCTTTGGGTCGCTGATCCAGTGAGTTTGCATTTTGCTTCAGCTGCCAGGTTTCTTACCAATATAATAATAAGTATGTTTCTGCTATTGTGTATGGAAAATTGAAGTTGGTGAGCCCAAGCTACTGTAAGTATCAAAACCTGAAATGGATTCTTGCCTCCTGGCCCTATATACACATGGAGCAAACCTCCATTTTAGTATCTTTCTTCGGGTCTTTTCCAATTATCCCAGGAGAACCACTGTCCTTCCCCAACTCTTTTAAAATGAATTCTACACAAGGTAAAGTTACTGCTTTGAAGATAGATTATACAGAAGCAATTTGGAATTATGTGCACACAAGTGACTAAAATGCTCATACTCTTAAATCCATCGATACAACTACTTGCTCCAAAGAAGTCAAAGAAAGGGAAGCCCCATACAGCAACATATTCACTATGATACTTTTTTATAGGATAATAATAAGCCAGAAACTGTGAGTACCTATTGACTGGCTAGCTGAATAAGTTGTAGGATATTAATTCAAGAAAATGTTATTATGCAATAAAAACTATAAACACATGGAACTTAGGGAAGATATGTTTGAAATGGTGCATAATGAAGTAAGCAATTAGCAGGAAAACCATTAATTAAAATAATGTAAATGAAAAGAACATTAGCCTACAGCCTAATAATGAGTAATTATGATAAGACTTAGAGATTGGCCTTAAAAAAAAATGAAATAGCTTCTTCCTTCTTATAGCAGAGAAATGGGAAACTATGGACACAAAATTCTGTATTTATCATCAGAAATGATCATAGTATCAGTCTTGATAAGCTCTTTTTCTTTGTGATGAGGGAATTTATTTGGTTATAGGGTGAGAGGGAGTGTCATATTAGGAAATCACCGCAATATAAAACTAAAAGGTATCAATAAAACTTATTTTAAAAATAAAACAAAGGAACATTATTGCTTAATTACTTAGAAAATTTCAGAAAAACCCCACATAATGTTGTTCTAGCCAATATCTGTAAGAGATCATTAACCAACTCTACTTTATGGTCATGCAATTCCAGTTTAGCTCCACCTGTTTAGCTCCACCAGTTTAGCCCCTCCCCTGGCCTTGGAATGAAGTTCTTGCTTATAACATTGTTCTTAGGACCATCTGCTACTATTTTACTTAAGGTGGCATGCAAAGTCAATCATTTGTGCTGAGTCAGTCTGGGACTAAATGTTAAAATCTTGTTTAAAGTTTTGAGTATAAGGCATCTGACTTACACAAAATGTCAGGTGTACATGCTCCTTAATCCATCTCTTCATAATTTGGTGAACCAATCAAAATGATTAGGGAGGAGTTGAGGTAGCTCTAATCCCATGTGATTATATGCACCATCAAAATAGCTTTGTCCATACGTGAAGGTCACTTACTTCTGTCTGTAGAAAGCAGCACACAATTCAAAATGCTCAGTCCACTCAATACTTATTGCCTTAGTGTGCTGAATAAAAACCAGATAACATTCTCTTCCTGAGTTTAACATATTAATCAGGGCAATTCCTGAACAAGATTTTTTTTCTCTTTTTTAACAGCTGTATTTATAATTATCCAGTTAATGTGATAGCAATGTGTAACGCATTAAGATCAAGTTGGAGATAAGCATCATGGAAAGGTGAAGTAATAGTATTCTATATTCGAAGTGGTCATTGAAATATAAACAAGAAACTGAACAAATTTTATTGCCCATTTTCTTCCCCCTGTCATCTAGCAGCACATATTCTCTAAATAAGGAACATGCTAGGCTAACAGAAACACTACAGAGAAAAAGATAACCTGTGCACACTAATATCTCCTACATGAAGTTCAGGGGAAAATATTTTTTGTAAAGCTAGCAAAGCCTCTACAGAATTGGAGTTAGGATGATGTGGTTCTTCTAGTCTGTATCTCTAGTTAGATCCCTACCAGCTGTTTGGGCATTTTCAGATCAACCCATGGGAGTGACAGGACCTTAAATAACACATGAGAATGGCAACACCAAAATAAGTTCTTAATCTTTACCTCAGAGGTGTTTCATCAATTTTCTTGCCTTTACACAGTTTCTAGGTTTGAACAATGTAATTTCTTAAGAGGAAGAGCAAGAAAAAGAGAAAGGGGAAGAGAAATTCTATACATCAATGATAAGTTGGCAAATTTATTGCCACATATCCTTGATTGGACTGTGAAAAAAATCTGTATATTTCCCAGAGCCCAGGAGATCATTCTATCACATAACATGAATTTTTAACACTCAACTGTCCTAAGATAGTCAGCTTTTCTTCTGTACTTCATTTATTGGGAGTATGTTATATCTATGATATGGAGAAGAAATTAAGCATTTAGACAGTACCTACTATGTGCAAAATATTTTAATAAATATTATCTCATTTGATCCTCACAACAAACCTGAGAGATGGACACTATTATTATTTCCATTTCACATATGAGGAAACTGAGGCAGAAAATGGTTTAAATGACTTGCCTAGGGTCACAGCTAATAAGTGTCTAAAGCCTAAATTCAAATCTTCTTTACTCCATGCCTAATATTCAATATACTCACTGGACCACCAACTGCTTCAATGGATCAATAGAAACTATCATCAGTTAGGCTGTTGCCCAGGGGAGGGACACCATCTCCTCGACTTACATTCAAATATCAGCTTCACTTTTGGCACATTCTTTATATTACAATTTTTCAGTATAAGTTGAGTAATCAGGCATTGGAATTTATGGTCTATGAAAACTCTATAAGGAAGCACTACCGTTTATTCTAGATTTCTGTTTCTTTATTATTATTATTTTTAATTTAGAATTGCTGAGGATCAAAGATACTGTTCAACTGGACTGGAATTTTGCTTTGGGTTAGGGCACTCTGTCTTGAAATGATAGTTCTAGATATTCTAAAACAAGTGGTATGTTTCAAACTCAAATTTGTTGGCAAAATTATTTGGGGATTAAGCCATTTTTAAGTCACCTGCTTAGGTCACAGATGTCGTAACCTACAAGAGAAAGATGGCAAAAATATTTCATTCTAAGAAGGAGAAAAAATAGTCTAAACAAAGCAAAATAAATGTAAGTGTTCTCTAAAATGGAACCACTAAATAGCAGCAGAAAGAACATAATATGGAGCCAGGTGGTATGATTTTGAGCTCTGGCTCTACTTGTTGATTACCTACACAAATTTGGGCAAGTCATACTTCTAAGCCTCATTATCTATATCTGTATAATAAATGGTCCCTACATGCTGGTACAAGTTGAGGGTATGAGCCCTAGAAGGATGCTATATTTGAATTTATTCTCATTATATTAATTCTTTAAAAGATATCCCAAAAGCTTTAGTGCAGTTTTAATAAGTATAAACTCTAATAGTTTAAAACTGCACTAAGACTTTTGGAACAGTGTGTGTTCATATAGCTATATGTAGACAGACTTTATGTATCATTACTTACATCTATATTTATACACACATTCATTTATTTATCTATCTCGCTAGCTATCTTTTCTTACTATATTCCCTATTAGAATATATGCTTCTTTCAACCAGGTGCTATTTAATTTCTGTGTTTGTATTACTAGCACTTAACATAATACCTGGCACATAATAGACTCAATAAATACTTCATTTATTGATTAATAGGCTCATAAATCTATCCAAATATCAATGTAAGGGAACAATAAATTACCATTCTGCTTTGATGCTTCATCAAAACAAGGAGGTGACTCTTGAATTTCCAAAAATATGTCATTGTCAGGGGCAGAACCAAGATGGAGGAGAAGACATGCATTTCTTTCTGAGCTCTTCTACTACCCTCACAGTAATTACAAAATTCAGCCTCTGAATTAATGCTGGACTGGCAGAATCCATGAATATTGGGAGTGGAGCAAATTACCAGCAGAAGATAATTTTGAAGATCACCTGAAAAAGTCTGTTTTGGTCGGGCACAAAAGATGGCTAGGTGCAGGCAGGCAGGCAGATCACAGAGGCCAGCCCATGCTGTGCAGATCTGGGCAGGTATGGTCTATTGGCTACTCTGCCCTGATTGCAAGCCTGTAGATCAGCAGAGAAGTTAAAAAATATCCAACACAAACATAAAAGGTAAATAGTGAACCCAAAATGCAGGAGTCTCACAGGACCTGGCTATGCCTACTCAGCACCAAGAGTGAGTCAGCCAATCCCAGAGTAGCCACTGCTGCTTTGCTGGTACTTGTAGAGGAAGCTTGGGAAACCTTCCTTGCCCTAAAAACATATCCTAACTTGTTTTTAAAAAAATGAGTAAAAAGGCAAAGCAAACTGTAACTATAGATAGCTTCTATGCTGAAAGAGAAGAACAAATTACTAACCCTGAGGGAGACCCAGATGAAGCCCTAAAGGGTGATATAACCTGATTCCCACTACACAAGGTTCTTCTAGAAGAAATTTTAAAGGATCTTAAAAGAGAGCTAGAAGAAAAATGGGGAAAGGAAAGGAAAACTTTGCAAGAGAGTTTGGAAAAGGCATACAACTCATTAAAAGATAGATTTGACAAAATGGGAAAGGAAGACAACTCCCTGAAAAACAGAATATATGAAATGGAAAAAGTAAATAACTCCCAGGAAAACTGAATTTGTGAAATAGAAAAAGTAAATAACTCCCAGGGAAACTGAATTTGTGAAATGAAAAAAGAAAATACCTACTTAAAAAATTGTGAAATGTAAAAAAAAATTCCATAGAACAAAACAATTCATTTAAAAACTCAATTGGACAAATTCAAAAAGAAATTTTAAAAAAGTAAATGAAGAAAATAATTCACTAAAAATCAGAACTGAACAAATGGAAATAAATGACTCGACATCAAGAATCAATTAAGCAAAACCAAAAAAATGAAAAAATAGAAAAAAATGTAAAATACTTACTTGGGAAAACAATTTACCTGGAAAATAGATCTAGAAGAGATAATCTAAGGATTATTGGACTCCCTGAAAACCCCATGATGAAAAAAAGAGCCTAGACACTATTTTTCAGGAAATCATCCATGCCTGGATGTCATAAAATCAGAAGGTAAATTTCCATTGAAAGAATTTATCAAACACCTTCTGAAAGAGACCCCAAAATTAAAATTCCAAGGAATATCGTGGCTAAATTTCAGAACTATTGGACCAAGGAAAAAATATTACAAGCAGCCAGAAAAAACCAATTCAGATATGGAGGAGCCACATAAGGATTACTCAGGATTGAGCAGCTTCCACATGAAAGGATTGAAGGAGCTGGAATCTGATATTCTACAAGATAAAGGAATTTGGAATACAGCCAAGAATAAACTACCCCTCTAAAGTGAGCATTTTCTTCCATGGAAGAAGATGGTCATCTAATGAAACAGGTGAAAACCATTTATTTCTGATGAAAAGACCAGAGATAAACAAAAATTTGACCTCCAAATAAAGGACTCAAGAGAAGCACTGAAAGAACTCTTGACAACTCTATTCTGTTATAGGTATACATATAGAATGAATGTATAATTTGATTTTGCTGTTATAATGTAAAAAAGGAACTTGAGGTTGAAAGGAGATTGTACCAGAAAAAGGGATACATCTCATGAAAAGGCAAAGGAAACCTATTATATTTGAGGGAAAGAATGGAAGGGTATGAATATCTTGTGAATCTTACTCTCATCAGATTTGGCCCAAAGAGAAAATATTAGACATATTTGGTTTACAGAGAAACTTCTCTCATCTTATTGAAAAATGGGAAAGGAAAAGCAAAAAGGGAAGGGGTAGGCTAAATAGAAGGGAATACAGAAATAATAGGGGAAAGGTATAAGAAAGGGGGAGGGATTCTAACAGGGGAGGGCTGCTTAAAGCAAGTGGTGCTCATAAGTTAAATACTGGGGAGGGGGGAAAGGGGAAAGAGAAAAGTATACTGGGGATAAAAAGATGGTAGGAAATACAGAATTAGTAATTTTAACCATAAGGTGAATGGGCTGAACTCTCCCATAAAGCAAAAGTGGAGAGCAGACTGGATTAAAAGCCAGAATCCTACAATATGTTGTTTACAAGAAACACATTTAAAGCAGAGTGATACATGCTGAGTAAAGGTAAAAGGCTGGAGCAGAATCTATCATGCTTCAAGTAAAGTTAAAAAAAAAAAAAAAAAAAAAAAAAAAAAAAAAAAAAAAAAAGAAGGGGTAGCCATCCTGATCTCAGATCAAGCAAAAACAAAAATTGATCTAATTAAAAGAGATAAGAAAGGAAACTATCTTGCTAAAGGATACAATGGATAATCAAGCAATAGCAATACTAAATATATATGCACCAAGTAGTACAAGTACAGCATGGAAATTCCTAAAGGAGAAGTTAAGAGAGCTGCAAGAAGAAATAGACAGCAAAACTATATAGTGGGAGATCTCAATCTTGTACTCTCAGAACTAGATAAATCAAACCACAAAATAAATAATAAAGAAGTTAAAGAGGTAAATAGAAAAATAGAATAGTTAGGTATGATAGATCTTTGAAGAAAATTGAATGGAGACAGAAAAGAGAACATGTTCGTCTTGGCACTTCATGGGACCTATACAAAAATTGACCATATATTAGGATATAAAGATCTCAAAATCAAATGCAGAAAGATAGGAATAGTAAATGTGTTCTTTTCAGATCATGATGCAATAAAAACTACATTCCACAAAAAGCTAGGGGAAAATAGACCAAAAAATAATTGGAAATTAAATAATCTCATTCTAAAGAATGAATGGGTGAAACAGCAAATCATAGAAACAATTAATAATTTCATCCAAGAGAATGTCAATAATCATACCAAAATTTGTAGGATACAGCCAAAGTGGTAATAAAGGGGAATTTTATATCTTTAGATGCTCTTACATAAAATAGAGAAAGAGAGGATCAATGAATTGAGCTTGTAACTAAAAAAGCTAGAAAAAGAGCAAATTAAAAACCCTCAATCAAATACTAAACTTGAAATTCTAAAAAATAAAAGGAGAGATTAATAAAATTGAAAATAAAAAAGCTATTGAATTAATAAATAAAACTAAGAGTTGGTTTTATGAAGAAAACAACAAAATAAAAAAAAGCCTTTAGTAAATTTTATTAGAAAAACGAAAGAGGAAAACCAAATTGTTAGTTTCAAAAATGAAAAGGAAGAACTTTCCACTAATGAAAAGGAGATTAGAGCAAGTTACTTTGCCCAACTTTATGCCAGAGGAAGAAGTAAATTGGTTAAACAGTCCCATTTTAGAAAAAGAAATAGAACAAGCTATTAATTAACTCCCTAAGAAAAATCTCCTGGACCAGATGGATTTACATGTGAATTCTACCAAACATTTAAAGAACAATAAATTCCAATACTATATAAACTATTTGAAAAAATAGGGAATGAAGGACTCCTACCAAATTCCTTTTATGACACAAACATGGTACTGATTCCTAAACTAGGTAGGACAAAAACACAGAAAGAAAATTATAGACTAATCTCCCTAATGAAAATTGATGCAAAAATCTTAAATAAAATATTAGCAAAGAGATTACAGAATATTATCTCCTGGATAATATACCATAACCAAGTAGGATTTATACCAGGAATGCAGGGCTGGTTCATTATTAGGAAAACTATTACCATAATTTACTATATCAATAACCAAATTAACAAAAACCATATGATTACCTCAATAGATGCATAAAAAGCATTTGATAAAATCCAACACAAATTCCTATTAAAAACACTAGAGAGTATAGGAATAAATGGACTCTTCCTTAAAATAGTCAGTAGCATCTATTTAAAACCATCAGTAAGCATCATGTGTAATGGGAATAAACTGGAAATATTCCCAATAGGATCAGGAGTGAAACAAGGCTGCCCACTCACTATTACTATTCAATATTGTATTAGAAATGCTAGTTTTGGCAGTAAGAGATGAAAAGGAGATTAAAGGTATTAGAGTAGGTAATGAGGAAACCAAATTATCACTCTTTACAGATGATATGTTGGTATACTTAGAGAACCCTAGAAAATCAAGCTATTAGAAATAATCCACAACTTTAGCAAAGTTGCAGGATACAAAATAAATCCACATAAATCATCAGCATTTTTATACATCACTAACAAAATCCAAAAGCAAAAGATATAAAGAGAAATTCCATTTAAAATAACTGTCAATAGTATAAGATATTTGAGAATCTATCTGCCAAGTGAAAGTTAGGAACTATATGAGAAAAACTACAAACACTTTCCACACAAATAAAATCAGATCTAAGCAACTGGAAAAATATTAAGTACTCTTGGATAGGTCAAGCGAATATAATAAAGGTGACAATGCTACCTAATCTATTTATTTAGTGCTATACCAATCAAACTCCCAAGAAACGATTTTACTGACCTAGAAAAAATAACAACAAAATTCATCTGGAGAACAAAAAGTCAAGAATTTCAAAGGAACTAATGAAAAAAAAAATCAAATGAAGGTGGCCTAGCTGTACCAGATCTAAAAGTATATTATAAAGCAACACTCATCAAAACCATTTGGCACTGGCTAAGAAAAAGAGTAGTTGATCAGTGGAATAGATTAGGCTCATAGGACAAATTAGTTAATAACTATAGCAATCTAGTGTTTGACAAACCCAAAGACCCCAGCTTTTGGGATAAGAACTCACTGTTTGACAAAAACTGCTGGGAAAATTGGAAACTAGTGTGGCAGAAACTAGGCATTGACCCACACTTAATACTGTACACCAAGATAAGGTCAAAATGTGTTCACGATCTAAACATAAAGAATGATATTATAATTAAATTAGAAAAACATAAGATAGTTTACCTCTCAGGTCTGTAGAAGAGGAGGAATTTGTGACTAAAGAAGAACTAGAGATCATTATTGATCACAAAATAGATAATTTTATTATATTTTATTATATATTATATAAAATATTACATATATTTTATTATAATTTTATTGTATTTATTATATTACATATAATATTAATTATTACCATTATTAATATAATATATATTATATTAAGTTTAAAAGTTTTTGTACAAACAAAACTAATGTAGACAAAATTAGAAGGGAAGCAATAAACTGGGAATATTCAAAGGTTCTGATAAAGGCCTCATTTCCAAAATATATAGAGAATTGATTCTAATTTATAAGAAATCAAGCCATTTTCCAATTGATAAATGGTCAAAGGATATGAACAGACAATTTTCAGATAAAGAAATTGGAACTATTTCTAGTCTTATGAAAAAGTGCTCCAAATTGATCAGAAAAAATGCAAATTAAGACAACTCTGAGATACCACTATACACCTGTCAGATTGCCTAAGATGACAGGAAAAGCTCATGACGAATGTTGGAAGGGATGTGGGAAAACTGGGAATGAATGAATCCAACCATTCTGGAGAGCAATTTGGAACAATGCTCAAGAAGTTATCAAACTGTGCATACCTTTTAACCCAGCAGTATTACTACTGGGCTTATATCCCAAAGAGATCTTAAAGAAGGGAAAGGAACCCACATGTGCAAAAATGTTTGTGGCAGCCCTTTTTGTAGTGGCTAGAAATTAGAAACTGAATGGATGCCCATCAGTTGGAGAATGGCTAAATAAATTGTGGTTATGAATGTTATGAAATGCTGTTGTTATGTAAGAAATCATCAACAGGATGAATACAGAGAGGCTTGGAGAGTTACATGAATTGATGCTGAGTGAAGTGAGCAGAACCATGAGATCATTATACACAGCAGCAAGACTATATGAAGATAAATTCATTATTATATATAGGATTTAACATATACTTTAACATGTTCAACATGTATTAGACTACCTACCATTTAGGGCAGGGGGTGGAGGGGAAGGTGGGGAAAGTTTGGAACAGGAGGTTTTGCAGGGGTCAATGTTGAAAAATTATCCATGAATGTGTTTTGTAAATAAAAAGATATAATAAAAAAAAATGTGACTGTCATGCTTTGACAACCAAATCTTTTATTGTCCTGACTCAGTTTCCCTAATTGTCCTGACTCAGTTTTCCTAAATTGTCCTGCCTTGGCTTCCCTAAATTGTTCTGCCTCAGTTCCTAGTTGTTCTGGTCAATCCTGCAAAACCACACTTCCCTCCTAATCATGATAATCCAGAAAAGGAGAAAGACCTTCTATCTTAGACATTGTGACCCCAGCCCTTCCCTACTTATCAGAATGCCTTCCCCCGATCCTGTCAGAACTGGATTGATGATAATCCCATTTCTGCTCTTAGCACTCTGATTTTGCCCCTGCCTTGGTCTACCCCTATAGCTGAGCCAAGTATGTATGTATGCATATATATATATGTCATTGAGAACTCACATTGTTGGCTGGATTCTTGGAGATGATAGTCTCATTCAGCCCTGGGATCAAATCATGGATCCATTTGGTCCCAGTAAATCTCTCCCTTTCAAATAAAATATTAAATTCTCTAATTTCTAACTTGCCTCAGTTACTCTGGCATTACATCATTTGTAAATTTTTCTTATATTTGTTTTGTAAATCCCTTATTTATTTGTTAGTATACATATTATTTTCCCAGATAGAATGTAAGCTCCTTAAGGAAAGGAATTTTTTTACCTTTATATCTCTCAGGGACTTAGAATATAGCACATAGCTTTCTCATTAATTTTACTTAATAAATTTTTTATTGATGTTCTTTAAGAACCAACCTAATTAAATTTGGAAATAATCATTACTAGAAGGTTAGCCATTAGGTAATGATTCTTGGGGATCCATAATAGTTCTAAGCAGATTTCTACTATCACATGATCATCAAGAACCACTTTCTCCACCATTAATTGGATAAATTCATGATGTTAGAAGCTGTAATCTGTGTTAATGAAGTGAAGATAATGCCAATGAAATCAGATCATTTGAAAACTGAAGAAGGAAAGAAATGTGTACTTTATAAACTGAAGGGAAGGAACAGGTAGGAAGGGAAATAGTGAAGAGGACCAAGGGAATAACTAAAATAGTATAAAGAGCTTGGGATCCTGTAATACAATGAAAGAATAGTTTTGGCAAAAAGGAAGGTCTCAAGAAATAAAGATCTTTCCTTTGAGTTTTGCCCTGTTGTTGAGAAAAATAGAGAGAAATGATTCAGAACTAAAAGGGAAAGAGGAGAAGTAGTTTGAATTGGAAATGAAGGAAGTTCAGGAATTCTGGTTTCTGAAAGGGCTGCACCTTAAAATCACAATGGCATGTGGCCAGTTCATTGTTAAAAGAATGTTGTGGTTTGGCAGGGTCTGAGCTTAGCAAATCCATCTTATTGACAACCTTTAAACCTTGTTCACAAGCTTTTAAAATTGCCTCTGGATCATCCTTGAATCATTAGATTCAGTTTATTTCTATTCTCTTTTGGTTATTTAGTAAAATGGTTCTCAAACTTTTTGCTCTCAGAACCCCTTTATAGTCTCAAAAAATTATCTGAGGTCCTCAATAATATTGACTGAATTAATCAATAGAGTACACCGAACTTTCTTTTCTTTTGATTGATGTTAGTTCTATTTATTGATATTTATCATGTTAGAAATTAAAATGTTTTATTATTATTGTTATAAAAATAATTTGACATTATGGACTTTCTGAAATGATCTTATGAACTCCTAGTGATCCCTAAACCACTTTTTGAGAACTGCTGCCTTAAGATATCTATCTGACTTTGATGTCTATATTGTGTTACTGCTTACTCCCTTTGCTGTAATGAATATCCTGATTTGACTATGGCTAGCCACCATTATTCTCCTCATCCTTGTTCTGATGCCAAGCCCCTTTATACAGATGATAAACAATTGCTCCTTTCAGAAAGGTTTCCAAGTTATTGAGATATTATTGAAATGTGACAAGAAATATGAGATTAAAAAATGGGGATGCCTATCAGTTGAGGAATGGCTGAAGAAGATGTGATATATGATTGTGATGGAATACTATTGTGCTATTAAGAAATGCTAAACTCAATGATCTTTAGAAATACATGAAATAATAAAGAACAAATAAAGAAGAGAAGAACAAGACAATGTTGTATACACTAATGGAAATATTGTTTTAAGAACAAATACTCTTTTAGCTAATATTTTATTCTGTCAGCTCCCCAAAACATGTACAGAAATGAATCTGTGTTGCATTGTATCCTGAAATCCCCTACCATCTGTGACATTTTCATTCTGATTAGAAAAGTACCAACAGTCCAAAGGATGATACACTCATGTAGTACTATTGCCTCCTTCCTCATAGTTTTCCTGGAAATTCTACATAGCCAGGAGGCTGCCTTTCCCTGCTTCTTCTGGCATTAATCCAGGGACATCTGCAATGTTGATAAAGGAGAAAAGCAGAAATAAGAACTAGCTAAAAAAAAAATTCCCAAAACAAAGATAAGGTACAAGATGGGATTCAAGATTTTAAAAGATTTTTGCCCTGAGAGTATTCATTATTTCTTTATCCTGTTTATTCTAATTTTCTTATGTTTTTAAGCAGAAATGAAAGCCTGAGGAATAATGGGAGGTTTATGGAGTAAACTTTAGGACCTCATATTTACTTCTGCTTATTTTGTTACTTTTCTTCATTTTAAGAACTCTTGTAGGCCTACAATATTTGGGTATGACTTGAATAAGGAAAGAAAACATGATGTAGTCCTATTGTTTTACTCAAGTTGATCCCCAAAATTGGAAACCCATAATTTGTGGACCTCTCCTGTACTTCTCAGGATATTTGTAGTTTATTTTTAAAAAAAAGACACTAAGCATTTCATTTTTAGGAAGACAATATAGTGCCATGAGACTTGGTCACAGGATATTAATTTGAATCCGGCCTGTGACATTCCTTCCATGTGACCTTACACAAAATCATTTGACCTTGGTAAACTCTAGTCTCCTCTTCTAGGAAATGAAGGCCTTAGACTAGAAAACCTTTGCTAATCTTTTAGCTTTCCTTAGTTAAATAGAAATCTAGCAATTTTTTGCGTGTTCAACCAATCACATCCTGCTTTTTAATCTTATTTAAATAAATGCAAAGAAGAGTACTTCCTATCAAATGAACAATTATCTAGCAAGAAGGCCAAATGACAATTTATGGCTCTCTTTCTTATTAATTTAATTCCTTTCATAAATTAGGTTAAGGGTCAGCTATTAAATCATAGCATTAGAACAAAATTCACTGACATTAAAGACTTACTTCCTTAAAGGATCTTACAAGAGGGGTTTTTATTTACAAGATATATGCATGGGTAATTTTTCAGCATTGACAATTGCAAAACCTTTTGTTCCAACTTTTCCCCTCTTTCTCCCCACCCCTTCCTTCTGATGGCAGATTGACCAATACATGTTAAATATGTTAAAGTATAAGTTAAATACAATACATGTATACTTGTCCATACAATTATTTTGCTGTACAAAAAGAATCGGACTTCAAAATAGTGTACAATTAGCCTGTGAAGGAAATCAGAAATGCAGGTGGACAAAAATAGAGGGATTGGGAATTCTATGTAGTGGTTCATAGTCATCTCCCAGAGTTCTTTCCCTGGGTATAACTGGTTCAGTTCATTACTGCTCTATCGTAACTGATTTGGTTCATCTCATTGTTGAAGATGGCCACGTCCATCAGAATAGATCGTTATATAGTACTGTTGTTGAAGTATATAGTGATCTCCTGGTCCTGCTCATTTCACTCAGCATCAGTTCATGTAAGTATCTCCAGGCCTTTCTGAAATCATCCTGTTGGTCATTTCTTACAGAACAATAATATTCCATAATATTCATATACCACAATTTATTCAGTCAGTCTCCAATTGATGGGCATCCACTCAGTTTCCAGTTTCTGGCCACTACAAAGAGGGCTGGAGGGATAAGTTTCTTAAAGAGGTGAATGGATTTGAAGAGTTGACTTTTCATATGCTAAAATCAAATCATTTGAAAAGCAGCAGGCATATATGGCAGTGATGAAGACACTACAGAAGGATATTAATCTTGATGCTCTGGGGTCAGTATGGATAAGGAGGATAAGGGGTAAAGGGGTCTCCAAAAGGAAGCAGGCAAGGAAGGATCTTAAGTAATGGTCATGAGTCAGGTTTAGGTAGGAAGCCTGATATTATAGAAAATAGGCAATAATAATAATAGAAGGCAAATAAAACCAGTCTTTCAAGTAGGAATGGAAGACAAAACATAGCCATAATGTGGTACCAATAAGATAAGATCTAAAAGCAGGAATAAGTGACAAAGCTCCCTAAAATACTAACAAGGACTAGAATTATTATCTAGATTATCTAGAATTATTAAAGGAGCTTGCAAGATCCTATGTCAGGCCAGGGAGAATTGGAAAAGAAGATATATCTTAGGAACAAAGCAAAGGATTCATAAGCTGTGATGAAGGAGTTGGCTACAATATCAGTGTGGCTGGGTCAGAAGTTAAAGAGTTATATATGTAAGGGAGTTGTAAAGCTCCAATGAGACAGAGGATATAAATTACCTTGCAAACCTTAAAGTGCTATATAAATGTCACTTATTACTTTTATCATTATCATTATTATTATCATTATTAGCCTAGAATCTTAGGCAGCTAGATGGCATAGTGGATAAAACACTAGATTTAGAAGTAGAAATATTTTCTAAGTATGGCCCTAAGAAAGTTACTTAAATCTGTTTGCCTCAGTTTCCCCATCTGTTAAATGAATTGGAGAAGGAAATAGTAAACCACTCCAATATCTCTTCTCTAAATCTAAACAAGCCTAGAGTCACCAGATCTCCAATTGAATGATGATTTTATTCTCTGAGCTTTTAATATACTCCTGCTAAGCTCAAGCAAAGTTTATAGAACCATACAGGCTTTTTATGGTAAATGTTTAACATCAATTTAATGGACTAGAATTGGGAAATGTATGCACATACACATACTATTAAGTTTAAATTGCGTTATTAACATTTTTTAAAGCTGAGATAATCAGAAAACATTTAATCAAACCCTGCTTTGTAGTGATTGCTGATTTTGGGAGTGTAAATGCTCATATTGAAAATTTAACAATTTGCTCTGCAAGAGAGGAATTTGCTTATGATGAAGCATGATCTCAGCCTCATGATCTTTGAGAATGTTTTTTCTCTCCTTGCTCCCCAATTTTAAAAATCAAGGCAAGAAATACTAAGCCTCTTTTTGTAATGTGTTCTGTCTTCTAGCAATTAAAATGTAGTTGAAGGAAAGAGGGAGAGACTTTGGAGAGTTGAACTAGATTAAGGAAGGGTGTGTTAGAGCAGACAGCCAGTAAGAGATTCCAAGGAAGCAATAAACTCTAATGATGAGCTTATGGGAAGTATCGCATTTTGAAAGTCCTGCCTGGATACCTTCTCTCCTCATCCTCTTTTCCATATTTAAACTGTTTGAAGCCTAGCTGTGCAAAGCACAATTCTTATAACTTTTAGGTCTGAAATTCTGTGATTTAATTCTAATTATTTCTATTTGCATTTCTATTACAAATTCTGTTCGTAGGTGTGTTTATATATAAATATAAAATACACATATATAATATATATACATACTCATATATATATGTACACACACATAAATATATTCAGTGAGATGGTATGCTTTATTTCCTTCTTGCCTCTCTTCCTTCCCCCCTTTCTTTTTTCCCTCTTTCCTTCCCTTTTCTTTGTTTTCTTTCTCTTCTTTCCTGTAGATTCTCAGCTCAAAGAAATATAAATTTTGATTGCTGAAATTTTGCAGGATATTTGGGGTTTATGAGTCTGATTTCTGTCTTAAGGCCTGTGCCTTAAATCTGATAACTCTAACTCTTATTGATTGGCCAACAAAAGATCCCAGGCCTTTGTCTTTTGGTCATAAGGTTCCAATTGTTTCTATTTTGTCCAGAAATATTGGGGGAGTCTTTCCCTCTCAGATTGATTTTTTAAAAACTAGTTAAAAAAGGATATTCTTTGCCTCTTTTCTTTCTTATCCAGCCTTAATCACTGAATGGGTAGTTAGTGGCCTCAGTCAAACTAAGACATGTTGAAGAACTGAGCTTAAAAAGTCCAAGGTCTCCCACTGTATCCAGGGCTATCTCCATATCTGGCCACTAGACCCAGATGGCTCTGGAGGGAGAAGTGAGGCAGGTGACTTTGCACAGCTCTCCCTCACTGAAATCCAACTCAGTTGCATATCATATCTGCACTTCCCTATTGTCATGGTCCTCTTCAAGAATGAAGGACAAACAATAACTATTGTGAATAGGAATTAGAGCGGCCTCCCCCCCTGGGGAACCATCAAGATCTGGCTAGTTGGGCAACACAGCTCTTTTCTTACCTTTTCTTTCTTTTTTCCCTTCCCTTCTTTGTGTCTACATAGAGTATCATACCCTTATCTAACAGTACTCTGCCCAAAAGAATGCAAATTTTGATCAGTGAAATCTCACAAGATATCTTGGAGGATTACAATCTAAATTTAAACCTAAATCATTCTGACTCTCATTAATTGACCAACAGTAGGTTCCAGGCTAAGTTTTAATTGGTTTTGTTTGGGTCCTGATTAATTCAGTAAATAGCAATTATTTCTGCTGGCAGTGTTATGGCATTACCTCTCATGGTCATCTTCATGTGCATATATACTTACCTACCTATCTCTATATAAAGAGAGAGGCAAATATCTATGTATACATACATATATTTATATAATATATATTACACACACATATGTGTACACACACTATGTGTATATACAGTGAGATGGCAAAGTAGATAGAATGATGTTGGTCTGGAAGTAGGAAGATCTGAGTTCAACTGTGACCTCAGAACAAATCATTTAACTTCTGTTTGCCTCAGTTTTCTCACCTACCTTCCAGGATTGTATATGTATATGTTTGTATCTTTCCAAAGATATTTGTTTAAAAACAACAATATCAACGACAACAAGAAAAGCAATCTTATAAATGAATATCATCAAGAAAGTTTGTTGAGTTGTCTTGAAGAGGGTAGTATATCAGGCAAAGATGGGTCTGTGGTTTCTTTCTCTGTCTGTCTGTCTCTCTTTCCTTCTCCAAAGTGCCAAGGCTGGATTCATGGTGAAAGAACTCACCTACTCAAAGCTGTGACAAGAAAGGCTTTATTGGTTAGGAAAAGAACACTAAGATGACTTGGAGTGCAATTTCTCCCATATTGCAAGGAGGCATAGCTTGAGATCTTTATTTTTATACACAACAGGATAATAGAACAGGATTTGTATCTGATAAGACTTTTCTACTTCCATAGGATATGGAGAAGTTTGTATAAGGAGTTTCTCCAGAGACTGTAAGTTTGTATAAGAAAAGAATTTTTCTCTAGAGGATGTAAGGTTTTGTTGGTCATTTACATACTGGGCTGTCTGCTTTTCTCCCTCTTCAGTCTTAGTCATGTCTGCCTCTTTGTGACTTCATTTGAGGTTTTCTTGGCAAAGACACTGGAATGGTTTGCCATTTCCTTCTCCACCCCATTTTACAAATAAAGAAACTGAGGCAAACAGGATTAAGTAATTTGCCCAAAGTCACATAGCTAGTATCTGAGACCAGATTTAAATTCATGAAGATAATTAAAAACCCAGTCCTATATTTATGTACCACCTAATTATCCTTATTGGGTGAATGCTGTAACTTTTAATCACATGCCTTTCCATTGTCCTCTGAACTACCTACAAGTTTCATACTTTTGAGATCATGTTGCAATTCAGAAACCAAGTGCCCACCCAGAATGAAATGTAATTGAGATATCAAATGAGCAACAGAGAGCATTACAGGATATAAAATGAATAACTTTGCAAAACCAATGCAGCCAAGATTGGAAGGAAAGCAGCAAAGTAGGGAGGTGAGTGGAGTTTTATAGAATGTGTCACTGATAAAGGTCTCATCTCTCATATATATAGAGAGAATAAAACCAAATCATAAAAAACAAGTCATTCTCCAGTTGACAAATGGTCAAAAGATATGAACAAGCAGTTTCCAGATGAAGAAACTAAAGCTATCTATTGTGACATGAAAGAAAAATGCTCTAAATCATTATTGATTAGATAAATGCAAATTAAAATAATTCTGAGATACCACCTCACACCTATCAGGCTAATATGACAGAAAAGGAAAATGACAAATGCTGGTGTGGATATGAGAAAATGGAAATACTAATGTACTGTTGTAAAATGCTCCAATCTTTCTAGAGAGCAATTTGAATCTATATCCAAAAGGTCTGCAAAATTGCCAGCAATGTCAGTACTAGGTCTCTACCTAGTTTTAAAAGTTTTAAAAAGAAAAAGGACTTATATGTACAAAAATATTTATCGTAGATCTTTTTGTAGTAACAAAGAATTAGAAATGGCTAAACAAATTGTGGCATTGTGATTGTGATAGAGAATGAACTGAGGTATATTAAAGTGAGCAGAAATGATCAACTAGAATGATTTAACTATTTTCCGCAGTACAAAGATCCAAGTCAATTCAGAAGGTCCTATGATAAAAAACAATACCCACCTCCAGAAAAGGAATTGATGGAATCTGAATGCAAATCAAAGCATACCTTTAAAAAAAAACTTTCATTATTTTTCTTGAATTTTTAATCTGTTTTCTTTCATAGCATGACTAATATGGAAATATGTTATGCATGATTATACATGTATAACCTTTATCAAGTTGCCTACTTTCTCAATGAAAGGGAGGGGAGAGAAGATAGGCGATAATTTGGAACACAAAATTATTTTTAAGAAAGTCAAATTGTTTTTTACATATAATTGGAAAAAATAAAATATTAAAGCTTTTTAAAAATTTAATTGAAAAATATTTAACAATTAAAAAATATAATAGACAATGTTATTTTGTGACTTCTAATTCAATTTGTCTCCAAAGGGAACCATTTCTATTTGAATTTGATATGACTGGTGAAGGAGGGAGGAATGGAAGGATACAAGAGAAGGGAGGAAGAAGGAAAGAAAGAGAGGGGAGAAAACAGGGAGGGAGGAAGAAAAAAAAAGAGAAGAGAGAGAATAAAAAGAGAGGGAGGAAAGGAGAGGGAGGGAGAGAACAAACAATAATTATGTTAGACTTGAGTAATTCTATCTAGTGACAAGGCATGTAGAAGATGTAAAGCTAAGATTGTGACAAAGAAGGAAGATATTGGGGAGGATCTTGAATAGGCATCTTGTAGCAGAAAACCTAGATTAAAATGTCATTTCCCAATTTTTCCTGTATATCTTTGAATATGCGGATACTAATATAATCTATTTTGTTCATCAAATATATCTAATAAACTGAACTTTTCTTCAATCAAAAAGAGGCCAGGGATTGGCTCACAGATTTTTTGTCCTTCATTTTTGAAGAGGACCATGACAATATAGAGGTAGATGCTATGATATGCAAGTGAACTGGATTTAACTGAGGGAGGACTGTGCAAGGTTACCTTCCTCACGTTCCCCTCCAGAGCCATCTGAGTCCAGTGGCCAGATGTAAATCAAGATGACTGGAGATGGCCCTGGATGCAATGGAAGACTGTGGCCTTTTTAAGCTAAGGTCTTAAACAGGTCTCAGTTTGACTGAGGCCAAATCCATTCAGTGATTAAGGTGAGGTAGCACTTGAGGCAAAGAATCTCCTCTTTCACCTCGTCTAAAAACACTAACTAAATAAATAAATCTAGAAGGGAAAGACTCTTGGGGATTCTGGTGAAAGCAGAAATGATTGCTATTTACATTCAATCTGAGTCATATAAATGTATAAACCTCTGTCTAAGCATTAGCAATTTTTCTAACTGGGGACTTATAGCAATTGTAAATGAAAACTATAATTCTTTGTTTGAAATAAATTCCTTAATGCTAAAGAAGAGGGAACCACATTGACTTGAAAGTCCATTATATTTCCAATAAGCTTAAAAAGAACTAATTACTATAACAACATTTTATACTTTGCTATGAGGAATACCAGCATGCTAATCATTTACATTGGGAGAGGAAGGTGACTACAATTTTTCTTCAATAAGAAAAGTTGTTTTTATTGCACTCTTTGCAAATTCATGATCTGATGTGTTTTGAGGTTAATATGTATGTAATAAACAGATTTTTTTGGTTCTGTTTTTTTTAAACAAGTGGGTGCTTATCATAGTATATGTGTTGGAACAAGTAACCAAATTATCTATAAATTTTCTCTTATCTGCAATAATATAACATTCAAAAATATGTGTAATGTACCTGGTGAAACTTGAGAAACTCTAGTCTATTATGGCATACTCTTTGAGAATCATTGTACTAAGGATATCAAGACAAACAACAAAAACAAAAACCACAATTCTTGCTGACAGGGAAATGCATTCAGGATAATCTGGCTTAGCAGGAAAATCATAACAAGCTCACCACAGGCTTGTTTTCTCTCAACTGCTTCTTGCTGATTTGTGAGATGATATTGTGCACAGTCTTCAGTCATTCTTCTTTGAAATGTTTTGCAAATGTTTTTTACTCTAAACTAGTGTTTCTCTTGGCTGCTATACCTCATTGCTAAGGAAAGAGATAAAATGGATGCTAGCTAAGATAGTGTAAGTTGCGGGTTTTTTTTTTTTTTTTTCCTTTTTTTGCTTCCTCATTGTGGCAGTATTTAGTATCAGTTAAACTTTTCTAAGAAATGATGTTGATATCTTTATCTGATTTATTTACACTTTCCAGAGTCCGCAGTTGTTTCCATGGGTCAATTAGGAGTTCTGTAAGAACATTTAGCATTTTCTCCTGTTTCTCCTTTCTTCTAATTGGGCATTGATTTTGATATCTGCACTAAACAATTGATGATCTAATTAGGTAGAGTGCTATGGACCAGAACTTGAAATAACATGCTAAGTCAATGGAATTGATAGAGACAATTAGAACTCTAGTTCAGTACATGTGCTTAGTACTTACTATATTCCACAAGATTCACACCTTTAAGAGAGCATATATAAGCTAGGAGCCTCAACCAGGATTCAGTCGGGGAGATTCAGAAGCCAGAGAAGGCAGGCAGGAGCAGAAGCTCTTAGAATCAAGGAGAGACATAGGCCTCCAGAAAAACTAGCTGAGCCCCAAGTGAAGAAGACAAGACTTTGAAGGAGACAATAAAGGATTTGGACTTTAACTCTTGGCTGCACTTGTGGTGATTACTGAACTGAAACTAAAGCTGCTTCCAGACACCTCCAGAAATCCCCCAAGAAACCTGCTCCCAGAGAACATTACATTTTAGAGAGAATATTACAGTAGAGATATCTGATTCTGAGATGATTCTTTTATTCATAACTGAAAATTTTCTGTCTACTGAAATCATTTTCATTTTTTGTTATAATATTTAGTGTTCACCACTTCTTTTGCAGAACCTGCCAAAACTGTTCCTTCAAGAATCTAAGGTCACCACCATGCCAAGATGAGAAATTAGAAAAAAGTTTCTGTGGATAGGAAATTTCATAAAAAGAAGAAAATGTTATGTGACTTACAAACATTCTGGAATTTAAGACACTGGATTTCCAAGTTGTAGCACTATTACTACAAGATGGCAATAAATCCAATTTCAATTGCATCTTTTCTGAAAATATTAATGCATTACTTTTGGTAGTTAAAAATATAGATAAGATTATAAATTAATAAGAATCAATTCCATGTTGATCTCAGAATACAAAAATTGATAAATCCTTTTCTGAAAAAAAGGAGAGAAAAGCATATTTCAGCTAATAAAAAGATGTATATTATGTCTTTCTTGAGAGTCATTTAATGGTTCTTAGCCTCTTCTAAGGTGAATGCTGATATCCATTACTTCTGAAAATATATACCCCTGCTTCTCTTTCCTACCTTGGTTACCTTCTCCTGTTCTTTTTCTAAGACCATTAATGCAAGAGGTATACAAGGGACTTCATCTTATGGCATATTTGTATTCCTTCCTCCCAACTCTTTTGTCTGTTTTTTTTTAATTGCTAAATTTTTTAATTGTGAAGAATTCTTCAACTCAAGAGGCAAAGTTTTTATTATTATAGTGCTATTGACAGTGGACTAAGTTCCAAAAGGTAATTAGCAAATAAACAGAGAACAAATAAGTCTTTTTTTAATAGGAAAAGGTGAGAGAAAAAATCCCAAATGCAATATGTCACTGATATATTAATTTTATGGATTAGAGGTGGAGTTGGGTTAGATTAGGTGTTTTTTCTATTGCCACTCATTAAGTCCAGGTGCCCTGTTTATTGCTGGCCACTAGGCTGTTATCTATCTGATTGCCAACAATCTTTTGGAGCTGGCAGCCTGGTCATTAAGGATAGGAATACAAGGTTAGGTAGATATACAAGATGAAAGATCCTTTTGTTGAGTCAAGATATTGGGCTGGGGCAAAATTACCCAAGCAATACTTAAGGTCTTTTTTGGATGGTGTTCTTTGAAAATGGAAAAAAGAGAGCCTTAGAGACATCCTCTCAAACACAAAGGTGAGTTTAGCATCAAAAGTAAACCTAATTTGTTCCATTAAGAGATATGGTTTTCCAGGCCAAATTTCTTTTTCATTCTCACTGCTCCCAGTGAAAAACCATCCAATAGAATATTCTGAGTATTCTCTGTCTCTCTCTCTAGGATCATATAAATAAGGCATACTTTCAGATCCCAAGAGGCAGATTTCAAGTAGCAGATCCCAAGTAAGGGGCACAGACTCACATTCTAAATAAGAAAAAATTGGAAACGCTAGAACAGGATTTCTTAAACTTTTTCCACTTATGACTCCTTTTTGTCCAAGAAATTTTTATGTGACCCTGCCCATATAGATAAACAAATCCAATATTTACTGATAAGAAATCATAAAGAAATTTATTTTAAAACAATTCTTTGGTATACACATAATTTCACCATTTATTAAAGATGAAAGAAAATTTTCATATTGAGATCATTAATTCTTTATGAATATTTGGTACCTTTTCGTGTTGCCAAATATTTCATGACCTCCACATTCAGTTACCCCATCTCATGTGAAATCATGAAATACAATTTAAGAAGTTTTGTGTTAGAATATTGGAAAGAGATTTTCCAGAGAGCAATAGCATTGCATGACTATTCATCAACAAATTTGCAAGACATCACTATCAAAATAATTTGCTCAGTCAATCTCATGATATGTATTTTGTAGGTAGGAGTAGTCAGTTCCCAGACTGAAGCATGTGGCAAGTCAGAAGAGTTAAAAAGATAATCAGAAGAGGGAAATAAATGAATCATGGCTGTTCCATTCCTATCTCCAAAATGGAGGGCCCTGGAAGAAACTCACCAATGGGAAAAGAGAATCAAGTGGGGTGTTTTAGAGTAAGAAGGCCCTAGGCAAGGAGAGAAAGTTGTGAGTGAGAAGGTCCTAACATTCAGGGAAGTTCTAAGGTGAGAATGCAGCTGAATTATATTGGTGAAGTCTAGAAAGTCAGAAGCATAGCTAAGAGGGGAATGTAAATCTTTTATATATATTTTTCTAAGTAGAGACCTCAAAAGCAATTTTCACAAGAGATAGAAAACATTGATTCAGACCAGCCAAGGAAAGGAAAGGGAATCCAATTAAAAAGTATATGTGTGTTTTGCAAAACTAATGCAAACAAGATTAGAAGGGAAGTAACAAATTGGGAAAACATTTTTACAGTTAAAGGTTCTGATAAAGGCCTCATCTCCAAAATATACAGAAAATTGACTTTAACTTAAAAGAAATCAAACCATTCTCCAATTGATAAATGGTCAAAGGATATGAACAGACAATTTTCAGATGATGAAATTAAAACTATTTCCACTCATATGAAAGAGTGTTCCAAATCACTATTGATCAGAGAAATGCAAATTAAGACAACTCTGAGATACCACTACACACCTGTCAGATTGGCTAAGATGACAGGAACAAATAACGATGAATATTGGAGGGGCTGTGGGAAAACTGGGACACTGATGCATTGTTGGTAGAGGTGTGAAAGAATCTAACCATTCTGGAGAGCAATCTGGAATTATGCCCAAAAAGTTATCAAAATGTGCATACCCTTTGATCCAGCAGTGCTACTGCTGGGCTTATATCCCAAAGAAATACTACAGAAGGGAAAGGGACCTGTATGTGCCAAAATGTTTGTGGCAGCTCTTTTCATAGTGGCTAGAAACTGGAAAATGAATGGATGCCCATCAATTGGAGAATGGTTGGTAAATTATGGTATATGAAGGTTATGGAATATTATTGCTCTGTAAGAAATGACCAGCAGGAGGAATACAGAGAGGTTTGGAGAGACTTACATGAACTGATGCTGAGTGAAATGAGCAGAACCAGAAGATCACTATACACTTCAACAACAATACTGTATGAAGATATAGTCTGATGAAAGTGGATATCTTCAACATAGAGAATAATCCAATTCCAATTGATCAATATGGACAGAATCAGCTACACCCAGAAAAGGAACACTGGGAAATGAACACTGTGAGCATTTTTTTTCCATCCCAGATTATTTTTACCTTCCAAATACAATTCTTCCTTTGCAACAACAACAACAACAACAAAATTCGGTTCTGCACATATATATTGTACCTAGGATATGCTATAAGATATTTAATATGTATGGGAATGCTTGCCATCTAGGGGAGGGGATGGAGGGAAGGAGGGGAAAAACTTGGAACAGAAGGGAGTACAAGGGATAATGTAAAAAAAAATTACCTATGCATATGTATTGTCAAAAAAATGTTATAATTATAAAATTAATTTTAAAAAAGTATATGTGTGGAGAATGGGAGAGAAGATAAATCATAATTGAGCTGGCCAAAGGAGAAGTGTCTTCTGTGACTGAGAGGAATGCTACAGCTTATCCCGGGTTAATTAAATCCCCATAGAATTTATTGCAAGAAAGGATTCAGCTCTAGGCTCACACATTCTCTAACTCAAGAAGGATCAATCCTGTAAAAAAGGAAATAACCCATAGTAGGAGAGGGCAGTTGAGCCAAGAGTGAGGAGGGAAGTAAAAAACAAGCCACTTGCAATATAAAAAAAAGACTTAAGGACAAAAAAATCCAAGAGTGGTCTAACTAAAATAAATGAATTAATAGAAAGAAAATGATAACAATTTGAAAGGTCACTGAACAAATATATCATGAAAAGAATAAGAAAACTAGTGAAAAAAATTTTTGTGAGCTTACTAGAGATCACTGAATTTAAGAATGGTTCAAAAAAGAAACCAATAAAAAATGAGGGAA
Source organism: Sminthopsis crassicaudata (assembly GCF_048593235.1). Lineage (NCBI taxonomy): Eukaryota > Metazoa > Chordata > Mammalia > Dasyuromorphia > Dasyuridae > Sminthopsis > Sminthopsis crassicaudata. The sequence goes on along the minus strand of NC_133617.1, from coordinate 172,645,418 downwards.
TTATTTCAGAGATCAAAGCATTAAAAAAAGGAGAATTAAGAAAGATGAATAAGAGATTAAAAACTTAGAAGACTGATAAATGATGTGGGCTTAATCTTTTCCCTTGTCAAGAAGAAATTCAAAGGCTATTATCAAATATAACCAATTCTGAGATTATCCTGTTTGTATAGTGAGTATAAAGAAGGAACTTTTTTTTTTTTTTTTATCAGTCTCCATTGTCCATCCCCCAATCTCTGGGTATCTTTAAATAACCTTTTGAGATATTGATTAGCACATCTTTAGACAAATCTTAGACTTGGTTTGCCAGTTACTTCATCTGGTTCCTTCTTGATCCTCTCCTCCAAACATTTCCTTTCCTTCTTGATCCTTCCTTCTGAATTTCCATCTTTGCTTCCCTGATTTCCCTAAGAAACCCCCAAGGCTGTATTTTCTTTATTTAAAAAATCTGCTTATGATGAAAATCCTTGTTAAATTCTTTCAAGAACTAAGTTCATTATGAGATTACTCTTCTCTCCTTCTTATAGTACTTTCCCTTTAATGGTGCTTTTTTCCTAATTCTAGCTAACTCTGGTTAGTCTGTAAACTCTTGTATGGATTTAATCTGCTAGTCCCACTATTATTTCTACCTCCCAGAATATTTCCTTTCTCCCACTTAATTGTGAGTTCCCCTAGGAAACTTATCTTTTCCTTGCTAACTATATGCTCTCCCACCTCTATTTCATATTTGTCATTGCCTATTTTACCTTTTATTTTGTCTGTAATCTCTTCCCCTAAATAAACCCACCTTTTGCTAAAGAGAATGGCCATTGTGAATTTCTCATATGTTTATTTCAAACTAGATATTGCTATCAAAACCTTATCAATAAATAATTACCCCAAAGTCACTTTGAAAAAGTGACGAGCAGATTGGGAACTACAGAAATGGAAAAAATTTAGCAAATGATAAGTAAAAGTCAACTTTAACAGAATATATTAGGTTTAATCAGTGTGATAAGAAATTTGAAGTTATACTAAAAATTTTTTTTTGATTTGGAGATCTCACTCTTGGGCATATGTGTCTAGTAGGTCAACGACAAAGAAAAACATTTTTCTCTATATACATATCAATATATTAATAGCAGCAATTTTGTGGTGAATAGAACTGAAAATATAATGAGAATTTATTAACTGTGGAGTATCTAAACAAATTGAAATATATGAATGCAATAGAATAGTATTGTATTACCAAAAAATGACAAATGTGAGAAATTTGGAGAAATATATGTAAACTTATGTATACAAAAAAGATATGTATGTATATACAAATATACATAGATTACATATATGTATATATAAACTGATGACAAATAGGCAGATAGAATCAGGAAAACAACAAAAAAAACTACAACAATAAAAATGGAAAGATGTAATGTAATGGGAACCTGTGTAATTATAATGACTAAGCATGGGCCTAGAAAAGAGATGAGAAAATACATCCCTCTTCTTTCACTGGGTATGCAACATTCCACATCCAAATATAGTCAAGGTGCTCATTAATTTTGCTGAATTTTTTTTAAATCTTTGTTATAAGAATAGGCTTCCTGGACAAAAAGTCCAAGAGTAGTCTAGCTAAAATAAATGAATTAATAGAAAGAGAAAGAAAATAATAACAATTTGAAAGGTCACTGAAAAAATATATCAGGAAAAGAATAATAAGAAAACTAGTGAAAAAAATTTTGTGAGCTTACTTCAGATCACTGAATTTAAGAATGGTTCAGAAAAGAACCAAAGACAATAAGGGTATATTCAAAAATGGAGGCAGTATGTAAAAACAAAAGGCATCAATAAAACTTTCAAAAGCAGGATTTCAAAAGCAAAAAATAATTTGGACATTTGTGGGGTCTTTAAGACCAACCCAAGGAGGTTGGAGAAGAATCTAGGGATGTTTGTATGTGGAATGCCAGCAGTGAGAAAAAAGGAGCAATTAGTTTCACTTTGTTTTCAGTTTGTTGCTGCCACAAGTGCTATTATTAATATTTTTCTAGAAATGTATCCTTGACCTCCCTTAGGGATATGATAATCCAGTCAAAGGATAAAGTTGAGTTATTGTTGTTATTATTGTCCTCTTTGGCTTTTAGAGGCAAATTAATTTGCTTATAGACTACACCATCCACTAAACTATTCCTTATCCTCTGAAGTGCACCTGCATGCTCACACTTTCTCTGTTTCAGTATGTCCCTGCCCTTTTGGGATGGTCTAGCTTTCATTTCCTGTTTACATTCCTGTTGTTTGCTTTCTGCCATGGCAACTGCCTGTGCTATTTTAGAATTCTGGGTTTGGTGGGTGTTTTACCATAGACCAGAAATCTGTTGTCTGCAGGTCTGTAAAAGGGAGATTTCCACTCTGTATCATGATAATAATATTAAATATGACTAGAAATAGTTTCAATTTCTTCATCTGAAAATTATCTGTTCATATCCTTTGACCATTTATCAATTGGAGAATGGATTGATTTCTTATAAGTTAGAATCAATTCTCTATATAAACTTTGACTGTAAAAAATGTTTTCCCAGTTTATTGCATCCTTTTAATCTTGTCTGCATTAGTTTTGTTTGTACAAAAAATTTTCAATTTGATATTATCAAAAATTTCTATTTTGTGGTCAATAATGATCTCTAGTTCTTCTTTGGTTACAAATTCCTTCCTCTTCCACAGATCTGAGAAGTAAACTATCCTATGTTGTTCTAATTTATTTATAATCTCATTCTTTATGCCTAGATCATGAACCCATTTTGACCTTATCTTGGTGTACGGTGTTAAGTGTGGGTCCATGCCTAATTTCTGCCATATTAATTTCCAATTTTCTCAGCAGTTTTTGTCAAACAGTGAATTCTTATCCCCAAAGCTGGGGTCTTTGGGTTTGTCAAACACTAGATTATTAAAGTTATTGACTATTTTGTCCTCTGAACCTAACCTATTCCACTGATCAACTAGTCTATTTCTTAGCCAATACCAAATGGTTTTGGTAACTGCTTGGTAAGTCTTAATTATTAAACTCTGAGAATTAATCATAGACTTAAGACTTGGGGATGGGAAAATCCTTGATCAAATGGAGTAACTTTGCACAGAATAGGTGTTTGGATTGGCTGAGGACAGTTGGTCATATTCTGTTATTATTTTATATATCAAGTCATTCAGGTCTCAAAAGACTAATAGACCTAGCAGAGGAAAGGAGACAACATTCCAGCTAAAGTCTTAATTCAGAAAGAATAGTTTAGGGGGTGAGATGTCAGGGAGAAGAGTTCCTTGGCCTTTTCTTTACTCCCATGAACAAAGGAAAGCCTTATAGGTTTTAAAGAGCCATTTTATTTATCATCTTCCTCTCAGCATTTTAGCAATCTCTGGAATAGCTGACTGCAGGATACATCAGGTGCCAAGAAGAAACTATACACACATTTAAGCTTCAACAAGGAGCCCAGCAAGAAAAAACCATCACTATATCTAAAAGGTATTAAAATTGTAAGGATGATTGCTGATAAAACAAGATACTTGACAAGCACTTAGCATAATGCCTGGCACATAATAGGTACCATATAAATTATTATTATTTTGAATAATCATGGAGGAAAGTGTATATATATATATACACACATATGTGTGTGTGTATATTATGTTTCAGTCATTTCTATCATGTCCAATTCTTCATGGTCCCATTTGGGAGTTTTCTTGGCAAAGATATTGGAGTGTTTTCTCCATTTCTTCTCCAGCTCATTTCACAGATGAGGAAACTGAGGGAAACAGAGTTAAATGACTTGCCTAGGGTCACATAGCTAGTATCAGGTCTTCCTGACTTCAGGCCAGAAGCTGTTATGGGCCAGAACTCTTGTACTTAAAACAAGGATTCTTACAAGGTGTTAAGTCAGTAGAACTGATAAAGACAATAGTTATCTAGTTTAGCATGGTGCTCTAGTTCAGTACATGTACTTAGTACTTAATATAGTCTTACATGCCTATAATGAGAGAGCATATAAACTCAGACAAACTCAGCCAGAATGAGAGCTAGAGAAAACAAGCCGACTGGAGGCTGAAGCAGAAACCCTTGGATTCAGATTCATTCCATTGTCCACCTTTGTGGTGACTGGAGGCTGAAACACAAGCTCTCAGACTGAGACAGACTTCAAGACAGAGACCATGGTGGTGGTTTTCCTGCCTCCCCCACAGAAACCAGAATGTGTTCATTCAGGAGGATCTCAAGAAAGCTGGCCTGGGCCTCAGGCAAAGAGACAATAAAGACTTTTGGACTTTAACACCTGGCTGTCCTTGTGGTGATGACTAAACTGAAACAAAAGCTGCCTCAAAGACCCCCCAAGAAACCGAACCAGAGAACATTACAAGGAGCCTTATCTACTTCTCTAGTAGCTGCTGAAATATATGAAATAGAATTAGAAAATCATTCTAAAGCCCTGAGGAGGTGACAGAATCACACTAGATGGATCCAATTTGATACTAGGAGTGAAGATTGGGAAAATTGAATTGAAAGTTTACATGAGCTTGATAAATTTTGTTGAATTTGTCAAATTCATCTGCACAGTAAGCCACAAAAGATTTTGGGAAAGTCTAACGTTATAAGCTAATTTTTTTTATTGGAATAGAGGATTGTAAATTTGTATCCATACATATGTATATATGTGTGTATAAAAGTACACATATGTATACACACAAATGTACACACATCCTCCCATGTGTGCATGTGTACACACATACATACTAAACACATATATAGACTTGGGGAAATTCTGCCTAATTTTTGTCTAATCACTTAATAATCTCACTAACTGGAACTGAGACAGCCAGCAGGTGGCTCTGAAGCAATACAGACAAAAAGCTGGCATGGGGAGCAATTACTCCCAGAGATTATATACCCAGCAGTAAATCATGAAACTTTCAAAAACCAGTGAAACAATGACTAACAAAGGCTACCATGAACAGTAGTTATCATGAGACCAGTAGAACAATGCCTAGAACATACTCTGCTCCTAGAAGTAATCAACAATCAACACAATTTTAGTGGGGGGGAGGGGCTACCAGAATAGTTGATATCACTCAGATGCAAAACCTAATCAAAAGGCAGACTAATAAGACAGTTTCACAAATAATATCACCAAAAGACATTAGTGGACATTATTGGTCCTACAATGTTAGAGGCATGAATTATTCTTACATATGTATGCCCTAGCTATATGTATTCTTTATATGTATGCCTCTCATGCACAATCCCTATTCATCTCTCCCCCAAATGATGATATATTTGTAGGAAGAGTGTGTCCCAGGTTAATGGAGAAGAATGATCTTTTGTGATTTTTCTCATTATACTATTTTATGAAATATCTTTGCTTTGAACTAATTGTATTCTTTGAATAGAGAAAAAGTAAATACGTCAGTGAGGATTCTCACTATTGATTTTTAATGGATGTGAACCCAAAGAATACTTTGAATCTGGAAAAACTTATTTTAGAGGCTTCAGTTCTGAAAAAGGAATGCCCAAGAAACCACACTATTATTCTCTTTTCCCTTTTAAACTACTTAGGTTGTCAATTCTTTCTCCATCTCCTCAGTTTCCACTTCTCAAATCTCTTGCAATTTGACTTTTGACCCTACTATTCATCAAATAAGGTTGTATTCTAGCTAAACAATAATCTCCAAACTATTAAATCCATCAGCCTTTTCTGAATTCTCAATCTCTTGGCCTTCTCTGAAGTTTTTGATGCTGTTGATCATTCTCTCTTTTTATATATCCTGTTCTTCCATAGCTTCTGATATGCTGCTTTTTGTTGTTGTTCTTACTATCTTTCTGGCTATTCTTATTCATTCTCCTTTGATAAGTCATCATTTTCCTGTCACCCACTAAATTGGGTGTCTCCTAATGCCCCTTGGCCTTTTCTTTCTCTACCAGTGGTCCTCAAACTTTTTAAATAGGGGGCCAGTTCACTGTCCCTCAGACTGTTTGAGGGCTGGACTATAGTAAAAACAAAAACTCACTCTCTATCTCTGCCCCTAAGCCCATTTGCCATAACCCGGTGGGCCACATAAACATCCTCAGCCCGCTGCATCTGGCCCACGGGCTGTAGTTTGAGAACCCCTGCTCTACACTCTTTACCAATGATCCTTGGTTGAAGTAATGACCTTGATATAAATATTAAAATGAATCCTAATCTCTTCTGAACTTCAGCCTCACAATATCTAGGCATCTCCACTGTATGTCCTGAAGGCATAATAAATTTCACATGTCCAAAATGAATCTTATATTTCCCCTGTTCTACAAATTCCCCTATTTATCTTAATAGTATCACCATCCTAATCACCAATACTAGCAACTCTACAGTCATTTTTGATTTTTCCTGTCAGCCATATATACAGTTGCAAAGTTTTATTAATCCTAACTCCATGTTTTTCCAATCCAATATCTTCTTTCTAGGCATGCAGTTTCTATAATAGTTCTGGTCCTTATTATTCCTTGCCTAAACTATTGCTTTTCCTTTTTCTAGTTTTCAGCTCTCTAATATAGCTTCCACAAAGCTATTAAGTAGACATTCCTTTTTTATACCAGCTTTATATTTTTTTCAAATACATGTAAAGATAGTTTTCAGTAGTCACCCTTGCAAAACTTCATGTTCCAAATTTTTCTCCCTCTTTCCACTCCCCCATCCCCTCTCTTAGACAACAAGCAATCCAACATAGGTTAAATATATGTAACTCTTCTAAATATATTTCCACGTTCATCTTGCTGTGTGAGAAAAATCAGATCAAAAGGGGAAAAAACCAACAAAGACAACAACAAAACAAAAAAAGGTGAAAATACTATGCTTTGGTCCACATTCAGTCTCCATTGTTCTCTCACTGAATGCAGATGGTTCTTTCCATCACAAATCTATTGGAATTGCCTTGAATCACCTTATTGTTGAAAAGAGCTAAGCCCATCACAGTTGATGATCACATAATCTCTGTGTTGGTGGGTACAATGTTCTCTTGGTTTTACTCACTTTGCTTAGCATCAGTTCATATAAGACTTTCCAGTCTTTCTGTTTTTTTATAGAACAATTGCGATAGTCTGGTCTAGCTCCTCTGAAGGGCTCAGAATAAGTCCTTAAATATGAAGGTCTGGACTAGCTCCTCTAAAGGGCTCAGAATATGTCCTTGTCAGGATAAGCAAAAGTCCTTGCCCCACGTTGTGGACGCCATTATGTAACGTGCTGTTATCTCCAGAAACTGCTGATCACTCTCTGGTCTAGAGGAGAGACTTCTTCCTCCAGAGAGCCACCTCAACTCTGGCCTAGAGCAGAGAGTCTCCTTTCCTCCAGAGAGCTGCCTCAAGTCTGGTCCAGACCAGACTCTCTATCTTTCAAGTGCCTCCCTCTTTTATCCTCCCAGAGAATGGGCGTGTGATAACACAAGGGCTTCTGGGGAAAATTACTTCAACCAATGAACTTGCTCCTCCTAAACATGCAAGCTCCTCCCCAGTAGTAAAACTCCCAGTAAAGGCAGGAACTAGAGAATTGTTAAGTACCGACTTAGCACTTAGTAAGAACCTAATATCTCATTATCTCATTGGCACTCAGTAAGAGCCTAACAAACAATAATATTCCATTGCATTCACATACTATAACTTATTTAGCCATTCCCCAACAAATGAGCATCCGCTCAATTTCCAGTTCTTTGCCACTACAAAAAGAGCTGCTATAAACATTTTTGCATATGGGATCCTTTCCCCGTTTTTATGATTTCTTTGAGATACAGATGCAATAGAGACATTGTTGAATCAAAGGGCATAAACAGTTTTATAGCCCTTTGGGCATAATTCCAACTTGCTCTCCACAATGGTTACATCAGTTCACAACTTCACCAACAATGTATTAGTGTCCCAGTTTTCCCACATCCCTTCCAATATTTATCATTATCTTTTCCTATCATCTTAGCCAATCTGAGAGGTATGTAATGGTATTTCAGAGTTGTTTTAATTTACATTTCTCTAATCATTAATGATTTAGAGCATTTTTTTCATAGGACTAGAAATAGCTTTAATTTCATCATCTGAAAATTGTTCATATCCTTTGACCATTTATCAATTTATAAATTTGAGTCAGTTCTCTATATATCTAGAAATTAGGCTTTTATCAGAAACATTGGATGTAAATTTTTTTCCTCTTGCTTTTAGCTTCCCTTCTAATCTTGGTTACATTGGTTTTGTTTGTCAAGTAGATATTCCTAAAACACAAATTTGACCACGCTGCTCACTCCCTACATGAATTTAACATTTTTAATGATTCTATTTTATCTCTAAGATAAATCTATAAATTCATCCACTTGGCTTAATCCACAATCTGGCTCTCACCTAATTTTTAAGTTTTATTTCAAATTACTCCTGTTTACACATTCTCCATTGCAGTCAAACTGACTGACCAATACTCAACATTCTTTTTCATCCTTTGTGTTTTTGCACAGGTCATCACCCAAATCTAGAATGCAGTTCTTGCTGACTGACCCTTTGGAATCTCTAGATTCTTTTAAAGGAGAGTTCAAATGCTATATTCTGTTCCCCATAGTTGTTAGAACTTCTTCCCTTTGAAATTCCTTTATATTTCTTGTTCAAATGTATCCTCTCAGTAAATGTAAGCATCTTAAGGATAAAGCTTATTTAATTTTTTATCTTGTATTGGCAATCCCCAGCACAATATTCTACATATAATAGTTGTTTGGTTGTTTCCAACTCTATGTGACCCCAAGGACTTTGTCCATGGAGTTTTCTTGGCAAATTTTACTGGGGTGGTGAACCATTTTCTTCTTCAGTGTATTCCTAGTTTATAGAAAAGAAACTGAGGCAAATAAAAGGTTAAGTGATTAGTCCAGGCAGACACAGCTAGTAAGAGTCTGAAGTCATAAATGAATTTAGATCTTCCTGACTCCAGGTCCAGCACTCTACTATATCACCTAATTGCCTTTTACATATAATATTTGACAATAATACTTAATGAATGGTTATTGAATTCAATTGAATCAAAAGATGACTTTTTAATTCATCTTTATAATGGGCAAGTTTCTTTTTTTTTTAATTTCTCCCCACTTAATAGTATTTTTTCCAATTAGATGTAAATATTGTTTTCAACATTTATTTTTGTAAAATTTTGATTTCCATTTTTTCTCCCTCCCTCCTACCTAAACGATTTGAATATGTACAAATAGATTCTATTTGATTCTATTTGAATATGTACAAATAGATTCTATATGCATCAAACATATTTCCACATTAGTCATATTGTGAAAGATGAATCAGAACAAAAGGGAAAAACAAAGACAAAGAAAAAAAAGAAAAAAAATGAAAAATAGTATACTTTGATCTGCATTCAGATCCCGTAGTTCTTCCTCTGGACATGGCATTTTCCATCATAAGTTGTTTGGAATTACATCATTGTATTGATGAGAAGAGCAAAGTCTATCAAATTTTATATCATGGCCAAGTTTCTTGTGAAATGTGTATGCATTATAAAACCAGCTCCTGTATTAACCCCAGGAGCAACTATAAACCATTGTTCTATGTAACTGCAACTTTATTTCTTGGGTGATTGGAGAGGACTGTCACATTTAAAGACAATCTAAAAATTCTGATTCTTAGGACGCTGTATCCCCTTTTCTACTATTCTTCTACCTTCATTGCAGGAGTCACACTGACCTGAAGATATTTTGTATTTTTCATTGTTTCATGAATTTTCATAGGCAGCAAATTAATCACCTTAATACCAGATTACTACTCACAGATAAATCTGCTCATTTTTATCTAGGCCATTTCTTCAGACAATAAATATAATCTACAAGAGAAGTCTTTACATCATAGAAAATCAGGACTTTATCTAAGCTGTCATAATTTTTGAGAATTCAGGGTCATCTTCCTACCATCTTGAGGTATCAGAGTAGAGCACCAAAGAAATTATTAGACACTAAATAGATGGATATTGTTATAGAAGAAGAATGAACAAACAAAGCAATTTATTCAAAATAAAAGCAAAAAACTGATTGGAGGAAAAAACCTTTGCTATGAGCATTTCTAATAAAAGTTTTAATATCAAAAATCTATAAAGATTTTCTTTCTTTTCCTAAGTTGTAATTTCTCAGTAGATAAGTGGTCAAAGCATTCAAGTTGACAGTTTTGAAAAGCAACAAACATCAACAAACATTTGAAAAATTGTTTAATTCTCTAATAATTAGAGAAACATAAACTATAACAATTCTTACATTGTTATACTAATTTGGAAAGAGAGGTAAAAACAATACAATTCAATGCTGTAGAAAAACATTAATAAGTGACCCTAGATTATACTGTTGATGGGATTGTGAATTGATGAAATCTTTTTGCAAAGCAATAAAACACTATACAGTAAGAACTTCAAACCTGTTCATGTGCTATGACCCAGTGATCCCAATAAAAGGATTGTACTCCAAGAATATTGTTGAAAAGCGGTTTTTAAAATCTACTTGTATAAAAATGTTCTGACAAGCATTATTTTTTAATAACAAAAAACTAAAAAGAACTTATGTTTCCATTGATTGAAAAGTAGTTAAATAAATTCTATATAAATGGACAAATAGATTACAAAGAAATATAGGGAAAGTAAAATGTTAATGAGTATATTGATTACAACTATAAAAATAAAATCTAGAAAATATACAGAAGAAAAATTTTATAAATCAATATAGAAACAAACAAGACAATTTAATTATCATCTTGATAAAAATTAACAGATTTATAAGGGAAATTTTAGAAGGTATTATGCCTTGATTTTTTGTGTAATAAAAACAATACATCAATAAAAGACTTAAAAATAAAGTTAATATGCTTACTTAAAAGTATACTATACATAATGAAAGGTCACAGTTTTATTGAGATCTTTTAAAATTCTTGTTTGTATATGTGAATATATTTACATTTGTCATTAGATATTTTGTTTATGGGCAGATGAGTGGCACTGTGGATAAAATGCTGGGCCTAATGTCAGGAAGACTGATCTTTTTGAGTTTAAATCTAATCTCAGACATTTATTAGCTATGTGACCCTGGGCAAGTCAGTAATCTCAATTTGCTTCAGTTTCATCTATAAAATGAATAGGAGAAATGGCAAACACTCCAGTACATTTGCCAAGAAAACCCCAAATGAGACCACAGAAGTCAGTCATCAGGAACAATTGAACAACGAATTCAGTTTATTTATTAATTATAATTATTTAATAAACATAAAATTATAATAATTATTTATTAATAATATTTTTAAAATTGAAAGTCCCTTCAAATTCTAAAAAAAAGGAGGGAGAAGTCAAATTTGTTTCCTTATCAGATATTTAGAGAAGACACCAACAACACCAACTTGATCCATAGATAGAAATGAGAAAAGAAGTCATACATATCTGGAATTTTATTTAGTGTCATCCAGAAATATTCATTTGAATTGTGTCTTTAGACCACTGAAGGAAATTTATGGCTAGGTCACTCCTAAGAATAAAATTGACAAATTTCCTTGTGAGGGCAATATAGGCAAAACCAAAGTAAATTTCTGGCTTTTTGGAAGGAAAAGACTTTAAAATGTGGGTCTTCTTCACATAAGAGTCTTGCTCATTTTTATATTTTTGTGGAGATACTTAGGGTAAAATTTTTCCCTTTGAATTGTTTCGGATAGTTAATAATTTTTGTTGGCTTTTAGTGTGAAATCCTCCCCACAGGTGTTGATTATATTCTTTCATTTATGCTTCAGGGGTACAAGCTCTTTCATGCACTTCAAGTTACTCAGGAGTCTGGATATTCCACCATAGACAATTGGTTCCATGTTGAAGGCAAGAAAAGCATTGGAGAAACAGATCACCAATTTCCTCACAGCATCTTTAAATTTAATTATGGCTTTTTCATCTACATGAAAGCAGTAAACATTCTGGGCCATGTATACTGTCCTAATGAACTTTTCAAAGACAGTAAAATCAGATACCTTAACTTATTCTCTTTTGTAATCCTATTGCCATAGAATTGAAATCAGCCAATTTCATTATGGAAGTGTAGGGAGATCTTTGACACAGACCTTCATTTCTCTTATTCCAGTACTTCCATCCTCACCTTTCAACTTACCTATTCTATTTTCCTTTTAGTTCTATATCTCATTGCCCCATTTTATAATCCACAGATCTCAAGTATCTTAAGTCAGAACCTTTTAAGATATTTTGCTGGACCTTCTTATAAAAATGATTCAGAAAATCTACTTAGTGATAATCATAACTGATTGGCTCTATTATGATAGAAAGCCTTATTAGCTGGGGAATGAACCTCCCAAGTGGATTTGTTTGTCCTGTATCCATGGCAACCAAGGTTGACTAGGCATTTCCTTCCAGTAAATAATAAAATGTTTTCAATTTTAAACATCCAACTAGAGTACTGCCCTTGTTCTTCTCTGTTGTCTTGTTTTGTGCACATAGATTAGTAATTTAACTGCATCTTCATCTCCTTCTGGACAAGTAATGAGAAACATTTTTGAAAATGGACATTGAGTGGGCATTTTCTGTAATATACTAGTTTCAATTCTTCACAAATTTAATGAAATTTATCACTCAATGGAATATGAGGTGAAATGAAGCCAAAGCCCAAGAATACACAAGCAGCATAGCTCTGTCATTGAAAAGTGTTGATTTTTTTTTTTAATAATATTTTAATTGTATGCAAAACCAATTTTTAATATTGTCTTTTTTTAAAAATTTAAGTTCCACATTCTCTCTCTCTTCTTTCCTCTACTCTTTTTTTCCTGAGACTGTAAACAATTTAATGTAGGTATATAGTGCAGTTACATAAAACACATTTCCATATTATTCATGTTGTAAAACAAAACACAGACTCCCTCCCCCCCCAAAAAAAAAAGAAACCTCACAAAAAAGTAAAAAAAATAGTATGCTTTGATTTGCATGCAGATTTCTTCAATTCTTTTTCTGGAAGTAAATAATATTTTTTGTCAAAATAAATTGGAATTTTGTTGAATAATTGTATTGCTGAGAATAGCTAAGTCATTCACAGTTGATCATTGTACAATATTATTGTTACTATGTACAGCATCCTCTTGGTTCTGACTCACTTTATTTTGTATCAGTTCACATAAGTCTTTCCAGGTTTTTTTTTTTTTGAAAGCATGCTATTAGTCATTTCTTATTGCACTATAGTATTCTATTACAATTATTATTACACAACTCGTTCAGCCATTCTCTCAATTTCTAATTCTTTGCCACCACAAAGTGAGCTGCTATAAATATTTTTGTACAATAGATACTTTTCCTTTTGAAAAAAAAAATTTCTTTGGGACTTACATGAACTGATGCTGAGTGAAGTGAGCAGAACGAGAAAATGTTATACACAGTAACAACAAGAGTATGTGATAATCAACCGTGATAGATTTGGCTCTTTTCAATAACAAGGTAATTCAAAGCAATCCCAATAGATCTGTGATGGAAAGTTCCATACACATCCAAAAGACAGAGCTATGGAGAATGAATGTGAATCAAAGCATAGTATATTCACCTCTTCTTGTTGCTGTTATTTTTTCTTGTTTGTTTTTTTCCCTTTTGACCTGTTTTTTTTTTTTTTTTTTTTTGCACAGCCTGACAAATATGGAAATATGTTTAAAAGAATTACAAATGTATAACCTATATATCAGATTGCTTGCTGTCTTGGGGAGGGGGAAGAGAAGAGGAGAGGGAGAAAAATTTGGAACACAAGATTTTACAAAGGTGAATGTTGAAAACTAACTTTGCATATATTTGGAAAAATAAAATACTATTAAAATTTTCTCTGGGATACAAGTAAAGGTATTTCTGGGTCAAAGATTATGTACAGTTTTATAGCTCTTTGGGTATAGTTCGAAATTATTCTCCAGAATGATTGGATCAGTTTATGACTTTACAAATGCATTAGTGTCCCATTTTCCCACATACTGCCCAATATTTATTATACTCCTTTTATGCCATATAAGTCAATCTGACATGTATGAAGTGGTACCTCAGATTTTTTTAAATTGGCATTTTTCTGACTAATAGTAATTTTTCCCCATATGACTAGAGATAGCTTTGGTTTCTTCATCTGGAATCTCATATTCATTTCCTTTAAACATTTGTCAATTGCTGAATAATTTTTTTTCTTAAATTTGACTCAGTTCTCTTATGTATTTTAGAGATGAGGCCTTCATCAGAGACACTCATAGTAAAAGACTTTTGCCCCAGTTTTCTATTTCCCTTTTAAATTTTTGTCTAAAAACTTTTTTATTATTAATAATCAAAATTATCTATTTTACATTTTATAATCTTCTCTATCTCTTGTTTAGTCATAAATTCTTCCCTTTTCCATAAATCTGACAGGTAAATTATTTCATGCTCCCCTAATTTGCCCCTGGTATCATCCTTTATGTCTAGTCATGTACTCATTTTGACAATTTAATTATATGGTATGAGATTTTGGTCTATTCTCAGTTTCTGCCAAACTATTTTTCAATTTTTGTCAAATAATGAGTTCTTGTCCTGAAAGCTTACATCTTTGGGTTTGTAAACACTAGATTACTATGGGTATTTACTACTGTGTTATTTGTTCATTTCAGTTGTGTCTGACTTAGTGACCCTATTTGGGGTTTTTTGGCAAGGATATTGGAGTGGTATGCCATTTCCTTCTCCAGTTCATTTTACTGATAAGGAAACTGAGGCAAACAGGATTAAACTACTTTCTCAGGATTACAGTAAATGTCTGAGGCCAGATTTGAACTCTTAAAAGTCTAATCTTTCTGATTCCAAGTTCAGCACTCTATCTACAGTACCACCTACTTGCTCTTTACCATAATTTATTAACTACCTAATTACTGTTACTGATTTACTACTCTATTCCTTAGCCAATATCAGATCGTTTTGATAATTACTGCTTTACAATAGTTCTACAATCCACTTACTTTGAAAGATTCATGATCTCATTAGTCTGAGCATACAATCACATAGGGATCACAACAGAAAGAAGTTTTAGTGGCTCCCTTTTGCTTCTGGGACATGCTAGAAACTTCTCTCTAAGATTTAGGGCCTTTCACGGTCTAGCTCCACTGTGTCTTTCCAGGATGATTACATATTACTTTTTCTTGCACCTTATTTGTTTCAACCATTTGTTTCATAGCATTCCATCTCCTACCTACATGATTTCTATCCCTGTACTCTCCATCTGATACTTAGAATTGTCTCCTTCCTTAATTCTAACTCCTAGAATCTATAGTTTCAAGACTCAGCTCAAGTGGCATCTATCTTAAAAGTTCTTTCCTAATTTCCCTACCTTCATAAGCACTTTTCCTTAATTTGTGGATATTTGATATTTATTTAACTATGCATATTGTTTCATTCAGATATTGTAAACTGCTTGAAGTGAAAAACTGTGTTTGCTTTAAAATTTGTACCTATTCATAACATCTAGCCAGTATTTAATAAATGCATTTTGAGAACCTGAAAAAAAAAAGATAATTACTGCTTTATAATATAATTTGAAATCTAATACAATTAGGGTACCTTCTTTCAATTTTTTTTTCATTAATTCTCTTGATATTCTTGACCTTTTATTCTTCCAGATGAATTTTGTTATTATTTTCTTCTAACTCTATGAAGTACTTTTGATAGCTTTATTGGTATGACACTAAATATGTAAATTAATTTAGGTAGCATTATCTTTTTTTTAATGTTGGCTTGGCCTATCCATGAATAACTGATATTTTTCCAGTGATTTAGATCTTACTTTATTTGTGTGAAAAGTGTTTTGTAACTATGTTCATATATTTCCCAGATTTGTCTTACCAAACCTTTCCAAGTATTTTATATCATCTATTAGTAATTTAAATGGAGTTTCTTTTTCTATTTCTTGATAACATATAGAATGCCAATGATTTATGTTGATTTGTTTTATATGCTGCAACTTTGCTAAAAATTGTTAATTATTTCAACTGTTTTAGTTTGTCTTTAAGCATACCACCATATCATCTGCAAAGAGTAAAAGTTTTATTTCCTTATTGCCTATTCTAATTCCTTTAATTTAT
Source organism: Sminthopsis crassicaudata (assembly GCF_048593235.1). Lineage (NCBI taxonomy): Eukaryota > Metazoa > Chordata > Mammalia > Dasyuromorphia > Dasyuridae > Sminthopsis > Sminthopsis crassicaudata. The sequence goes on along the minus strand of NC_133617.1, from coordinate 172,629,319 downwards.
TTTTCTTCTTATTGCTTATTATTATAGTTAGTATTTCTAGTATATCAATGAGGAGAAAAAGAAATTCAAGGAAAATGAGTGAAAATGAATATTTTTGCTTAACTCCTGATCTTAGTGGGAAGGGTTCTAGCTTTTCCTCATTACAGATAATGCTTGCTGATGGTTTTAGATAGGTTTTACATTCTTACAAAGATGGAATGAATCTAAGAATTTCAATTCTTAGAAATGATGAAATTCAGTGGATTGAAAAATAATAGAAAAAAATATCATGTCAGAAAAAGCCATTAAAAACAAACAATATACTGGACACATGGCAATGGTCTCTTTTGTTTTATTTCATTCTGTATTTCTTTTGTTTTTCCTATTTCTTATTCTGTTTTTTATAAAATAATTTTTAAAAAATCACTCTCCCCTCCAAACAAATGCAAATGCAGTATTATCAAAATGAGAGAAGCAGTTCAGGAAATAATTCAAATAGAACATAATTTAGAAACAATGCAAATGAGCATCAGAGATATGAAAAGTAAAATAAAAAGAATTAAAAAGTATTGAACCTCAGAAAAACATGGATGAATAAAACAAGTTAACCTGTATATTTTGGGGGAACTACTATGAATTTTCTTAGAATAAGCAAGCAAAGTGGCCCTACAAATAGAAATAATTCACAGTTCCCCAAAGAGGAAAAATACAAAATTTAACTCATCCAAGTGATCCAAACACAAAAGTACATTACCTTTTAAAAATAGCTTTTTAATTTTCAAAATACATGCAAAAATAGTTTTCAATATTCACTCTTACAAAACCTTGTATTCCAAATTTTTCTCCCTTCCTTCCCCTCATTCTCTCCTAGACATCAATAATCCAATATAGGTTAAACATGCAATTTTTCTAAACATACTTCCACATTTATCAAAAAGCATCATTATGAAACTTCAAAACTACAATGTCAAAGAAACAATCACTAAAGAAAAGACTACTCATCAAAAAGCATCAGAAAATTTTCTATAAGAATCTATAAATGACCAAAGGTACAATAAGGCTTATACAAAATTAAAAAAAAAAAAAAAACCCTGGGCTTGGGATGCAGTCATTTAACAATCATTTATTAAGTGTTTACTGTTTGCAAGGTATTGTAGTACAAGAAAGAAATACATAGACTTTATCCTGTTGATCAAGTTCACATTTTTTTATAAAGCTTTTTATTTTCAAAACATATGCATGGATAATTTGACAACATTGACCTTTGCATAGCTTTGTATTTCAGATTTTCTCCTCCTTCCCCAAATCCCTTCCCTAGATGGCAAGCAAGCCAATATATATGTTAAACATGTTAAAATATATGTTAAATACAATATGTACAAACATATTTATATAATTCTTTTGCTGCAGAAAAAAATCAGATAAAAAAGTAAGTAAATGAGTAAGAAAACAAAATGTAAACAAACAACAACAAAAAAAGAGTGAGAATGTTATGTTATGATTCACATTCAGTTCCTACAATCCTCTCTCTGGTTTAGATGGTTCTCTTCATCACAAGATCATTGGAACTGCCTTCAATCATCTTATTGTTGAAAAGAGTCACATTCATCAGAATTGATCATCGTATAATATTGATGTTGCTATGTACAATGATCTCCTGGCTCTGCTCATTTGATTTAACAACAGTTCATGTAAGTCTCTCCAGGCCTTTCTAAAATCATCCTCCTGATCATTTCTTATAGAACAATAATATTCCATAACATTCATATACTATAACTTATTTAGCCATTCTCCAACTGATGGGCATTCACTTAGTTTTCAGTTTCTTGCTACTACAAAAAGAGCTGCCACAAACATTTTTGCACATGTGGGTCCCTTTCCTTCCTTTAAGATCTCTTTGAGATATAGGCCCAATAGAAACACTGCTGGGTCAAAAAGGGTATGCACAGTTTGATAACTTTTTGAGCATAGTTCCAAATTGCTCTCCAGAATGGCTAGATCTGTTTACAACTCCACCAAAAATGTATTAGTGTCCCAGTTTTCCCACATCCCCTCCAACATTTGTCCTTGTCTTTTCCTGTCATCTTAGCCAATCTGAGAGATGTGTAGTGGTATCTCAGAGTTGTCTTTATTTGCGTTTCTCTGATCAATAGTGATTTGGAGCTCCTTCTCATATGACTAGAAATAGTTTCAATTTCTTTATCTGAAAATTGTCTATTTATATCCTTTGACTATTTATCAATTGGAGAATGGCTTGGATTCTTGTAAATCTGAGTCAATTCTCTATATATTTTAGAAATGAGGCCTTTATTCGAATACTTAAATGTAAAAATGATTTCCCAATTTATTCCTTCAATTCTGCTCTTGTTTGCATTAATTTTGTCTGTCCAAAAACTTTTTAACTTATTACAATCAAAATTATCTATGTGGTATTCAATAATGATCTCTAGTTCTTCTTTGGTCACAAATTCCTTCCTTCTCCATAGATCTGACAGGTAAATTATCCTATGTTCCTCTAATTTTCTTATAATATCACTCTTTATGTCTAAATCATGAACCCATTTATATCTTATTTTGGTATGTGGTGTTAAGTTGGGTTGAGCCCTAATTTCTTCCATACTAGTTTTCAATTTTCCCAGCAGTTTTTGTCAAATAATGAGTTCTTATCCCAAAAGTTGGGGCCTTTAGGTTTGTCAAATACTTGATTGCTATAGCCATTGACTATTTTGTTTTGTGAACCTAACCTATTCCACTGATCAACTACTCTATTTCTTAGCCAGTACCAAATAGTTTTGATGATTGCTACTTTATAATATAGTTTTAGGTTTGGCGCAGGTAAGCCACTTTCATTAGCATTTTTTTTTCATTGAACTTTCATTCTTCCAGATGAACTTTGTTACTATTTTTTTTTAAGATCTATAAAATAATTTTTGGGAGTTTGATTAGTATGGCACTAAATAAGTAGATTAATTTAGGTAGTATTGTAATTTTTATTATATTCACTTGGCTTATTCATGAGCAGATCAAGTTCATATTTTAATGGGGGGAGAATATATAAAGAACTATATGTGTGCAAGATAGAAACTGTGTAAATTAAAGATCATCCTAAAGGAAAGGCAACAAAACAGTGGTGAAATCAGGAAAGGCCTCCTGAAGAGAGATTATGCTGCAGATAGAATTTGCGATGATGCTTAAGGAAGCCACAGCAGCGGAGAGGCAGATGTGAGGGATCAGAGCATGGGAGACAGCCTGTGATAAAACAGATCAAGAGATCTAATAGAGTAGGCCAAGGTAGTTAGACTGTAAAGTACATGGAAGGGAATAAAAAAAGATTAGAAAGGTAGGAAAGGGCCCGACTGTGAAAGTTTTTAAATCCCACAGAGGATTTTGTATTTAATTTTGGAAATAAGAGGGAGATACTGGAGTTTATTAATTAGTAGGTTACATAGTCAAAACTACACTTTAGGATAATTGCTTTGACAACTTAGTGGAGGATGAATTAGAAAGAAAGGTAGAAAGCTATTGCATTAGATCAAAGCTTCTTAAACTTTTTCCACTCGTGACCCCTTTTTTATCTCTGAAATTTTTATACAACTTCAGGTATACAGATATATAAAATTGATATATAAACCAAAATACATACAAAATAGATTTAATAATAATAAATCAGTTTTTTTATTTTAAAACAGTTCTTTGGTTTACATATACTTTATCATTTATTTAAAAAGAAGCCAAATTTACATACTAGCAAGATGAATGTGTTTTTATTTTTACATAAAGAACACAATGAAGAAGCAGATAGTGGAGGAAGATTTTTGAGTAATGTGAGACGAGAAGGGGGAAAGAATTCTTAGGAGATGGCCTTAATTTTTAGTGAATTGTGAGATCAGATTCTTGACTGAGAAGGGAAAATCAATCCAATAATCAGTTTTTTTTTTTAAATAAATCCAAGCATCCTTTTTTTTAGAATGAAAGATGATATTAGCAACTGTTTAAGAATTCACAAAGAAAAAAATTGCTCAAGTAAATCTTTAGAAATGAGCCTTAAAAAAGATTGGGGAAATCAATTAGGAAATGGCTGAATATGTTATGATGTAAAAATATAATGGAATATTATTGTTCTATAAGAATTGATGAATAGGCTTATTTCAGAAAAGCTTGGAGAGATTTAACAAGAACTGATTCTGAGAGAGAAGTGAGCCAAACCAGGAAAGAAATGTACACAGTAACAGCAAGATTCTGTCATGATCAATTATGATAGATTTAGCTCTTCTTAGCAATTCAATGATTCAAAACATTTTCAATACACTTGCAATACACATTCCAAGAAAGAACTATGAAGATTGAATGCAGATCAAAACATACTCTTTTTACTTTTTTCTGTTTTCTTCTTTTCCCTTTTGTTCTGATTTTTTTTTCACAACATTACTAAATGGAAGTATGTTTAAAATTATTTTACAAATGTAACCTAGATCAGATTATTTTTTGTCTTGGGGAAAGAGGAAGTAAGAGAGGGAAGGAAAAAAAAAAGTTGGAACTCAAAATTTTCCAAAAATTAATGTTGAAAACCATCTTTACATGTAATTGGGGAAAAAACTATGAAGAGCAATTTTAAAATTAATAAATATATACCTTTACTAAGGAAAAAAAAACACTGAGGGGAATGTAATTAGAAGTTATATCAGCTGCTGCAATTATGGATCTGGGGTTTTAGTTGAAAGTAATGGGGCAAAGAAAAGCTTTGAAACAATTTCTGGCTGCAATTATAGTGAGTATAGAATAGAGCAATTATAAAACATTTAATGAGAGAACAACTGACAATATGTACGTTTATTGTAGGTGAAATCCGAATGATTGTTATTTTTTTCCAGCAGGAAAATGCATTAAGATTTAAGAAAATTAGTTGCTGATAGTTATTTAGAGATGAGGATTAAGATGGTTGGAAAGGAGGAAAGTCATCTGGAGGAGGCTTTCTTTTCTCATTATATAACCTATATGGAAAATATACATGATACAGTGAATATAGATCAAAGGGAGTGGAAATCATGATAAAGGTGAAAGTCAGAGTAAAGGTGAAGAGCAGGTTTAGAATGAATGACAGAGAAAGAGAAGTACATGGTTAGGGCTTATAGTCAAAGAGTAGAAAATCAAACCTACACTTCTCAGTAGGAGTGAAATTCCAAGAATTGATAAAGGTTACCTTATCACTCTTATGTGAAGTGGTTAAGTGAAATGAAGAAAGTAAATGGAATATAACAAGATGAGGTGAGAAGTTAGCTTATCAGTGAAGTTGTCAGCATGGATGCTGCAGTTCCTACTGATGGGATGAAGATCCCTTGTAAAGGAAGATTGCAAAGCAGATGCAAAAGTCTTTGAGAAAGACAAAAGACTTAAGGAAGCCAATGAAAGACAGCAGTAAGTTTGGGAAGATTGTAAAATGGTTCGCTGAAGGATACTGGTAGAAAAACAGACTAAGAGTGGTAGTGAAGATCAAGAAGTGTGCCATGTCTCATCTTTAGCTGGGCTATAATTAATTCCTCCCAACAGAGATTTGGCAACTGTCTGATTTTTTTTCTTTTAGAAGAGGGCACCAAGTCATTAGTAATAACAAAAATGATAAGGTCCATGTAAACCAAAATATTTATAGTAGGATTTTTTTTTCTGATAGCAAAGAATTAGAAATTAAATAGATATCCATTGATTGAATAGCTAAACAAATTCTAGTACAGGAATGTAATAGAATATTACTGTACTCTAAGAAATAACAAATATGAATACAAAGAAGTATGGAAAGAAATACAAGAACTGATAGAGAGTGAAATGAGTAGAATTAGGAAAAAATACACACAGTGATTACAACAGTTCAATTGGAATGGTGGTTGCTGTGAAACCGCTGTAGTTGGTGAGAAGTCTAAATGACTATCTACCTTCTTGCACTTTGACTCCCTTTCTTTCTGACTTAGAGGGGTGACTGCAAATGGTTCTCAGTCATGGTCATGGAAGTTCTTTTCTTGATTTGCCCTTAACTTTCTCAATGTAACAGCATAAATCCATCATCACAGTGAACTCAATGCCCCACTATTTCTCTGATGTGAATCTTACTCCAACCTTATTTTCATGCCAGCAGGTCTGTTTCCAGAGATGGCTTAGAATCCCAGTCACTATGTTGAGGAGAAATGCAGTTCCTCCTCTACTCTCCATTTTAGCTCTTGAGCTCCCATCCAATGCATTTTGTATTTACAAAAACAGCTATTCACAAGGTAACACCTCTACAAGGTGAGTAATATTTATACAAATGACTACTCATAATAATGTCACTTTTATATCTCAAATATATACTTAACAATAAATGAAAAGAAATATTATGAATATGAATATATTAAAATAAGTAATATAGTATATCACAATTCACATATAAATCTAGGTTATCCTCTGCCACAAATGCACTTAATAGGGTGAAGAGTGGGTACACATTCTTAGCAATTTCACAAGGAAGCACAAGTGGGCAGAAAACTCAAGTACTTGGAGTAACTCACAGATCTGGTCTGAAGACTGATGGCATTAGTCCATTCAAGAATACTATTCTCCATGAAATGGCTTTTCTGTTCACTTCTTGGTTGTTGATGCTTATAATTCTTCCCCTAGAGAAACTCCCTTTTCCTTCCTATAGTATTTGTAAGCTCTTTCAAGTAACTCTCATTCTTAAAGGGGCATTTAGAGAGTTGTAAAATTAACAGATCTAAGCTATAGAACACAACACTCATCAAACTATTTCTATGAACAAGACTAACTGGTCTAGTTCATTCGCCTGGATGCTATGTTGTCCAGCAGAATGGAGCTCAAATGACATTGAAAAGCAATCCTAGTAGGAGCAGTTTGACAACAAAATACATTCTCTCTTTTGATCACACAAGAATCACTCCCTGAAGTTTTCTATCATCTAACTAATTCTTATCGAGACAACTCTAATTTTCATATCCTCCATGTGTTTTTAATTCTTTCTGAGTCTCAGTGACTAACATTTTATTTAAAGTAACAATTCCTTAAATTCACCATATTAAGTTTTGACTTCTTTAAAAAAAATCATACCTTAATCTCTAAATGTTTATATGACTTTTCATTTTGGGGGGTATATATTCTTTAGTCACGAAACATACTTTAGATGACATGCCATAATGCTTTGTAAATCTGAAGTTTTCAATATGGTCATCCATCTCTTTGGTGCCTATGAATTTGTTTCTTTACATTCATATTTCTTTAGATTAAAAAAAATAAAAAAGCTTTCTTTGTCTTTGTAATATTAAATTGTTCTCACACAAGTAAAGCATCATTCCAAATTATTCACAGATTTGTCAGAAAGCTATGTTTTTTCATTTATGCATATGTGCATATGTATTTTTTATTTTTAGGTTTTTAATTAAAATTTTTGACTAATGAAAATCATTCTCTCTCCTCTTCCTCTCCTCCTTTCCTTTCTTCTCTCCTTCCCTTCCTTTCTCTCTTCTTCCAGCTTTGAGAAAGAAAGAAAAACAAAAGTTCTGTTTCAAATATATAAAGTCAAGCAAAACAAAACAATAGCTAGCATTTGTATCGCATTTATCATGTACCAGCTTAAGCACTTTGCGTTTGTCCTTATTACAACCCTGCCAATTAGGCATTATCGTTAGCATCAGTTTATAGCTGAAGAAACTTTATGCAAGCAGAGTTAAATGATTTGCTCAGGGTTACAGAGTTGGTAAGTGTAAAGTTCTGAATCGTCTCTCAATTGTAATCCTTCTTTGGGAGAGGTTTCTTTTCTCTTTGAAACTTTTTCTCTGTCCTCTTCACTTGCGAATCTACCGGATGACTTCTCCTTGATCCAATCCAGAACTCACTTTCCAGACACTAACTTCTCCTTTTATCCTCCCAGAAAATGGGCATGGAATAACTCAGGGGCTTGTGGGAGAAATACTTCAATCAATGAACTTGCTCCTCTTAAACATGTAAGCTCTTCCCCAGAAGTTCAAAGGGGTAAAACTCCCCTTAAAGGCTGGAACTAGAGAATTGTTAAGTACCAACTTAGCACTTAGTAAGAACCTAATATCTCATTATCTCATTAGCACTTAGTATGAACCTAACAGGTAAATATCTGAGGCTGGATTTAAATCCAGATTTTCCTGACTCCAGGTCATTGCTTTGATCACAGTTCCTAAGTCTTTCAAAGTTGTTTGTTTTTATGATGTTATTATATAAATTATTCTTCTGATTCTGTTCATTTTACTATAACTCAGTTCATTCAAGTCTTCCCAAGTTTTTATGAATCCATCTCCTTTATCACTTCTTATAGCCCAATAATATTCCTTCACATTTCTCTATCATTACTTGTTTAACCATTAGCCTATTGATGGTAGGTATTGATATTTATTATATGTCACTGCAAGAAGAGCTATGGATATTTTTATACATCTTCAGTTAGAATTTGTTTTGCTTCTATCCCTTGAACTATCCCCCTTCTTATTCTCTTCTCTCCCTTCTCCCCTTTCCCTCTTATTACTCTGGTGAATGAAATGCATTTCTGTGTCTAGTGGGACAGACAGAAACTACACCCCAGTTGGCTGGATGGTCACACACAAAACTTCCCTTTCAGGGAAAAGAGCAAATGCTTCTTTGCAAACAGTTTCTTTGGCATAGTTTCTAAATATTCCTTCATGAAATGCAAATTTAAGTTTTTACAAGTCAATATTATATCCACAAACAATTGGTGTTTATCTTGGATAACTTTTTCAATAACTACAAGCAAAACCCACAGAAGAATGCCTTCTTATGGTAGAAGGAATAAAATAATTTTGCTCTTTGAAAAGCCCTTAACAGAGAGCAATGTCATATACATGCCAGGAACCATTTTTGTCTTTGATTGCTGGGTGTGTGGAAGATAGTAATATTATTGAGCTAACTCTATTAACTACTTTTTTGATTGGCACCAATTCATGTTTTGAGTTGTTGCTTTTCTGCCTAAGTTACTATTTCCTAAGAATTAGTTTCTCTTAATTCCAAAAGCCCACTCTCAGAAATAAGATGTCATGCTCCTCTCTGTTTTTTCTAGTCTTTTTCTTTCTTTCTCTCTCTGTTTCACACACACACATACACACATACACATACACTGAATAGAATGACAGAATGCTGGAGCCAGGCAAATCTGAACTGAAATCCTTCCTCAAATACTTTCCAACTTTGTGACATAATTGGAACTATTTTTTTAGGAAGATTAACTCCCATCCACAGAAGCCATGGGTTGGAAGAGCAGGGGGACTAGAACTATAATCTTGTTATTTGTGAAGTTTTTACCAGATTATTGAAAAAATGGTGTTAAAAGAAAGACTGGGTTGTCCCAGTTTTTTAACTTGATGGATAAGCCAATCAGTGTTCAGGTCCAAATAAGAGGTATAGAAAATTACTATATAAGCCTCAGTTTCCTCAGCTGCAAAAAGGAGATAATAGGGGCCGCTAGTTAGTGTAGAAGATAGAGCACCAGCTCTGAAGTCAAGAGGACCTGAGTTCAAATGTGACCTCAGACACTTAACACTTCCTGGCTGTGTGACTCTTGGGCAAGTCATTTAACTCCAATTGCCTCAAGGGAAAAAAAAAAAAAGCACCTACCTCAGAGGGTTATTTTGAAGGTTAAATTAGAAAATAACTGTAAACATTTTGCTAACCTTAAAGTCTCATGTAAATGTAAAAGTATCATAAATCCTTCATTACCTAACTTATTCCTATCTTTCCAGTCTTCCTATCTCTTATTCCCCTCCATTTACTGTATGATCCAGTGGTTTTTCCTGGCTGTTCTTCCATCTCCCAACTATGCATTTTCATTGACTATCCATCTAAGTCTAGACTGTTCTCCTTCCTTTTCTCTATTTCCTGACCTCCCTGACTTCCTTCAAGTCTCAACTAAAGAGCTATCTTCCACAAAAAGCCTTCCCTTGTCCTCCCTAACCTTGGTGCCTTCCCTCTGAGGTTACTTCCAATTTATCCTTTACATATCATATTTGTACAAATTTATTTACATATTGTCTTCCCCATTAAACTTTGAGTTTCTTGCAAATTGAAACTGTTTTGTCCTTCTTTGTATTCCTAGCACTCATCTTGTACTTGGCACATAACTGATGTTTAATAACTGCTTCTTGACTTGACTTGATTATCATTATCATCATCAATCTTCCAAGCAAGCAGTAACTGGGAATTTTGGGCCTGGAGTATTTCAAGAGTGATTGGGCTGCTGAATCAGGCCCTACTATGGTTGCAACCACTAGCACAAATAACTACTGAGTGACACCTACTTCTATATAGCCGTAGAATAAAACTTTATTAGATACATGGTTATAAAAATTAAAAAAAATAGAGTAACTTTCTACACTTTTTATTTAGACCTTAGCACTAATTGGCTTACCCATCAAGCTAAAACACTTGGACTCTCCAGTCTTTCTTTGAATATCATTTTTTCAATTTTTCTGATAAAAACTTGGCAAATAACAAAATTGTAGTTTTGATTCCCCTGCTCTTCAAACTCATGCCTTTGGTGGATGGGAAATGAATCTTCCCAATGAACAATTTTGAACATGAGTTTTATTGCTCCACAAGCTTTATTTGGATGCTACATGAAGACCAAATATTTTACCTTGAAATTCAAGACCCTTCACAAACTAACTTTCTACTTTATCTCACACTATCTTTTAAAATGATAAGAATGTGTTGTATGTATGTGAGTTATGAAAAAATGTTTTTAAGGAGACTTTGTTTTGAATGTTAAAAAAAGTTCTTGGAAACATGAAACATATTTGAAAATGAGGTGTTAATGATTGTTACTTATTTCACATATATATGAAATCACCCTCATTCTTGTAATTTGATTGGTCCCTTGTTCAGTTATTCATTCATTCAACAAAACTTTGAGTGCCTACTATGTGCTAGGGGTAGCTATAAAAATAAATAATAATACTAACTAATGATCTTGAAATACTTTAAGGTTTGCAAATACTTTACATACATCTTCATTTGATTCTCACACAGTCTTGGTACTATTATTATCCCCAATTTATGTAAGGGGAAATTGAAGCTGATAAAAGTTAAGTGACTTGCTAAGAAAAAGTTTGAGGTAAAAATAGAACTCATCTCTTGATTCTATCCAGGCCCAGCCCTCTGTGTACCACATACTGAGCTAGCTCTAAATAAAGGATGAGTCATAGATCCACAAGGAATTTACTACATTAACTATAATCATTACTAATATTTATACAGAGTGTTCTGATAGTTTAAATAGCTTAAAACTTCACCAGAATGTTTGGAATATATTTGTATAGCATTTTAAGGTTTGTAAAACACTTTCCTAGCAATAATCTTTTGAAGCAGACAGTATGAATAGTGAATACTAATATTTACATTTTACATGAAGAAACTGGAACTCTTGACATCTAATTTAAAAGATAAGACACTTAAGCAAAATGTATGTATAGCTCAAATTAGAAGGAGAATAATGTGTCAAAGGAATGCAAAAAAAAATGCTGTTAAAGTTCTGGGGGAAAAGAGATCACAAAATAGAGGGACAGCTAAGTAGTGAAGTGGATAGAGCACCAGGCCTGAAATTAGGAGGACCTGAGTTCAAATCCGACCTCAGACACTTACTTCCTAGCTGTGTGATCCTGGGCAAGTCACTTAACCCCAACTGCCTCAACCAAAAAAAAAAAAAAAAAAAAGAAAGAAAGAAGAGAGGCCAATAGACCAAACTATAAGCTTCTTCTTTAAGCCTTTCTTTGTATTCCCAGGGGTGAATAAATGGCACAATGGATAGAGTGCTGGACCTGGAGTCAAGAAAATTACATGGAAGACTTTCTAGCTGTATGACCCTGGGCAAGTTAAATCTATTTGCCTCATCTGTAAAATGAGTTGGAGACATGGCAAACCATTCCAGTATTTTTGCCAGGATAATCCCAAATGAGATCATGAACAGTCAGAAATGGCTGAACAACAAAGCATCCCAAGTACATAACATATATTTGCAAGTTATTTCCCAAATGGCCTATGCTATCATTTCTTCCTTTTCTTTCAAAAAGCCTCTATAGAACTACTGATGAGTAGGAAGCTATTTCATTGCAATAATTATAGCCATAGTATCATAGATTTAGATCTGAAAGGGACTTTAGAGAACATCCAATGCAATCTCCCAATTTATTGAGGGGTTAAATGACCCCCTAAAATCACATAGCTATTAAGTGGAAGAATTGTGATTTGAATCCAGGCCCTAGGACACTTGAGCATCTAAATGCTGTGACCCAGAGCAAGTCACTTAACTCTGTTTGCCTCAGTTTCCTGATCTTTAAAATGAGGTGAAGAAGAAAATGACAAATCACTTTAATATCTTTGCCAAGAAAACTTCAAAAGGGATCACAAAGAATAGGACATGATTGAACCATAACAAAAATTGTCTTTTAATTGTGTCCTACACTTTGTAACCCTAATTGGTATTTTCTTGGCAAAGATACTAGAGTCATTTGCCATTTCCTTTCTCAGTACATTTTCCAGAAGAGGAAACTGAGGCAGACATGGTTAAATGACTTGCTCTGGATAACACATCTAGTAAATGTCTGAAGCTGGATTTGAACTTAGGAAAATAAGTTTGCCTTGATTCCAGTCATAATGTTCCATATACTATGGCATCACCTACATACCATAAAAATGATTAAACAACAACCCCCTCAGACTTAATTGGGTGTTTTCCCTATTGCACCATGCTTAGTCTTTTTGTTGCTTCCTTATGTTTTCAAATATTTCCCTTTTGTTCAACACATTATGTCACTCACTCTCTTATAAGATGGTATCTAGCCAAGACCAGCAAACTAGCTCTTTCCCCTTTTGTATTGTTATTTTCTTTAGATTCTCATGCTCTTTTCTTAGTTACTGTTTAAATCACTACTTATATCCTGGGGGTCATCTCCAGTGAATACTGCAACTGGAGAGTCTTGATTTCTGCTGGGTTGTCTGTAAAAGCCAATCCAGGAATGTTAATCGTTCTATTTCCTTGGCTCATTTGCTCAGGCAGATGGGGTTTTTACAAACTCAGGTTTTAAATTTACATCTTTGGGAGCAAACAGCCTTTTCATCCATCACATATTCATCACACTCAACTCATCAACATACTAGGAAAATGTGATTTAGATCATGGATTTCTTTTTTTTTTTTTTTCCTTTTTTTTAAAAAATAGTTTTTATTTACCAGATATATGCGTGGGTAATTGCACAACATTGACAACTGCCAAACCTTTTGTTCTAATTTTTCCCCTCCTTCTCCTCCCCCCAGATGGCAGGTTGACCAATATATGATAAATATGTTAAAGTATAAATTAAATACAATGTGTGTATATCTATATCGATATCGATATCGATATCTATATCTATATCTGTATCTATATACATATACATGTCCAAACAGTTGTTTTGCTGTACAAAAAGAATTGGACTTTGAAAAAGTGTACAATTATCCTGTGAAGGAAATCCAAAATGCAGGTGGACAAAATTAGAAGTATTGGGAATTCCATGCAGTGGTTCATAGTCATTTCCCAGAGTTCTTTCCCTGGGTATAACTGGTTCAGTTCATTACTTCTCTATTGGAACTGATCTGGATCATCTCATTGTTGAAAATGGCCACATCCATCAGAATTGATCATCATATAATATTGTTGTTGAACTATACAATGATCTCTTGGTCCTACTCATTTCACTCAGCATTAATTCATGTAAGTCTCTCCAGGCCTTTCTGAAATCATCCTGCTGGTCATTTCTTACAGAAAGTAATATTCTATAACATTCATATAACACAATTTATTCAGCCAGTCTCCAATTGATGGGCATCCACATAGTTTCCAGTTTCTGACCATCACAAAGAGGGCTGCCACAAACATTCTTGCACATACAGGTCCCTTTCCCTTCTTTAAGATCTCTTTTGGATATAAGCCCAGTAGTAGCACTGCTGGGTCAAAGGGTATGCACAGTTTGATAACTTTTTGAGCATAGTTCCCAATTGCTCTCCAGGATGGCTGGATGTATTCACAATTCCACCAACAATGTATCAGTGTCCCTGTTTTCCCACATCCCCTCCAACAGTCTGCACTATCTTTCCCTGTCATTCTAGCCAATCTGACAAATGTGTAGTGGCAAATCAGAGTTGTCTTAATTTGCATTTTTCTGATTAATAATGACTTGGAGCATCTTTTTATATGACTAGAAATAGTTTCAATTTCTTCATCTGAGAATTGTCTGTTCATATCCTTTGACCATTTATCAATTGGAGGTTGTCTTGATTTCTTATAAATTAGAGTCAATTCTTTATATATTTTGGAAATGAGGCCTTTATCAGAACTTTTGACTGTAAAAATGTTTTCCCAGTTTATTGTTTCCCTTCTAATCTTATCTGCATTAGTTTTGTTTGTACAAAAACTTTTCAATTTGATGTAATCAAAGTTTTCTACTTTGTGATCAATAATGATCTCTAGTTCTTCTTTGGACATAAATTCCTTCCTCTTCCACAGGTCTTCAAGGTAAACTATCCTATGTTCCTCTAATTTATTTATAATCTCATTCTTTATGCCTAGGTCATGAACCCATTTTGACCTGACATTAGTATATGGTTAAGTGTAGATCAATGTCTAGTTTCTCCCATATTAATTTTCAATTTTCCCAGCAATTTTTGTCAAACATTGAGTTCTTATTGCAAAGGCTGGGGTCCTTGGGTTTGTCAAACACTCGATTATTAAAGTTATTGATTATTTTGTCCTTTGGACCTTACCTATTCCACTGATCAACTAGTCTATTTCTTAGCCGATACCAAATGGTTTTGATAACCACTGCTTTATAATATAATTTTAGACCTGGTATAGCTAGGCCACCTTCATTTGATTTTTTTTTTCCATTAATTCCCTTGAAATACATAACCTTTTGTTTTTCCATATGAATTTTGTTTTTATTTTGTCTAGGTGATTAAAATAGTTTTTTTGGCATCTACTAAATAAATAGACTAGTTTAGGTAGTATTGTCCTCTTTATTATATTTGCTCACCCTATCCAAGAGCATTTAATATTTTTCCAATTGGTTAGATCAGACTTAATTTGTGTGGAAAATGTTTTGTAGTTTTGCTCATTTAGTTTCTGATTTTCCATTGGAAGATAGATTCCTAAATATTTTATACTATGCATAATTATTTAAATGGAAGTTCTCTTTGTAACTCTAAGTGTTGGATTTTGTTAGTGATATATAAGAATGTTGATGACTTATGTCGGTTTATTTTGTATCTTGCAACTTTGCTAAAGGTGTGGATTATTTCTAATAGCTTTTAAATAGAATCTCTGGGGTTCTCTAAGTATACCATCATATCATCAGCAAAGAGTGATAATTTAGTTTCCTCATTACCTACTCTAATTCCTTTAATCTCTTTCTCCACACTTATTGCCAAAGCTAATATTTCTAATACAATATTGAATAGTAATGGTGATAGTGGGCAACCTTGTTTCACCCCTGGTCTTAATGGGAATGGTTGCAGTCTTTCCCCATTACTTATGATGCTTACTGATGGTTTTAAATAGATGCTACTGATTATTTTAAGGAAAAGTCCATTTATTCCTATACTCTCAAGTGTTTTTAATAGGAATGGATGTTGGATTTTATCAAATGCTTTTTCTGCATCTATTGAGATGATCATATGATTTTTGTTAATTTGGTTATTAATATGGCCAATTATACTTATAGTTTTCCTAATAATGAACCAGCTCTTCATTCCTGGTATAAATCCTACTTGATCATGGTGTATTATCCTGGGGATGATTTTCTGTAGTCTTTTTGCTAATATCTTATTTAAGATTTTAGCATCAATATTCATTAGGGAGATTGGTCTATAGTTTTCTTTCTCCATTTTCAATCTACCTGGCTTAGGTATCAGTACCATGTCTGTGTCATAAAAGGAATTTGGTAGGACTCCTTCATTCCCTATTTTTTTCAAATAGTTTATATAACATTGGAGCTAATTGTTTGTTGAATGTTTGGCAGAATTCACGTGTAAAGCTATCTGGTCCTGGAGATTTTTTTCCTGGGGAGTTGATTAATAGGTTGTTCTATTTCTTTTTCTGAAATGGGGGTTACTTCCTCCTCTGTTAATCTGGGAAGCCTGTATTTTTGGAGGAAGTCATCCATTTCACTTAGGTTATCAAATTTATTGGCAAAAAGTTGGGCAAAGTAACTCCTTATTATTTCTCTAATTTCCTCTTCATTGGTGGAAAGTCCCTCTTTTTGATTTTTAAGACTAACAATTTGATTTTCCTCTCTCCTTTTTCTAATCAGATTTGCCAAAGGTTTATCTATTTTATTGATTTTTTCATAAAAGCAACTCTTAGTTTTATTTATTAGTTCAATAGTTTTTTTTTTTTACTTTCAATATTATTAATTTCTCCTTTTAATTTTAGAATTTCAAGTTTAGTATTTGATTGGGGGTTTTTAATTTGGTCTTTTTCTATCTTTGCAAGACCAATTGATTGATTTTCTCTTTCTCTATTTCCTTCAAGTAAGCCTCTAAAGATATAAAATTTCCTCTTATTACTGCTTTAGCTGCATCCCACAAATTTTGGTATGGTGTCTCCTCATTGTCATTATATTGAGTGAAATTATTATTTTTTTTAAATTTCATAATTATAAAATTTTTGACAGTGTATATGCATGAGTAATTTTTTTAATAACATTATCCCTTGTATTCATTTTTCCAAATTTTCCTCTCCATCCCTCTACTCCCTCCCCTAGATGACAGGCAATCCCATACATTTTACATGTGTTACAGTATAACCTAGATACAATATATGTGTGTGTAAATCCAATTTTCTTGTTGCATGTTAAGTATTAGATTCCGAAGGTATAAGTAACCTGGATAGATAGACAGTAGTGCTAACAATTTACATTCACTTCCCAGTGTTCCTTCTCTGGGTGTAGTTGTTTCTGTCCATCATTGATCAACTGGAAGTGAGTTGGATCTTCTTTATGTTGAAGATATCCACTTCCATCAGAATACATCTTCATACAGCATTGTTGTTGAAGTATACAGTGATCTTCTGGTTCTGTTCATTTCACTCAGAATCAGTTCATATAAGTCTCTCCAAACCTCTCTGTATTCGTCCTGCTGGTCATTTCTTACAGAGCAATAATATTCCATAACCTTCATATACCATAATTTACCCAACCATTCTCCAATTGATGGACATCCATTCATCTTCCAGTTTCTAGCCACTACGAAAAGAGCTGCCACAAACATTTTGGTCCCCTCTTTAATATTTCTTTGGGATATAAGCCTAATAGCAGCAATGCTGGATCAAAGGGTATGTACAGTTTGATAACTTTTTGGGCATAGTTCCAAATTGCTCTCCAGAATGGCCGGATTCTTTCACAGCTCCACCAACAATGTATTAGTGTCCCAGTTTTCCCACATCTCCTCCAACATTCATCATTATTTGTTCTTGTCATCTTAGTCAATCTGACAGGTGTGTAGTGGTATCTCAGAGTTGTCTTAATTTGCATTTCTCTGATCAGTAGTGATTTGGAACACTTTCATATGAGTGGAAATAGTTTCAATTTCATCATCTGAGAATTGTTTATTCATATCCTTTGACCATTTATCAATTGGATAATGGTTTGATTTCTTATAAATTAGGGTCAGTTCTCTATATATTTTGGAAATGAGACCTTTATCAGAACCTTTAACTGTAAAAATATTTTCCCAATGTGTTACTTTCCTTCTAATCTTGTTTGCATTAGTATTGTTTGTACATAAACTTTTTAATTTGATGTAATCAAAATCTTCTATTTTGTGATCAATAATGATCTTTAGTTCTCCTCTGATCATAAATTCCTTCCTCCTCCACAGGTCTGAGAGGTAGACTATTCTCTGTTCCTCTAATCTATTTATACCTAAATCATGGACCCATTTTGATCTTATCTTGGTATATGGTGTTAAGTGTGGATCCATATCTAATTTCTTTCATACTAATTTCCAGTTTTCCCAACAGTTTTTTTCAAATAATGAATTTTTATCCCAAATGTTGGTATCTTTGGGTTTGTCAAAGACTAGATTGCTATAGATGTACCCTTTTTTTGTCCTTTGTACCTAATCTGTTCCACTGATCGACTGGTCTATTTCTTAGCCAATACCAAATGGCTTTGGTGACTGCTGCTATATAATATAGCTTTAGATCAGGTACACCTAGACCACCTTCATCTGACTTTTTTTCATTAGTTCCCTTGAAATTCTTGACCTTTTGTTCTTCCATATGAATTTTGTTGTTATTTTTTCTAGGTCATTAAAATAGTTTCTTGGGAGTCTGATTGGTATAGCACTAAATAAATAGATTAGTTTGGGGAGTATTGTCATCTTTATTATATTCGCTTGGCCTATCTAAGAGCACTGAATGTCTTTCCAATTATTTAAATCTGACTTTATTTTTGTGGCAAGTGTTTCATAATTTTGCTCATATAATTCCTCTTTTTAGATGGATTCCCAAATATTTTATACTCTCAACATTTGTTTAGAATGGAATTTCTCTTTGTATCTCTTGCTGTTGCATTTTGTTGGTGATGTATAAAAATGCTGAGGATTTATGTGGATTTATTTTGTATCCTGCAACTTTGCTAAAGTTGTGAATTATTTCTAATAACTTTTTATTAGAATCTCTGGGGTTTTCTAAGTATACCATCATATCATCTGCAAAGAGTGACAGTTTGATTTCCTCATTACCTATTCTTATTCCTTTAATCTCTTTCTCGACTCTTATTGCCGAGGCTAACATTTCTAATACAATATTGAATAGTAATGGTGATAGTGGGCAACCTTGTTTCACTCCTGATCTTACTGGGAAAGGTTCCAGTTTATCTCCATTGCATATTATGCTTACTGTTGGTCGTAAATATATGCTCCTGATTATTCTAAGAAATAGTCCATTTATTCCTATATTCTCAAGCATTTTTAGTAGGAATGGATGTTGGATTTTATCAAATGCTTTTTCTGCATCTATTGAGATGATCATATGGTTTTTATTAATTTGATTATTAATATGGTCAATTATACTAATAGTTTTCCTAATATTAAACCAGCCCTGCATTCCTGGTATAAATCCCACTTGGTCATAGTGTATTATCCTGGGGATGATTTTCTGAAGTCTTTTTGCTAATATCTTATTTAAGATTTTAGCATCAATATTCATTAAGGAAATTGGTCTATAGTTTTCTTTCTCAGTTTTCGATCGACCTGGTTTAGGTATCAGTACCATGTCTGTGTCATAAAAGGAGTTTGGTAGGACTCCTTCAATCCTTATTTTTTCAAATAGTTTATATAACATTGGGGCTAATTGTTCTTTAAATGTTTGGTAGAATTCACATGCAAATCCATCTGGTCCTGGGGATTTTTTCCTGGGGAGTTGATTAATAGCTTGTTTTATTTCTTTTTCTGAAATAGGACTATGTAAGCAATTTATCTCCTCCTCTGTTAATATAGGAAGCCTATATTTTTGGAGGAAGTCATCCATTTCACTTAAGTTATCAAATTTATTGGCATAAAGTTGGGCAAAGTAACTCCTTATTATTTCTCTAATTTCCTCTTCATTGGTGGAAAGATCCCCCTTTTCATTTGTAAGACTAACAATTTTCCTCTTTCCTTTTTCTGATCAGATTTACCAAAGGTTTATCTATTTTATTGGCTTTTTCATAAAACCAACTCTTGGTTTTATTTATTAATTCAATAGTTTTTTTACTTTCAATATTATTGATTTCTCCTTTTAATTTTAGTATTTCAAATTTGATTTTTGGTTGGGAGTTTTTAATTTGGTCTTTTTCTAGCTTTTTAAGTTGCAGGCCCAATTCATTAATCTTCTCTTTCTCTATTTTGTTCAAATAAGCCTCTAAAGATATAATATTTCCCCTTATTACCACTTTAGCTGCATCCCACAGATTTTGGTATGATGTCTCATCATTGTCATTATCTTGGGTAAAATTATTGTTTCTATAATTTGCTATTTCACCCAATCATTCTTTAAGATAAGATTATTTAGTTTCCAATTACTTTTGATCTATTTACCCCTAACTTTTTGTTGAATGTAGTTTTTATTGCATTGTGATCTGAAAAGAAAGCATTTACTATTTCTGCCTTCCTGCATTTAATTTTGAGATCTTTATGTCCTAGTATATGATCAATTTTTGTGTAGGTTCCACGAATTGCTGAGAAAAAAGTATACTCCTTTCTGTCACCATTCAGTTTTCTCCAAAGATCTATCATACCTAATTTTCCTAATATTCTATTTAACCTCTTTAATTTCTTTCTTATTTGTTTTGTGGTTTGATTTATCTAATTCTGAGAGTGCAAGGTTGAGATCTCCTACTATTATAGTTTTGTTTTCTATTTCTTCTAGCAACTCTCTTAACTTCTCCTTTAGGAAGTTAGATGCTATACCACTTGGTGCATATATATTTAGTATTGATATTGTTTCATTGTCTATGCTACCCTTTAGCTAGATATAGTTTCCTTCCTTATCTCTTTTGATTAGATCAATTTTTGCTTTTGTTTGATCTGAGATAAGGATGGATACCCCTACTTTTTTTACTTCATTTGAAGCATAATAGATTCTGCTCCAGCCTTTTACCTTTACTCTGTATGTATCTCCCTGCTTTAAATGTATTTCCTGTAAACAGCATATTGTAGGGTTCTGACTTTTGATCCAGTCTGCTATCTGCCTCCACTTAATGGGAGAGTTCATCCCATTCACATTTACAGTTAAAATTACTAATTCTGTATTTCCTGCCATCATATTATCCCCAGATTATGTTTTTTCCCTTGCTCCCCTCTGAACCCCTTCCCCAGTATTAAACTTATGAGCCCCACTTGCATCACATAGCTCTCCCTCTTTAGTATCCTTCCCTCCTCCTTTTAAATCCCTTTCCTTATTTCTCTTTTCCTTTTCCCTTTTCCTCTCCCCCTTTTTAATGAGGTGAAAGAGAATTTTCTGTAAAACCAATATGCCAATTATTTTCTCTTTGAGCCAATTCTGATGAAAGTAAGTTTCACACAATATTCCTCTCCTTCTCTAACTTCCCTCAGATATAATAGGTTTTCTTTGCCTCTTTGTGGAATATAGTTTCCCTCTTTTTATCTCCCCTTTTCCCTTTTTCTGACACTATCCCTTTTCCATTTCTACTTCCCTTTTTTTTTTTTTTTGTTATATCAGTAAAATCAAATTACACATGTAGTCTTAGTGTATATCCACAACAAAAATACAGTTCTCAAGAGTCCCTTTTACCTTTTTCTGCTTCTCTTGAGTCCTATGATTGGAGATCAAATTTTTTGTTTAGATCTGTTTTTTTCCTTAGAAACAAATGGAATTCATCTGTTTCATTAAATGTCCATCTTCTTCCATGGAAAAAAATGCTAAACTTAGCTGGGTCATTTATTCTTGGCTGCATTCTAAGTTCTTTTGCTTTTTGGAATATCAAATTCCAGGCTCTTCGATCCTTTAATGTAGATCTTGAGTGACCCTTATTGTGGCATCTTGGTATTTGAATTGTTTTTTCCTGGCTGCTTGTAATATTTTTTCCTTAGTCTGATAGTTCTGAAATTTGGCACAATGTTCTGTGGAATTTTTTTTTAGGGTCTTTTTCAGAAGGTGTTTGATTAATTCTTTCAATGCCTATTTTACCTTCTGGTAATTGATGATTGCCTGTAAAATAATATCTAGACTCGTTTTTTCATCATAATTTTCAGGAAATCCAATAATCCTCAGATTATCTCTCCTAGATCTATTTTCCAGGTCTGTCATTTTTCCAAGTAGATATTTGACATTTTTCTCCAGATTTTCATTTTTTTGGTTTTGCTTGACTGATTCTTGGTGTCTCAATGAATCATTCATTTCTATTTTTTCAGTTCTGATTTTTAATGAATTATTTTCTTCATTAGCTTTTTTAAACTTCTTTTTGTATGTATCCAATTGAGTTTTTAATTCTAATGGAATTTTTTAATTTAATTTAATTCTATGGAATTTTTTTCCATTTCACTAAATTTGTTTTTTAGTGAGTTATTTTCTTTTTCCAATTCACAAATCCTGCTTTCTCAGGAATTCTTTATCTTTTCCAATTTATAGATCCTACTTTCCTGTGATTTTTTTACCTTTTCCAATTCCCTAATTCTGTTTCCCTGTACTTCCTGTGAATTCTTTACCTTTTCCAATTCCCTAATTCTGTTTCCCTGTACTTCCTGTGAATTCTTTACCTTTTCCAATTCACATTTCAGGAAGTTGTTTACCTTTTCCAATTCACATTTCAGGGGGTTGTTATTCTTTTGCATAGATTCTCTTTCCTTTCCCCAATTTTCTTCTAACTCTCTTTTGAGATTTTTAATAGTCTATTCTAGGAGAGCATTATTTGGGGTATTGTCTGGAGGCTGTTTTCTATTAGTCTCCTTGGTTTTGGAAACCCACTCTCTTTCTGTATAAAAGCTATCAATTGTTTTCTTCATTTTTTTGCTCATTTTTTAAAAAGCCTTTAGGGTCTACTTTCAGGGCAAGGATGTTACTAGCTTCCTCTGCAGAGCAAGGATGGGTATATGGACAGTAACTGTCCTCTCAATGGGCTGCAAGGAATGGCTGAGCTGCAGGGGGGGCAAAACCTTGTGTTCCAAATTTTTCCATCCTTTCCCCCACCCTCTCCAGTAAAACTGCAAGTAATCCAATATATGTTAAACATGTGAAATTTCTCTATATATAATTTCACAATTATACTGCATAAGAAAAATCAGATCAAAATGGGAAAAAAAAAGAGAAAAAAAATGCAAGCAAACAACAACAAAAATACTGAAAATACTATGTTGTGATCCATCCTCAGTTCTTACAAACCTATCTTGGTGCAGATGGCTCTATCACAAGACCATTGGAACTGATTGTTTAAAAAAGCCATATCCATCAGAATTGATCATTTTATAATCTTGCTGTTGCCAGGTACTATGTAGATCCTTGATTTCAAACCTGTGGGACACTCAGAGTGGTTTGTAATCTTCCAAGACATATTTGGGCAACTAGCTGATGCAGTGGATAAAGTTTTGGGCCTAGAATCTGGACGACTTATTTTCCTGAGTTCAAATTTGTCTCAGATAACAAAAAAACATATTATGCAGCCCCTTGTCTCTTCATTCATATGAATACACAACCAAGTTAACTATTCTTTCTGAACTGAATTTAAATAGATTAAGATAGAGATAGAAAGAAAGACAAGGCATCTATTAAGTGCTTACTAGCAATAAAAATAGCTTTCATTTGTATAATTCCTGGTAATAATTCAGTGAGTCTCAGAGTGAAAAAAACTATTATTAATATGCCATTTTTTAGACAAGGAATTTTCAGTTCAGAGAGATTAAACGATTTGCCTCCAACTCATATAGCTAGTTTCAGAGCAGAGACTGTTTGTGTTCAAATTTATTGTTCTTTCCATTACACAGTGTTACTTTGCTATATATAATAGTACTTTATGTTTAAATTATGTTTTATTGTTTATAAATCACTTTTCTTATAGACTTCCAAGGTAAAAAAGGATGGTGTTAGAAGTGTAAACAGATAGTGATAATTTCTAAAAATATGCTTTTAAATTTTGAGGCAACTGGATTAGATCATATGATAAGCAAACATGTTAGAAAGTCCATATGTAAATTTTGCCATTTTAGAAACTATTAGTGACAATGTTGCTTTCTTTAAAAATCTGGATTAAAGATTGTTTCACACCTCAGGACTGTGTCTAAAGAACACTGAACAATTATCACTCTATGACTTTTTTCCATAGTGACCTAGATTCTTGTAAATTCTTTTAGCTTTTCCATGAAGACCCCATGGCTCTTCAGTTCCAGCTTTTCATTTTCATCTATCATCGTTGGCTCTATTTCCTTCAGTCAGAGCTGAAACTATTATAAGAGAGCAAATAGGATACAGAGTATCAACATGGTAAAAAGAAAGTATCCTCAAATGATATGTTCTTCCACACTTCCTATGAATGCATTATAATCACCACTTCTATGGCAACTGACATCGCTATGTGTTGTCTTAAAAAAAAAACAAGTTTTGCTGTGTATACCCTTTGATTTAGCAGTGTCTTTACCCTAAATGCCCTTTTTGTAGTGGCAAGGAATTGGAAACTGAGTAGATGCCCATCAGTTGGGGAATGGTTGAATAAGCTATGATATATGAATGTAATGGAATGTTATTGTTTTATAAGAAATGATGAACAGGATGATTTCAGAAAAGCCTGGAAAGAGTTACATGGACTGATGCTAAGTGAAGTGAGTAGAGCTAGGACAATATTACACAGTGACAACAAAATTATGTGATGATCTACCAGGATAGACTTGGCTCTTCTCAACAATAAGGTAGTCAAGATAATTCTAATAGACTTGTGATGGAAAGTGCCCTCCACATCCAGAGACTGAACTATGGAGACTAAATGTGGATAAAAACATAGTATTTTCACATTTTGTGATTGTTATTATTGTTTGTTTGCTTGGTTTTTTTTTTCTTTCTCGTACTTTTCTTTCCCCCATCTTGATCTAATTTTTTTCATGCAGCATGACAAATGTAGAAATGTGTTTAGAAGAGCTGTTTAGGGCAAGGGGAGAAGAGAGAAAGAAGAAAGGGAAGGAGAAAAAATTAGAACACAATGTTTTATAAGGATGAATGTTGAAAACAATCTTTGCATGTATTTTGAAAAATAAAAATCTATTATTAAAAAAAAGACCTATTTTGGAATTTCTCTTATTTACCAGGCTTAATGACTCATATATAGAACAATGCAAATAAGGTATCAATTAAAGTTCATAAAAAAAGATTGAAAAAATTTTGTTGTTAAACAATTTTTAAGTTGTTCTGACTTTCAATGACCCCTTTTAGGGTTTTCTTGGCAAAGGTAGGAGTGGTTTGCCATTTCTTTCTCTGGTTCAGTTTACAGATGAGGAACTAAGGCAAACTAGGTAAATGACTTGCTCAAGGTCACACAGCTATTAAGTGTCTGAGACCAGATTTGAACTCAGAAAGAAATGAACCTTGCTGCCTCTAGATATGGTGTTCAATTCACTGTACCACCTAGCTGTCCCACAATTAGAAACTACTCTTTGCATGAAACCTTAAATAAATTAGCTTGAAAGCCTAGGAAATAAATACGTTTCCTATCATTGACAATATAGAAGTTTTCGTTTACCTGCCAACTATGTGAATGCTTTTGACCTAAAGATAAAGATTCTATCCTAATGAATGACTTCTTTAGTGATGGTTGAATCAATAGCCAAGAAATGCATGTACCTGCATCTGAAATTCAATTAACCTGTGCCATATCAAATTACAAACAAATGGTCATTTCCCAGTATGAAAGCCTTCTACTAGCTGAGCATTTGATCTAGCCATGGAAAAATGGAAATGGGGTTCTCTTTGGCTATAAAGGTGCTAGGGGAAAAGCTGAGATTGTCAGACCTCAAAGAACACGGAAATTTCCTAGATGAAAAGTCAACTCCTTAAAACTGATTGAGGAAAGATCAGGTAACACATTGTATAAAGGAATGATTCTATTTTGCTAATTTGGTCTATTGACAAACCAGAAAAGGGAAAATATATTTTTTTCTACCTACTATGTTAACTACCTTTGATTGCATTGCAGTACCATGCCTTGGGTAAGATAATTCATTTGCTTTGAAATTTCTAATCTGTAGCAGTACTTGTTAATATATGAGAACTCCTCCTATCTGGTTCTGGGCTTAACATGATACTTCTCCCAAGCCCTTTTCCCAATTACCATTGGCAACTGGGATTAAGTGACTTGTCTAGGCTCACACAACTGAAACAGTAAGAGTCAGAGACCAGATTTAAAGTCTGGTTCTCTTGATTCCAAGAAGAGTGCTCTATCCACTGTGCCATTCAGCTACCCCTAAATACCCTGATCTTTTTTGGAGGGATACAACATGTACAAATTGGTTAAATACAAAATTATTTGAGGATGGAGAGAGCATAAAATGATGCAAACAATACAAGCTTTGATTAGGAAAAGGCACTTAATATAGGCAAGACAACCAGGATCAGACCTGTGGATTAAGAGGGATGGTCCAATGATTTACAAAGGTGAAATCAATAGACTTCTACAACAGAGGAGGGAGGGGAGATTGAGAGATATTGTATAGAAGATGGCACTAAGGTTGAAAGCCTAAAGATCTGGGAAGATGGTGTTGCCCTCTAAAGCAGGAGTTCTCAAACTACAGCCTACGGGCCAGATGTGGCCCACTGAGGATGTTTATGCGGCTCGCCAGGATATGGCAAATGGGCTGAGGGGCGGAGACAGAGTGTGAGTTTTTGTTTTTACTATAGTCTGGCCCTCCCACAGTCTGAGGGACAGTGAACTGGCCCCCTATTTAAAAAGTTTGAGGACCACTGCTAAAGTAATAGTGAAGTTAGGAGGGGGGTGAGTTAGGGGAAAAGAGAATGAGTTCAATTTTGAATATGATGAAGTTAAGATGTCTATTGAACATTCAATTTGAAATATCTGAAAAGCAATTGGAGATGTGAGATGGGAAGTAAGCAGGGAAGGGGATAGATGAGATAGACAGGTTTGACTATTATCAGCATAAGGAAAATACTTAAATCTAAGGGAGCTGGTGACATTACCAAGTAAAGTAGTATAGATGAGAAAGAGGGTCCAAAAAAGAACCTGGAGGTTTAGAAGGAAAAGATAACACAGAAAAAGGAGCTGAAAAGGTAGGGGGTAAGCGAGAGGTTTTATAGTCCATAGAGTCAGGAAAAAGGGACAGAGGAGAATAAAAGCAAGCTGGTCTTCCCCCAAAATGGAGGGTTCCAGGAAGAATTCACCATGTGAGGGAAGAGTCAAAAATAACTGAACTTGTGAACCTAGAAGACTGAAAGGATCTGCTTCCTTCTTCAGAAGTAGGAGTGTTTAGAAGAAAAGTCAATTTCAAGAGAATTAAGATGCCCATGGGTCATTCAGCTATAGACTTCTGTGATAGAAGCAACATCTGTTTCATGAAGGCTGAGCTAGTTTTTCCTTTAAAGAGTATTCATACAGGTAGGAAGAAGACGAAGAGAGCATTATTATTGTAACTGACAAAAAGAGAATGTAAAGGAAGAAGGGATGGATGGACAAGAGTGTCAAAACGTCAGAGAAGTCAGGTAGAATTAATATCAGAGAAGTCTTTCAAATTTAGTAATTAAGGGATAGGAAAGAGCAGTTCCAGCTCAGTAGTAGAGTTTGAAGCCAGATTGCAAAAGAGAGGGGCAGCTATAAGGTACAGTTGATAAGAGTATTGGACTGGAATCAGGAGGAACTAGGTCCAAATCTATCCTCAGATACTTACTAGCTATGTGACCCTGGACAAGCCATTTAACCCCAATTGCCTCACCAAAAGAAAAAAAAACAAAACACAAAAAAAATAAAGATTGTAAGGGACTAGTAAATGAGTCCTAGGGAAGGAAATAAAAGCAACAAAGAGAGGGTTAGCTGCTTTGAAGAGTATAATAGAGAGTCACTCAGTAAAGAAATGTTGTCATGCAGTATCAAGGGTCCACTGGAGATTAAACTACATAAATCCAGTTGGTTGGATTTTATGAATTCCAACATCCAATTTTTAGCAGCATATGTCTTTGGGCACAAACTTAATCTGAGAGTACCAACTACCAATCTGTCCTTAAAGCCAGGTGAAGAAGGAAAAAAAAACTGAAGGAGATAATGAATTAAAAGAGGGGCCAAATTGGACATAAGAGAGTTGGTGGAATGAGCATTGGCTACAGTGAACTTGTACAATTTTCCTTTTCTCTTGGCATGTAAGAGAATGAAGGCAGGTCTCCTTTGTTCTTGAATTACACTTAATTGAGGGAGGACTGTGCAAAGCCACAGCATTTAATAAGTAAATAGATGGATGGTTTATGTATAGATGCAAATAACATGTACATACATGATGATGTAAATATACACATTATACACATCCATATTGTTGAAGACTAGCTGAGCTCAGGCCAATTAATAAGAAAGAGAACAGAAGAACCCTTAGTTCCTAAGTTATCTGTATTGGGTGGATAATATTTGCAAATGTTTTATTGTAAATGGGAGAACCTTAGGGTGTAAACTTTACTAGCTCCTTGTGGTCGTGCTTTGAGGAGGGATTGAAGTCCTGAATTAGTTGCCAAAGGTAGATTTAGCCTAAACCAAAGGAGGACTGAACAGCCTTGGTGCATTAGTGCATTTCTCAAAATTCACTTTTAATATTACTATAAAATAGCTATTAACATTATCTCAGCTGAAAAGCTTCAGGGCAGGATGGGGGAAGTGTTTGGACAAGATGGGAATTGAGCTATGGTAAATGGATAAATCCATGCCAAAGCCTTGCCACTTACAAAAATAGTACAGCTAAGAAGAGAGGCACCCAGGTCTCTGAGAGTCAAAGAGAGCTTGGAAGCTAACTAGAATGTGATGTCTGATATTTCTAGTATTCTGGGAATGATCATTAGCCTGATAATTGATCAATTTAGGCATTGTTCTATAGTGTCAAGTGACTACGACATATACTTAAGAACAGAGAAGGTATGTGGCAACTCAAAGATGGAGTATATAAAGGCATGACTGATGATCAAATAAATGGGTGAAGGGATTCCAGGATAGAGTCTAGAAGCATAGCTGGATCTGAAACACAGTGATGAACATTTCCAATCAACCAGTGAGCATTTATTAAGAGCCTACTATGTGCTCAGCAAAGATTTTTTTTAAATGTCCTTGTGTAGTTTGCATTCTAATAGAGTAAAGGGTAATAAGCAAGATATCAAAATTTAGATGTAAGACAACTGAAGAGGAAGGTTCTAATAGCAAGAGGAACTAGGAAAGACCTCTTGTAGAAGATGGAATTTGAGACAAATCTGGAAGGAAACAAAAGAACTGAAGCAGAGATAAGGAGGGAGATCCTCTCCGGCATGGAGGCCAGCCAGTGAGTGCAAAGTCCTGAAGGGGAGGTGGAGGATCACATTCCAGGATTAGTGGGTGGCCAGGGCCATAGAATTTGTTGAGGAAAGTACAGAAAATCAAGGGAAAAGTAAGAAGTGGAGTTAGATGAAATCTCAGCATAAGTCTGGGAAGGACCTACTCACTGAGTGAATCCATATTTAACATTCGGGGAATCCAGGAAAATGTAGTGGTGCTAGCCAGGGTGTCTCCTTTTCAAAGGCTGAAATTCTCCTCTCCTCCCTCTCTGTCTTGGTGCTTCTCTTTCCCTTCTTCATCTGTAAAGTGAGTGCGTAGGTTAGGCTAAATGACTCCTAAATTCTTTTCTAGATCTAAATCAGCGATCCTTCTGTGCCTGCCACCAAATTTGTGGGATTATTGTCTTCCCTTTTCTTTTAGTTTTGTAAACCCAAGAAAATATCACCCCTTCATCTCTTTACTTTGAAGAAAATAAGGTTTACCTATACCAGGGCTCCCATCTTTCCTTAATTTGCTTATTAAACACTTCTTTTTCCTCCTTTGTGCTTACCAGAGTAGACTGACATTTTCTCTCTGCTCAACAGCATCAGTGATTTTGAAAGATTTTGAAATCCTGGGACTGATAGGCTATCAGGACTCAGAAAAGTATAATTCTGAGATGATGGTTATCATGCCATGTTCAGATTTATTTTCCAACACCTACTTCTTCAGTTGAGGTCCCTGAGATGCTGCCTGCTTAGCTGGTAAAACACACACACACACACACACACCCCACACAAAACCTTGGATAAATGGAGATAATGCCCCAGCTCCCATTCTTAGGTATCTTCTCATTGCATCATAAAGATAAAACAGTTCAGTGAACTAGTCTTCCCTCCCAGAGTCTTTGTTTGTAAAGAAAACAATTCAAGACAATAGGAATATCTCATCTTCCTGCTTTTTTGCCTAAGGGTTTGACTCCCTCAGATTGAACTATAAACTTTTTTTTATCAGTTGGTCTAGGACTTTACTAATCTTCCATATCAGGAGGGTGGGAGGAAAATGGGGCTTGGTTGACACAAAGCACAGGAATTAGAGAAATGAAGTAGAAACTTCACCAGCAGGTTCTTTTATGAGAAACCAAAGAAATGGTATGACCCCTTTACATTTGACCTATAACTCTTAAGACTGAAAAGCAGTCAGGCAAAGGATAAAAGTTGTGTAGTAATTGCCACTTTAACTCTTGAGTCTCAAGTTTCTCATCTGGAAAATGGGAGTCACAATACCTATAGTCCCTGCCTCACAGAATGTTTGTAATGTTCACATGAAATAATGTATGGAAAACACCATACTATAGATATGTTATTTGTATTTCAGGACTAGTCAATGAGGGCTTGGTTTTAACCATTTGGTGGAAGCCTGATTGACCTGGAATTGGTGGGTAATGGTTTTGTATGTGTGTGTATATGTGTGTGTATGCTAATACCTTTCCTCTGAGATTGCCTCCACTATTATTGTTTGTCCTTTATTTTTGAATTGGATTTAATTGAGGGAGGGTTGCAAAGCTACAGTATTCAGTAAGTAAATAGATGGATGATTTACGTACATATGTACATGCACTTGTATTCATATGTATGTATATGCACATATATATATGTATAGTTTTTTTTCCTCCTAGTGTCATGCCCACTTATATCCCTCATTCAAATGTGAACTTTTTGAAGGCCAGGATTCTTGTCTCCTTTTTGACATACTCAGTGCTAAGCCCCCCAACCTGCCACATAGAAGGCACTTAAGTTCTTTTGACTTTACTTTGACTGTTTTTAGTCTGAGAACCATATGGTGAAGAAATAGCCTTTTGATTGACTGAATCAGAATATAGCATGCATGTAAAAGGACTCAACAACTAGACCTTGCTCTCTTTCTTGCCTGGCTGTGTGCATGGAAGTAGACAGGGAGAGCCATGAACTTCCAACAGGGGAGACCCAGGCCAGTGACCTATTTTTCTCATTTGGATTGACATGAAGCCATGATCACTTCTTCTTGTTGCATCTGCTTCTGTTGTGTGGGACAGATGTTAGACCTCCTTTTACAAATTAACTACTCAGAGACATCTTCAGATAGAAAGAGAAAGCATTTATTTAGTTCCTGCAGGGAGAGGCCCAGGCATACACCTGGGAACCATCCTAGCTCCCACCACATGCTTGTGGAACCTGACAAACTTCTGGGTTGTCAGAATTTAAATAGTAAAAGACCAAAGTCTTTTCATTGGATAGACTAAAAGGAAGTAACCATCCTTGACCAGTGGTCACCAATGTTGTCTGTTTCCTGTGGGTCACATGACTTCCTGTAACCTCCTTTCACTGGCTTAGAG
The DNA here is from genome assembly GCF_048593235.1 of Sminthopsis crassicaudata. Lineage (NCBI taxonomy): Eukaryota > Metazoa > Chordata > Mammalia > Dasyuromorphia > Dasyuridae > Sminthopsis > Sminthopsis crassicaudata. The sequence goes on along the minus strand of NC_133617.1, from coordinate 172,597,948 downwards.
TCTGACCTTTCTGCTCTGGGAATAGGAATCATGTGATTTGACCTAGTCTCATAAACTGAGAAAATCATCCAATCAATCCCATTCACTGTCATGTCTACTTTTTCCTGCTATAGGTATAGGTGTATTAGAGATGGCATATATAAGGCTTTGACCTTGTGAATTTTGAAAGATGAGAACATCAGAAGTCCATGGATTGAACCATGCTTGAATTTGTGGGCAGTGGAGCCATTGGAAAACAAGTTCTCAGTAGTAACTTGAAGGCAGCCAGAGGAAGCTACTCATTCATTCATTGGGAAGTGAACCTGATGGATGAAGGCTTTGTAGTAACTGAAGTTTCAGACCAATTTCCTGAGGACTAAGATGGTATAAGGCAGAGAAGCAGTTTTCAAAGGAAACCCAAGAGATCAGAACAATTTTTGTGAGAATACTAATACTAAGATTTGCCTTTCCAGTATCATTCTCTCACAAGAGTACAGTGGTGGTGTAGAAGCTATGTGAATGAAAGATTTAGCCACAAGCATGACAACTGAATCAATATTCATCTATCAAATTTTATTTTTGCCTTAGAAATGGATGAATCTACACACATGGCTGGAGTGTTTTGGGTTGTATTTGTCTGGTATAAGTACCAACTCATCATCAGAAATGATCTTTTATGTGAATGCTTGTTAACAAATACAAGTGATGTTGAAATATGCAAAATGTTGAATTACATTTTTTAATCTCACAGCTTATCTTGAAGCAACTATGTGGACATTTGCATTGATGATGCAAAAGCAACAATAAGTAAAACTGTTAGCATCTTATCACAAATCAAGACAATGACACCAAATAGTATTAGTAGTTATTGTATTCTTCACTACCACATACTTGCGGTTAAATTTTAAAAAGCAGAATGTCCTAGCAATAAAAGTTATTAACTTTCAAAAAAATTTAACTCTTGATTATATCTCCTTAATAATATGTACAATATTACAACATAACATTCTCACTCTTTTTGTTATTGTTCACTTGTCACTTTGTTTTCTTATTTATTTTCTTTCCTTTTTGATCTGATTTTTCTTGTGCAATGAGATAATTGTACATATATGTTTACATATATTGGATTTAACATATTTTAACATATATAACAAAAAATTATGTACAACAAAATGAGAAGTAAAAACTTCTCATAAAACATTTCTGCATACCAAAATATAATTTGCATATCAAAGAACAATGAATTGAAAAAAATGCTTGTTTGAGCTGGGAACTAAACTGCCTACTTTTTTTCATGTGATCTAATTTTTACCTAAAAGAACAACTGACAAATAAACTAGACTTATTCAAAGTTGGGTGTTTGGCAGACATTTTCTTGTCAATGAATAAGTCTGTAGTTTGAGGGCTAAAATTTGAACTTTCAAGCAAAAATTAGAATTTTTGAAAACTTGTTATCCACTATTGTGAGTTTGACAGCTTCTCAATATTTAATAACTTTTCTGATGAGATCAGTAATGATATTGATGAATGTGATTTTTCTCCTTTTTTCCTTTATTTATTTAAATAATATTTTATTTTTCTAAATATATATATATATATATATATATATATATATATATATATATATATATATATATATAGTTTCCAACATTCATTTTTATAAGACTTTGTAAGACTTTAAAATTTTCTCCCTTCCTCACTTACCTCTCCCCTCCTCAAGACAGATGTAGGTTAAATATGTGCAATCGTTTTAAACATATTTCCATATTTGTCATATTGTAAAAGAAAAATCAGACTACAAGGGAAACTAAAAACTAACAATTTAAAAACAACCATCTATCAATTTTTGGTGTAAGTCAAAGAATATTCACAGTTATCAAAAAAGGTCATTTAAATACTCCTTCCTTATCCAACTACATATCTGTTAAATGCTGGATTTTCTCTATGTATTTCAACCAAAGCAATATACTAAAATTGACAATTACAGCCAGGATAAGGACACCTGGAATATATAAGGATTACATATTAGTATGTGTAATATACTGTGCTTATCACTAGACCTAGGAAATATATCCATTCCCATGCCTGAGAAGAATTCTTGATATTGTTCACTATTACTATTATTATTAATAATTATTACATTACTATTATTATATTATTGAGTCTTTCCACTTTGTATTGGTTTCTTTCTGCCCTCAGCCAGCTTCTATGAGGATTTTATACTTCTCTTACTCTTATGTAGATCTGGTTATATCACTCTTTTGTTCAAAAACCTCCTATTATACCATATAAAGTTAAGATTTCTCAGTTTGACATTCAAGGTTGTCTAGAACTGTGAAGACTGAGTTAACACCCTGGATGCCTTGGAATCAGCCAGAGTCAGAATAAGCAAAAGCCCCTGGTCTTTATTCTTGATCTTCAGGCTCCAACCATTGACAGCTTCTGAAGTCTCTGAAGAGGAGACTTCAAACAATGAGGAGACTAAAAGCAGATTGTCTCCAGAGGAATCTCTAAGAGGGATATGATCTGCTCCTCAATATATAAGACTCTCATAGAGGAAATCAAAAAGGCTCTCACAAGAGAGATAGAAGAGAAATGGGAAAAGGAAAGGGAAGCTTGGCAAGAGAGTCTGGAGAAGAAGTCATCCCACTTATTTAAACACAGGGGATAAAGAGATCAAATCATTGAGAAATAAAATTAGTGAGCTGGAAAAAGAAAACAGCTCTCTAAAAAATAAAATTGATGAAATGGAAAAAAATTCCATAGAAGATAAAAATTCAATTGGACAATTACAAAAAGATATTAAAAAAGTGAGTGAAGAAAATACATCATTGAAAATTAGAATGGAACAAGTAGAAATGAATGATTCAAGGAGAAACCAAGAAGTAGTCAAGCAAAACAAGAAAAATGAAACAATTGAAAAGAATGTCAAGTACTTTATTGGAAAGAACAACAGACCTGGAAAACAGATCCAGGAGAGACAATTTGAGAATAATTGGACTCCCTGAAAAATGTGAGGAAAAAAAAGAGCCTGGACATTATTTTCCAGGAAATTATCAAAGAGAACTGCCCAGACGTTTTGGAAACAGAGGGTAAAATAGACATTGAAAAAATTCATCAATCACCTACTGAAAGGGACCCTAAAATCAAAACGCCAAGAAATATAGTGGCCAAGTTCAAGAACCATCAGGCAAAGGAAAAAATAATGGAAGCTTCTAGAAAAAAGCAATTCAGATATGGAGGAGCCACAATAAGAATAACCCAGGATCTTGCAGTGTCCACATTAAAAGAATGAAGGGCCTGGAATATGATATTCCAAAAGGCTAAGGAACTTGGTATGCAGCCAAAAATAACTTACCCAGCAAAAATGAGCATCGTTTTCCAGGGAAGAAGATGGACATTTAACAAAATAAATGAATTCCATCTATTCTTGATGAAAAAACCAGATCTAAACAAAATATTTGATCTTCAAATACAGAACTCAAGAGATTTCTAAAAAGGTAAAAAGAAATCTTGAGAACTATATTTCTGCCATAAAGATATGTAAAGAACACATGTATAATTTATCCTAGAAACTAGAGGTGGAAAGGAAATTATACCATAAAAAAGGGTAAAGTGGTGGTACTACATTTCATGAAGAGGCAAATATATATCTGAGAGAAAGAAAGGAGGGGGATGAACATAGTGTTTATCAATAGACATATTCGTTTATTGTGAAACTTCTTTCACTTCATTGAAAAGTGAGAGGGAAGGAGTAAACTAAGGGGAAGGGAATACAGAAATTGTGAGAAAAAGGGGTAAAATAGGAAGAGGAACTTTAAGGTGGGGAAGGGATACTAAAAAGGGAGGGCTGTGAAAAGCAAGTGGTGTTCACAAGTTTAATACTGGGTAGGGGGGTAAGAGGGAAAGAAAGGAGAAGAGCATAAGTAGGGGTTAACAGGATGGCAAGCAATATAGAATTAGTCATTTTAACCATAAATGTGAATGGGGTAAACTCCCTCATAAAGAGGAAGCAGTTAGCAGACTGGGTTAAAAGCCAGAATCCTACTATATGTTGTTTACAGGAAACACACCTGAAACAGGGTGATACATTCAAAATAAAAGTAAAAGGGTGGAGCAGAATGGTGAAGCCAAAAAAAAAGCAGGGGTAGCCATCCTCATCTCAGATCAAGCCAAAACAAAAATTGATCTAATTAAAAGAGATAAGGAAGGGCATTATATCCTGCTAAAGGGTAGCATAGATAATGAAGCAGTATCACTATTAAACATATATGCACCAAGTGGTGCAGCATCTAAATTCTTAAAAGAGAAATTAAGAGAGCTGCAAAAAGAAATAGACAGCAAAACTATAATAGTGGGAGATCTCAACCTTGCACTCTCCGAATTAGATAAATCGAACCACAAAATAAATAAGAAAGAAATCAGGTAAATAGAATACTAGAAAAGTTTGATATGATAGATCTTTGGTAAAAGCTAAATGGAGACAGAAAGGAGTACACTTTCTTCTCAGCAGTTCATGGAACCTATACAAAAATTGATCATATACTAGGACATAAAAACCTCAAAATCAAATGAAGTAAGGCAGAAATAGTAAATGCATCCTTTTCAGACCACAATGCAATGAAAATTACATTTAATAAAAAGCCAGAGGAAAATAGACCAAAAAATAATTGGAAACTAAATAATCTTATACTAAAGAATGATTGGGTAAAACAGCAAATCATAGACATAATTAATAACTTCACCCAAGAAAATGACAATAATGAGACATCATACCAAAATGTGTGGGATACAGCCAAAGCAGTAATAAGAGGAAGTTTTATATCTCTAGAGGCCTACTTGCATAAAATAGAGAAAGAGAGGGCCAACGAATTGGGCTTACAACTAAAATTGCTAGAAAAGGAACAAATTAAAAACCCCCAGACAAACACGAAACTTGAAATTCTAAAAATAAAAGATGAGATTAATAAAATTGAAAGTAAAAAAATTATTGAATTAATTAATAAAACTAAGAGTTGGTTCTATGAAAAAACCAACAAAATAGATAAACCCTTAGTAAATCTGATTTTAAAAATGAAAGAGGAAAAGCAAATTATTAGTTTTAAAAAGGAAAAGGGAGAACTCACCACTAATGAAGAGGAAATTAGAACAATAGTTAAGAGCTAAGAGCTACTTTGCTCAACTTTATGCCAATAAATTTGATAACTTAAATGAAATGGAAGAATACCTTCAAAAATATAGCTTGCCCAGGTTAACAGAGGAAGAAGTAAATAGTCTAAATAGTCCCATTTCAGAAAAAGAAATAGAACAAGCTATTAACCAACTCTCTAAGAAAAAATCCCCACAACCAGATGGATTTACATGTGAATTCTACCAAACATTTTAAGAACAACTAACTCCAATGCTATATAAACTATTTGAAAAAATAAGGATTGAAGGAGTCCTACCAAATTCCTTTAATAACACAGACATGGTACTGATACCTAAAGTAGGTAGGCTGAAAACAGAGAAAGAAAATTATAGATCAATCTCCCTAATGAATATTGATGCTAAAATCTTAAATAAAATATTCACAAAAAGACTACAGAAAATCATCCCTAGGATAATACACTATGACCAAGTGGGATTTATACAAAGAATGCAGGGCTGGTTCAATATTAGAAAAACTATTAGCATAATCGACTATATCAATAACCAAATTAACAAAAACCATATGATCATCTCAATAGATGCAGAAAAAAACATCTGATAAAATTCAACATCCATTCCTATTAAAAACACTTGAGAGTATAGGAATAAATGGATTATTCCTTAAAATAATAAGGAGCATATAGTTAAAACCATCAGTAAACATCATATGTAATGGTGATAACCTGGAACCTTTTTCAGTAAGATCAGGAGTGAAACAAGGTTGCCCACTATCACCATTACTATTCAATATTGTACTAGAAATGCTAGCCTTGGAAATAAGAGCCGAGAAAGAGATTCAAGGAATTAGAGTAGGCAATGAGGAAATCAAACTATTACTCTTTGCAGATGACATGATGGTATACTTAGAGAACCTCAAAGACTTTGTTAAAAAGCTATTAGAAATAATTCAGAACTTTAGCAAAGTTGCAGGATACAAAATAAATCCACATAAATCCTCAGCATTTTTATACATTACCAACACAATCCAACAGCAAGAGATACAAATAGAAATTCCATTCAAAATAACGGTCGATAGTATAAAATATTTGGGAATATATCTACTAAATGAAAGTCAGGAATTATATGAGCAAAATTACAAAACACTTGCCACAAAAATAAAGTCAGATATTCTTGGTCTTTAGGATAGAAATGAAGGGGATGGACTCAGACTCTCCACGACCTCCCTTCTCTTCATCTACCACCAAAGTGACCCTGGTTTGTTTTACTCCACCTCCTAATTCCTCCTACAATTATTTGTATACACCAAAAGATCAAGCCAGCACAGAATAGTGGGAAGGGCCATTTTGCAAGCATATGCTAATAGAGTATTGTCCAATCAGTAATTAGCCTTAAGTGCTTGGTTGTCTGATTCCAGTGCATCAACTCAGAATTTCAGCCCTTTACATAGAACCTAGAACTACCTTGCCTTTACAAAATTTTCTTATAATCTTCTCTCTTCACTCTGAATTGATGCACTGGTCTATTTGCCATCGTCTCCATATGTCCCTTATTTTTCTATACTCATGACTTTAAATATTCTTCTCTATCTCTAGAAGGTCTTCTTCCTACTTTATTATTGACAGCCTAATCATTCTATAAATCCTAATTCAAATATGTAATGGTGATAAACTGGAACCTTTTCCAGTAAGATCAGAAGTGAAACAAGGTTGCCCACTATCACCATTACTATTCAATATTGTACTAGAAATGCTAGCCTTGGAAATAAGAGCCAAGAAAGAGATTCAAGGAATTAGAGTAGGCATTGAGGAAATCAAACTATCACTCTTTGCAGATGACATGATGGTATACTTAGAGAACCCCAAAGACTTTGTTAAAAAGCTATTAGAAATAATTCAGAACTTTAGCAAAGTTGCAGGATACAAAATAAATCCACATAAATCCTCAGCATTTTTATACATTACCAACACAATCCAACAGCAAGAGATACAAAGAGAAATTCCATTCAAAATAACGGTCGGTTTTTGTTTCTTCTCAATTAGTAGTAATTCCACCCTTCACCCTCCTCCAAAGACTCACTATTTTTCTTCTTCTTCTTCTTCTTCTTCTTCTTCTTCTTCTTCTTCTTCTTCTTCTTCTTCTTCTTCTTCTTCTTCTTCTTCTTCTTCTTCTTCTTCTTCTTCTTCTTCTTCTTCTTCTTCTTCTTCTTTTCTTCTTCTTCTTCTGCATTTTGTATTATTTGTAGTTATTTGTGCATCATGCCAGTCTGTAGATTTTTTCAGAGTGAAGACTGATCCATTTCCATCTTTGTTATCTTCTTCCATGCCTAGTATACTTCTCTTTACACTCTCAATGCTAAATAAATGAGTGTTGGATTACTGAACTTAATTATTCAGGATGAAGTCATTGAATCCAAACCATGCTTGATATGTAATTTTCTGGCAAGAATATTTAATCTCTGGCTAAGATGACAAGAAAAGATAATGACAAATGTTGGAGGGGTTGTGAGAAAATTGGGACACTGATACATTGTGTGAATAATTCTAACCACTCTGGAGAGCAATTTGGAACTATGCTCAAAAAGCCATCAAACTGTGCACACCCTTTGATCCTGCAGTGTTACTACTGGGCTTATATCCCAAAGAGATCTTAAAGAAGGAAAAGGAACCCACATGTGCAAAAATGTTTGTGGCAGCCCTTTTTGTAGTGGCTAGAAACTGGAAACTGAATGGATGCCTATCAATTGGAGAATGGCTGAATAAATTGTGGTATATGAATGTTATGGAATATTATTGTTCTGTAAGAAATGACCAGCAGGATGATTTTAGAGAGGCCTGTAAAGACTTGTATGAACTGATACTAAGTGAAATGATTATTATACATAGCAACAAGAAGATTATATGATAATCAATTCTGATGGATGTGGCTCTTTTCAACAACGAGATGATTCAAACCAGTTCCAATTGTTTAGTAATGAAGAGAGTCAGCTACACCCAGAGAGAGAACTATGGAAAATGAGTGTGGACCACAACATAGCATTTCCACTCTTTCTGTTATTGTTTGCTAGCATTTTTGTTTTCCTTCTCAGGTTTTTCCTTTCTTTCTAAATCTAATTTTTCTTGTACAGCAAGTACAACTATAAATATATATACATATATTGGAGTTAGCATATATTTTAACATATTCAACATGTTTTGAACTACCTGCCATCTAGGGGCAGGTGTGAGAGGAATGGGGGGGGGGGAAGAGGAGAAAAGTTGGACCAGAGGTTTTGCAAGGGTCAATGTTGAAAAATTACCCATGCATATGTTTTGTAAATAAAAAGCTATAATAAAAAAATAAATAAACATTTACCAAGCAAAAAAAAAAAAAAAAAAAGATCTTTGAAGACCAGATGAGGAAACATTCTTCCCATCTCTCAATATAGTGGTGGAGGACTATGAGGGCAGGATGTTGTCACATTGTCTAATCATCACAGGGTATTTTTGCTTAACTTTTTTTCTTTGTTATAAGAGAGGTATCAGATTTGATGATAAAAGGATTTATTTCCTGAACCAAAAGGCATCAATAAAATTTATTTTGGGAAAAAAAAAAAAAAAAAAAAAAAAAAGGTCCCATCCCCTCTCTTCACCTCAACGTATAGCTGTGAACAACACTTCAGCATTGCATTTTTTTTCTGCTGAGACAATTGGGGTTAAGTTGCCCAGGGTCACACAGCTAGGAAATGTTAAGTGTCTGAGGTCAAATTTGAACCCAGGTCCTCTTGACTTCAGGGTTGATGCTCTATCCACTGCACCATGTAACTGCCCATCATTGTAAATTTTTGAACTTCAAGTCAAGGCTTTTGCTACAAAGCCTTTCATCAATGGCTTATTACAGTTGTGTGTTTCCTGGAAATCATGTTACTACTGTAGAATTCTAATGGCTTACATGAGATCTCTTCACAGGATATTTTTGTGTGAGCAGAACAAGGCAATGTTAATAATCATACAATCTTGTCTCAGACAGAATAATCTGAGAACTACCTTTATCTGTAAATAGATTGTGGATTCAGACTGGGCAACTAAGTGGCACAGTGAATAAAGTGCAGGGTTTGGAGTTCGGAAGACTCATCTTCCTAAATTCAGATTTGACCTTTGATACTTCCTAGCTGAGTAAGCTTGAACAAGTCACTTAGCCCTGTTTGCCTCCATTTCCTCATTTGTAAATTGAACCAAAGAAGGAAATGGGAAATTATTCCAGTATCCTTTCCAAGAAAACCCCAAAAGGGGTTTAAAAAAAAAGTCGAGAAAAACAATTCAAGAACAAGATTGATGTACTCATCCCTGCAGAAGAGCCAAGTTAACCCTACGATAGTTAGGAACAATTATCAGGGACTAAGGGAAGAACCTTCAGGAAAAATGAACATCGGCTAAGATTCAAGAAAAGGTAAACCCCAGGCTAAACCAGCACAGAGCAAAATTTCTCAATAATATAACAAAAGGAGTTGGGAAGTATGAAATATAAAGTTAGAAGAGTTAACCCAGAGTTAAGTAGAACTCAATACAAAGGAACAGTTAGATGTGTGGAAAAGAAAGTTGCTCTTTTCCTCCACATAAATCAGAGCAACTATAATCAATCAATTCTGTATCTAAACCATCATTGCTAATAAAAAAAATGGAAACAGGTTTAAAACAAAGGAAAACTGAATTTAAGATTTGTTCTCTCTGCAACAAGAGGGCAACACAGCACTTCCCACTTAGCCACCTGATATTGCAATGAGCAGTGACTCTGGCACCATTTCCTTGATGCCTTCAACTCTTAATTTGCATTGAAACTTCCCCAAAGGCTACAGTGTTGAAGTAAAGCAAAGTAGAGTTAGTGTTGTTCAGTTCTATCTGAATCATTGTGACCTCATTTGGGATTTTCTTGGCAAAGATACTTTCTGATTCTTTGAGCTGTTATTGCTTTCCCCATAAGAAACATATTGGATTTCTTTTACATCTAAATGTAACACCTTATCTTTTATGTTTATGTTGTATATGTCTATATGCACATGTATTTATTTCAGTCATTTCTGACTCTTCATGAACTCATATAGAGTTTTCTTGGCAAAGACATTGGAAGAGTGCCATTTATTTCTTCAGCTCATTTTGTAGATGAAGCAAACAGGGATAAGAAACAATTTATGGAAGAGCATTCTAAGCTCCTACTGGTCTGATCAGCCACAGTTAAAAACACTAATTTGACTTTACTGTAGTAATATCATTTTGGTTCTCTTCAAGAATGAAGGACAACAATGGATATCAGTTGAAACTATTCATTTTCCATCTTCATTCAGACTCATACCATTCTCCCCTCTACCCCCTACCGCACCTTTTTCTTGAATAACATATCCAGAGACTTTTTTTCATCTATGTGTTCTGGTCCACATCAACCCATCTCTAAGATAGTTTCTTCAGGCAAAGGGAAACATCTCTGAGTCTTGAAGCTTTAATCCATTTCTCTATCATCCTGGAACTCACAGTCAAGTGCTAAGGACTTTGTCAGGAGAATTCCTCCCTTTCCCCTCACCCCCCCCCCCCCCCTTGCTACATAGCAAGCAAGAAAATACATTTGTCTCTAAGAACAGCTTTAAATGTTGGTGTTACATGACTTGTGTAAGGTCCCACAGCTAGCAAGTATTAAGTGTCTAAAACTGAACTCTAACTCAGGTCTTCTGATTCCTAGACTAGTGTCCTCTCCACTTTGCCATCTAGCTGCTAGTTTCTTAGATGTAGGATCTAGAGTCAGGAAACCCTGGATTCAAATCCCATTTCAGACACTCTTCAACTGTGTGACTCCAGGCAAGTCACTTAACTCTGAATGCCTCAGTTTTCTCATCTGCAAAAATGATCTAGAGAAAGAAATGGCAAACCATCCAGTGTCTCTGCCAAGAAAATCCCAAATGGGGACATACAGAGTCAGAAATGACTGAGCAATAAATATTTGTGTATATTGATATATACAACATAGACATAAAAGAGATAAAAGGTGTTATGAGTGGAAATTGTGCAAGTGAACTTTAACTGAAACTTCTTCAAGGATAATATCCCTTAAAACACTTTTCAATGTAGGTTACCTCCCCACAACTTACATGTTCAAGAGGAGAGTTTGGTATACTTTATACTTCTCAGATAAATCTGCTAGTTATCTCTTCAAAGTTCATGTAATTGTATTGTAGTATCTCATTCATGTTATGTTATCTCCCCACCCCTAATTTGTTCTCTATTTTCTTCACAACTTTAGCACCTAATTTACTATGTTTGATATAATAAGACTATCTTGGAAAGAGTGAGTTCTCCTTCGCTGTTGTCAAGTTGGGGCTAGATAGCCACTTTCCAAAGAGGCTGTAGAAGGAATTTCTGTTAAGGTAGATTGACAGAGCAGTAGTGAACTGAACCAGCTACACCCAGCAAAAGAACTCTAGGAGATGACTATGAACCACTACATAGAATTTCCAATTCCTCTAATTTTGTCTGCCTGCATTTTGGATTTTCTTCACAGGCTAAATGTACACTATTTCAAAGTCTGATTCTTTTTGTTCAGCAAAACAACTGTTTGGTCATGTATACATATATTGCATTTAATTTATACTCTTAACATATTTAACATGTATTGGTTGACCTGCCATCTGTGGGGGGTGGGGAGGAAGGAGGGGAAAAATTGGAACAAAAGGTTTGGCAACTATCAATGTTGTAAAATTACCCATGCAAATATCTGGTAAATAAAAGCTATTAATAAAAAATTTTTTTAAAAAAGGTATAGATTGGCCTTGACCCATGATCTTTCTTCCATTTCTGAAATTCTACAATTCATTTCTACTCCATCCTCTGGCATCATTTTTGGGGATTTTTATCATATTAAAGTTTTCTCTATCTTGTTATTACTTTTCATCTCTGATAATTTTCCCATCCATTCCTGTAATCCTGTATTGACCTAGTAATCTCTGTCTCACTAGCATGTGAATTTGTATCAACCTTAAGCCCTGACCTTTGAAATTTTACTTCTGACCACAACCTTCAATCTCTCTATTTCTCTCACTCTCAGAAACAATACCTCTCTTTTACCTCTGATTAGTCTCCTTCTCTGTGTCTACCATTTTGTCTTGCTTTTCTACCCGGGCTTGAGACCATGGTTAGTTACATCATCTCTTCACTTGCACAATTTCCACTCATATTACCTTTTATCTCTTTTATGTCTATGTTGTATAAATCAATATACACAAATATTTATTGCTCAGTCATTTCTGACTCTGTATGCCCCCATTTGGGATTTTCTTGGCAGAGACACTGGATGGTTTGCCATTTCTTTCTCTAGATCATTTTACAGATGAGAAAACTGAGGCATTCAGGGTTAAGTGACTTGCCTAGAGTCACACAGTTAAAGAGTGTCTGAGATGGGATTTGAATCCAGGGTTTCCTGACTCTAGATCCTACATTATGTCACCTAGTTCCAAAGAAATTAGCAGCTAGATGGCAAAGTGGAGAGGACATCAGTCTAGGAATCAGAAGACCTGAGTTAGAGTTCAGTTTTAGACACTTAATACTTGCTAGCTGTGGGACCTTACACAAGTCATATAACTTCAATTGCCTCAAAAAAAAAAAAAAAAAGAAAGAAAGAATTTTTTTTTTTTTTAAATGAGTAGAAGGAAATGACATAGGACAAAACTAAACTGAGAGAAAGATTTGATGTTCTTTCCCTGCCTTGCTACAATCTTGGCTTTTCATATATTTTAGTGATTGGGAAATTTTTCTAGGCTCTTTCTTGTCTCTTCTTGTCTCTCCTCATTTCCCTTCTTCTAGTTAGCTATGAGCAGAACTAATTTCTTTACAAGGCCAAATTCCTTTGCAAAAGTTTAGTTTCCCACAAATCACTGAGAACTAAAGATCTTTGTAATCCTTAAGATTATGCTCCAGTAAAGTAGTTCTCAGATAATTGGTATCTATTTGCTTATTTCTTATCTTTGTTCTACCTATTTCACAATAAAGACTTCTCCCCTTGTATTCAAAAATTACATCAAAATTTTGATCCTCTCCTCATACTAAAACCCTATGTATCCCTAAAAGAGCTAGTTCCCCAATATTTTAATCCATTCATTTAATAAAATAGACCCTTACATATTCCCCTTCCTCTCAAGATCCTAACTCGTCCCAACAATCTGCCAAGGGTCTTTCTGTGATGTCTTTTATCTCTGATGTCTTTTATCTCATTCATATTGATACCTACTAATACAATTACTTTTCCCAATACATAGGCCAAGCACAAAAAAGGGAGTAGTACTGCTAGCATGCAATCCCTAGCCCAAATAGTCAAAAATCCAATAGTCTACAGAATCGACTTTCTCTCTTATCACAGCTCCATTTCTTACTGTGTGTCTTGGTACCTGAACTGCAGAAACTAGGCTGAAAGAAAAATTAATCTCATTATAGCCAGGCATAAGAAAATATGCTTAAATTCTGTAATCTTCAAAACAATTTTTCAGAGATCATATTCAGAAAACAAATGAGATCTCAGTTTCCCCCTCTTAGAGACAACCATGTTGGAATTTCCTGAAAATTGTTTTCTTTCTCCAGTGGTTTATTTTATTTTATTTTAAATTTATGGAATAAAATAAACTTTCCATGATATAATAAAAAAGATGATTGCACATAAAACTGCAAATTTATTATGTACAACTTGCTATTCCTTTTAAATCTATGATAAAGTTATCACATTTTTTTTTCTTTTTTTTTCTCCCGCCCATTCCAGAGATGGCTACCAAAAGATACATGTATATACATACATATAACATATGTATATATGGAGACATATGACATGTATATATACATATATAATCATTCTATACATCCATCTATTTATCAGTTCTTTCTCTGGATGCAGATAGCATTTTCCTTTATGTGTGCTTTATAGTTAACTTGGGCATTTATAGTAATTTATAATATAATTTGTGTAATTATAATTTATAATAATAATTTAAATGACTCATTTGTTCAAAGTTGGTCTTAAAACAATATTGCTATTACCATATGTAATGTTGTCTTGGTTCTGCTCATTTCATTTTTCACTATTTCATGCAAGTTTTTCCATGTTTTTCTAAAATCAAAGAGTGCATCATTTTTTATAGCATAATAGTATTCCATCATAATCATATACCAGAACTTATTCATCCATTCCCCAATTTATTGTTTACTTATTCCTTCACATAAAGAGTCAAAAGCAGACATGTGATCAGATATTACAAGCTCATCCCCAGGCATTAATAGGAAGACAATAGGGCTGTCAAAGAGAGGAGAGCAGGATAATAACTACTTCAAATATTTATTTAAAGTACTCTCATGCTAAAGAGAGAATAGACTTATTTAGCTTGGCTTAAAAGGCCAGGACTAAGAGTAATGAATAGAAGTTACAAAAAAGAAAATGTAGGTTTGCCAGCAAGAAAATTTGCTGACAATTATAATGGAATGGACTGCCTTCAGAGATGATGGCATCTTTCTCCTTAGAGGTCTTCAAGCTAGATGATGTTTATTTGAAAAGTATGAGAGAAATTTTGTTCAAATCCAGGTTGACCTAGCTGGCCTCTGAGATTCTTTTCACCTCTAAAATTCTGTGCCCTTTGTACCTTCCGACTGAAGGTTATCTCCTATATATAGATTGTTCATACATAGTTGTTTACACTTTGTCTCTCCCATTAGACTAAGCTGGGGGATCTTTCCACCAAATGAAGAGGAAATTAGAGAAATAATAAGGAGTTACTTTGCCCAACTTTATGCCAATAAATTTGATAACTTAAGTGAAATGGATGACTTCCTCCAAAAATATAGGCTTCCTAGATTAACAGAGGAGGAGATAAATTGCTTAAATAGTCCCATTTCAGAAAAAGAAATAGAACGAGCTATTAATCAACTCCCCAGGAAAAAATCCTCAGGACCAGATGGATTTGCATGTGAATTCTACCAAACATTTAAAGAACAATTAGCTCCAATGTTATATAAACTATTTGAAAAAATAGGGAATGAAGGAGTCCTACCAAACTCCTTTTATGACACAGACATGGTACTGATACCTAAACCAGGTTGATCGAAAACTGAGAAAGAAAATTATAGACCAATTTCCTTAATGAATATTGATGCTAAAATCTTAAATAAGATATTAGCAAAAAGACTTCAGAAAATCATCCCCAGGATAATACACTATGATCAAGTAGGATTTATACCAGGAATGCAGGGTTGGTTTAATATTAGGAAAACTATTAGTATAATTGACCATATTAATAATCAAATTAATAAAAACCATATGATCATCTCAACAGATGCAGAAAAAGCATTTGATAAAATCCAACATCCATTCCTACTAAAAACGCTTGAGAGTATAGGAATAAATGGACCATTAGACTAAGCTGCTTAACAGTAAAGATTATTTTTCCCTCTTTCTTTGTAGCCCCAGTTCTTATTATAGTGCCAGTTCAGAGAAGACATTTAACAAATACTGATTCACTTAATTTACTGATTTGCCTGTGGTCTGACAGTTAATAATCATATACCACAAATTAGTTTCAGAGCCACAAATGGCTCCAGTCCCCCTGACTCCAAAGCCTAGAGTTCTTAAAATTACATCTCATCATCTTCATGAATGGCTAAAAATAAAACCCAGGTCAGGTTGGGAATAGTAAAAGCTTAACCAGAATAGTATTATTATCATGAATTTATAGATGAAAAACTTGAGGCTGAGGGAAGTTGAGAGACTTTCCTACATAGTATTAAGTGGCAGGGGAGGGTCTTGTATTCCTAAACTCCAAATGATGATAGCTAACATTTATATGTGTAGTGCTTCAAGATTTGCAAAGCACTATTTTTCATAGAGGGACATTGTTGTTATTTGTCCTTCATTCTTGAAGAAGAACATGACATTAGGAGGTGATGTCATGACATTTTAAGGGAGGGAGGGCTGTGCAAAATCACCAGTCTCACTTTCTTTTCCAGAGTCTTCTGGGTCCAGAAGCAAGATAGAGATCAGGATAACTCCAAATCTATTATATATCATACTGTTATTTCATGATAGTGTCTCAAAAAATTTCACATATAGACATACCAATATGCACATAATTAAACAAGACATATTCTCTAAGATATGTTCTTTAAAAACACACACACATATAGATTTATCACTGACCATAACAAAGCAGCTTTTTCAACTCTGACCAATTTCTTGCTATCTTCCAAAGAGAACTCACATCTTATGAGGAAGTCATTATCCTTCATATTTTTTAGATTCTTTCCACAGCACATTTGACTCTTGCCTACCTGAGTAAGTCAGGGGATTTGACTGAGGGGCACAGCTCTCTCACTCTTACAGATGAGGTACCCCACACTCATATAGTACAACAGTCATATAGTCTTGTTTTTCTAGCGGGCCCAATCCCTTGCTTTGTGGAAAATGCTTAAAGGAATTCTATCCAGATCTATACAAGAATAGGTAGTAAGGAAGATGGATTTGATTCAAATTATTTTAATGATCTCCCTTTGAAAGTTTGCATTTATGGATACCACTCTCAATCTATAGTGTTTACAGGTTGTCCTCTCTAGCAAGGTTGCTAAACTGTGTATGTGTGATCCATGTGTAGTTACCCTTAATCAAAATCTTATATGGTGTAAACTTTCCAGACAAAGCCAAACCTCCTTTCTAGTTTGTCCTCCTCTATCAAATATCTTAATAATAATTTTTTTCAAAACTTTTTCATACTTTGGGGTTTGTTCTTGTAAACAACACTTATTTCTATAATATAAATAGAACAGTAAAATAAAGCCAAATATGGAATAATTACAATCACCAATCTTGTTCCTAAAGAAAAGATAGAGAAATGCACCCTTTTCCTTTCCTTCAAAGTATGTGTGTATTGAGGGAATTATGGGTGTAGAATGTGGCACTGATTGTTGAATTTAGTTGCTATGTAAAGTTACTTTTGCTTAATCACTTTTCTTTCTTTCTAGCAGCCCTCAGAATTTCATTTCTTTTGTAATATACTATTCCATTGCTTTCCGCAATTTCACATAGTTTATGGAATAATCTTGTGAAATTTTAATTTCTTTTCCTTCAAATTTGAAGATTTTCCTTCTGGCTGCTTACAATTTTTACACTGAAATTATTGTTTAACAATTATGTGCCTTAGAGTTTGAAATGTGTTTTTGTCTTTCTGGTGCTATTTTTGTAGATTCTCTCTCTTGATCTGGCTCTGTAATCAAAAGTCCTGGGCAATTTTCTTTTATTATTGCCTACATCATTATATTCAGATTTTTTTATTTTTTAAATTTATGATCTTTTGGAAGATTTATGATTCTGAAGTTATTTGAATATTCTATCTTCAAGGTCAGACACTTTGGTTTATATAGAATTCAGGCATTTAAAAATTGTCCATTGTTTCTCATTATAATCTATTAATCTCTCACTTTTAAAAGAAATTCTCCATCATAGATTCATTCCCACCCCCTAATCTCCTGACTATATTTTAAAATTCTGCATTGAGAGCTCTAAGTTCTGACCTAAATTCATTTATTATTTTTTTTCTCTTATGAATTTAATTTCTCTTTTGAATTATTGTATAGTTTCTTCTTCTTGTTCATTCAATCTTGGGAATCCCTAGGATTTTATATTTCTTTTTTTTATTATTATTATTATAGGTTTTTATTTACAAGATATATGCATGGGTAATTTTACAGCACTGACAATTGCCAAGCCTTTTGTTCCAATTTTTCCTCTCCTTCCCCCCCACTCTCCTCCCCCAGATGGCAGGTTGACCAATACGTTACATATATTAAAGTATAAATTAAATACAATATATGTAACATGTCCAAAAGTTATTTTGCTGTACAAAAAGAATCAGACTTTGAAATAGTGTACAATTAGCCTGTGAAGGAAATCCAAAATGCAGGCGGACAAAATTAGAGGGATTGGGAATTCTATGTAGTGGTTCATAGTCATCTCCCAGAGGTCTTTTGCTGGGTGTAACTAGTTCAGTTCATTACTGCTCTATTGGAACTGATTTTGTTCATCTCATTGTTGAAGATGTTTAAGATTCTGATGTCCATCAGAATTGATCATCATATGATATTGTTGTTGAAATATATAATGATCTCCTGGTCCTGCTCATTTCACTCAGCATCTGTTTATGTAAGTTTCTCCAGGCCTTTCTGAAATCATCCTGCTGGTTATTTCTTACAGAACATTAATATTCCACAATATTCATATACCACAATTTATTCAGCCATTCTCCAATTGATGGGCATCTAGTCAGTTTCCAGTTTCTGGCCACTACAAAGATGGCTGCCACAAACATTCTTGCATTTACAGGTCCCTTTCCCTACTTTAAAATCTCTTTGGAATATAAGCCCAGTAATAACACTGCTAGATCAAAGGGTACACACAGTTTGATAACCTTTTGAGCATAGTTCCAAATTGCTCTCCAGAATGGCTGGATGTATTAACAATTCCACCAACAATGTATCAGTGTCCCTGTTTTCCCACATCCCCCCCAACATTCTGAATTTAGGATTTTCTATGTCATCAAGCATTGGTTCACTTTCTTTTGTATAAATATTTGTTCAAAACATTTGTTGCTTCATTTTTCTTTCTGGTTTTAAGATCCTTTTTGCTGATTTATCAACTTTTGCCATCAGGCTTTTATTTGGGCAGGTTTTTGTTGTTATTGTTGAATTCATTGATGATTGTCTTTTTTTTTTTACTTCTCCATTTCTGGCCCTTCCCCTTTTGCTGGTAGATAGACCTTCAAAGCTGGTCTGCAAGTCCATTTCAGCACATTCATGTTAGGGGAATATAGGATAGGCTAGCCTTGTTCCTTGCCCTGAGTATTCTTTGTTGACCTCACTTGGGTCAAGGCTTTGTTCTTTTGTCTTTAGACTTTTTGCTGTCTCTCTAGCTTGATTCCTTCCTCTATTCACCTTTCTTATGGCTAGGCAGAATCACTGTCTCTTGTTTGTTGTAGAGTGGACATAGAGTGTGTGGGAATGGATGAGAGATCTAGTTAAGTTCTGAGATCCTATGAGGTAGGTGCCTCACCTAGGGCTGCTCCCTAGTCAAAAGGCAGCCTGCTCCATTCTTCCTTTCCTTAAGTTTCATGTGGATAGGAAGATTGGAATGGGAATATTATAGTAGAGCAGCAGTTTGCAGCAACAGGGACTTCCTTAAATGAACTCTAAATGAGCATTAAGGATTATAGTTCTTGACTGTTAATTTACAAGTATTTTACTTTTGGGAGACTGACTCCCAAAAGTAGAGTTAGCTAAAAATTCTCTATATCCAATTCATAATTCCTTTATTGAGGAAGGTTAGAGAGTTAAAGTAGTTTGGAAAAATGGATTAATCTAGTTTCCTGGTTATAAGTTTGGAAGTCTCAGATAAAATTCTATAGAAGGTACAAGCCACCAAGATAAAACTTCAAGATAGCAAGGTGACCTGCTGTTTGAGATTTATAGAGTCATTATTTAGATATATTATGAGTCTGGGCCTTGAATATTATTTTTCTAAGGCATGTTTCTTTTGTAAAGCCTAATAAAAATACAATTTATTTGATTGAAATCAACCAAATCAATTCAGGCCTTCAGTCAGGGCCTCAATAAATGAATGTGGGTCCTTTTCCTTTCTTTATGATTTCCTTGGGACACAGATGTAGTAGAGACCTTGCTGGATCAAAGGGTATGCATGGTTTGACAGAGTATAGTTCCAGACTGCTTTCCAGAATGGTTGGATCATTTAAAGAATAATAATATGCCATTACTTTCACATATCATAATTTATTCAGCCATTCCCCATTTGATGGACATCTATTCATTTTCCAAAGAAATATTATTTTTCTAAGGCATATTTCTTTTGTAAAGCCTACTAAAATATAACTTATTTGATTGAAATCAAAATTAAACAAAAAAGCTTGAGAACCATTATAGCTCTGATATTGTAAAAACAGTGACCAGCTGGGATCCAATGTCCAGCTTCTCTCATTATTCTGTTGACTATCAGAAAGATGCAAGGGGAATTATGCTGTTTTTTATCTCACTCAACTGACATTTATAGCTAATATAGGTTGATACCTTCTCTGCAGTTTAAAGTCTGAGAGCTGCCTAAAGCAATGATAGATTAAACAACTTGGCCAGGGTAACATAAGACATTAATACACTACTAAAATTCAGAGTTGTTTATATATCTTATTAGATCTTTACAAATAATCCTCTGTGATTGGAAAATAGTTCTTTTTTATAGAGGAGGGAACTGAGACACAGTGAAGTAAATTATCCTAATTCTCACAAGAGATGAGTAGCAGAGTAGCAAAGAATTTGGTATCTATTGGGTGACAAGTCTAATATGCTTGAAATAACAGTAAAATAAGATAGGATATAGTTAAGTAGTAAATTATGTGATGCAGACTCTTAGTATTATATATTCCTAGCTCTGTTAAATAAAAAACTGAAATAAGATAAATGGGGGTCATAAGAGCTTGGAAAATGAATTTGATCTGAGACTTAAAGAATAGTTTGATTAAGCAAAGGGAAAGAGAGGTGATTCTGTGAAGGAGGATCTACAAGAAAGATGGCATGGAGATAAAACTTAAATATAACATGATGAAGGTACTGTTGAAGCAAGGTACTGATGATGACAAAAATGAATTTGAAAGTCATGCATGGCTATCTTGAAAGTCAATCAGATAGCCTGAGCTTTTCATAGTACAGGAAATAAGAAACCATGGAAGGTTTGAGTAAGGAATAGAATGAAGGAGTACTTAGGGAAAATGAATTTACCAAAAGCATCTAAATATTGGTTTAACTCAATCTTTCTTAATCTTTTTGTATTGAGGACTCCTTTGGAAGTCTGATAAATTCCATCATCACAGTGTTTTTAAAAGCATAAAATAAAATACATAGGATTATAAATGAAGCTAATTATATTGATTAGCAATTTTTAAAGAAGTTCATGCTTTCATATTAAGAACCCCTGCTTTAACTGAAATATTTAACCTGTTCGTATTTAATTTTTATATGTTAAAAGATGGGAATTCAAAGGCACTAATATTAATTTTTGTGTTATTTATAATACTGAGTATGGCATCGCCTGGGACAGTAATAGAGACTGGACCTATGATTTTGCTGATATGGGAAATTCAACAAAATAACTTCTTCCATCAACAGAGGCTAGCACCTTTTTAATTTGTCATCTTAGAAAACACTAGATGCATACACCTTTTATATATTCAAGCATAATGATTTTAATCCAGACATAAATTATCAATCTATATGACATTATTAAAAAACTAAATTATTTAAAAGGTCATTCGTTTTGTTCAGCCATTTTTTTTCCAGTCATATTCTACTCTTTGTGACCATTTGGGGTTTTCTTGGCAAAGAGTAGTTTGCAATTCCTTTTGTAACAGCTAGGCAATGTAGTGGACAGACTGCTAAGACCTAGATTCAGGAAAACTCATCTCCATTTCAAACAGAGCCTCAGACACTAGCTGTATAACCCTGAGCCAGTAAATTGTTTAACCATTTACCCCAGTTCCTCATCTGAAAAAAGGCCTGAAGAAGGAAATGGCAAGCCACTCCTCTATCTTTGCTCAGAAAAGCCCAATGGGGACACAAAGAGCCAAGTGAAATGACTGAAAGATGATTTTTTTCTTTTAAATTTTGAAGCCTCTATTTCCCAAAGGTTGGTTTACCTAACCCCTATTTCTTTACCATTTTTTCAAAAACCATTCCTGGATCCTGTGGTACTTAAACCTTAAATCTGTTGCTGTTTGTCCTTTGTTCTAGAAGAGGACCATGGGAGGTGATGTTATCCATGACACACAAGGGAACTGGATTGAAGTGAGGGAGGGCAGTGAAGGTCACTTGTCTTACTTTCTCCTCCAGAGTTATTTGAGTCCAGTGACAAGATATAGATCATAAGAACTGGAAATGGCCTTGAATGCAACAGGAGACCTTGACCTTTTTTAAGCTAGACCGCACCCATTCAGTAATTAAGGTGTGGTAGCAGTTGAGACAAAGAATTTCTTTTTTTCAGCTACTCCAAAAGGAAAAAAAAAAAAAAAAAAAAAAAAATCCAAATAAATAAATAAATAAATCTGGGAAGGAAAGGCTCTCAGGGTTTCTGGCCAAAACAGAAATGACAGCTATTTATATTCAATATGAGTTAATCAGGACTCAAACAATAACCAATTAGGGCTTGGCATAGGATCTTTTGATGACCAGTGAGAATCAGATTGGTTTGGTTTAAGGTATGGATCTTAAGAAAGAAATCTAGCCAGTAAACCCCAAAATATCTTGGGAGGTCCAAAAGGAAAGGAAAAAAATGCTTTTAAGAACATCTGTTAGGTAAGGCTGTGATAGCTTATGTAGGCAGAGAGGGAAGGGGAAGAAGGCTTCACATGCTGGCAGGACACTAAATGGCTGTGGAATTTTGGGTAAGTCATTTGTTAGTAAATCTTACCTATGCCCTCTGACATCTATATATTAATAAATGTTTCAGGGTATGCTGTTAAATATTTAAGAAACAGATTTCTGAAGGGAAATAAATGTAGACAGGACACATTTTTAAATTTAATCTACATTATTAATATTTTGTCCATCACTTAAAAAAAATTCTAAACAATCAACGAAACCATAAATCAATCGCATTTTGTTAGTATTTATTGATTTCTAATATGTAAATGTTCATTTTAAACTGGTTAGAGCCAGCTCCAGCATACTATTGATTAAAGTTTGAAAAGCACTTTATAAATATCTCATTTTGTTGTCACAACACTAATAACCTTGGCCCACTATAGTTAGGTGGCTTCAAATATGTTTCATTTATTTATCTGGATCTTTTCTACTATCCCATTTTGTAAATCTGGACCCATAATCAAATTAATGACTACTACTGCATAATGCTTTTGAATATGTTTATCAAAAGTCTAGAGTAACAGAACCCATGCTGTAAGATTCTCTTAAAGTAGAAAAGTTTTAAATAAAGACTCAGTAACATATGGTATCTGAAATCTGAGGACTTGGAACTTTATTCATTAGAAGGTTGGTAATTTTCAGCTATAATCACTGATTAAAATAAAACCAAAAAATCCCCAGTACCTAATGATACCTAGATTGATTGGAAGATTCTTAAGATAATTTTGAAGTAGTTGGGACTGTAAGGAATCAGTAATAATAATTATTAGCAAGCATTTATGGGGCACTTTAAATAGGAGTGTGCTGGTAAAAGTTTAACAACCAAAGTGCAGAAGAAAAAAATGAAGATAGGACGCATTTTAAAGTTTAATTTGCATTATCATTTTATCCATCACTTTAAAAAAATCTAGACAATCAACAAAACAAATCAGTCCTCCATATTGATTTCTGAGATGTAAATGCTCACAATGAAAAATTTTAAATTGGTTGGAATTATAATATACCACTGGTTAAAGTTTGAAAAGCATTTTACAAATATTATCTCATTTTATTTTCATAACTATGTGAACAATAGATGCTATCATAATCCTTATTTTGCAGATGAGGAAACTGAGGTTAAGTGAATTGCCCAGGGTCACACAGCTAGTAAGTAGCAGAGGCTGGATTTGGACTCAGGTCTTCCTGATTTTAGGTCCATTGTGCTCTATGCACTTTGCCACCTGGCTGCCTAAGTTCTATGTGGTTAATTCTCTCTAATAATGAAGACTGAAACCCATCATTTCACTCTTCCCCCTGTTCTGTATAATTATATTTATGAACACCCTTAAAATTGATATGAGGTCTGAACCCATCATTTTACTTTCCCCCCCATTCTGTGTAAGTATACTTTATATCCACCCTTAAATTTGATATGAGGTCCATTCAGTGTGCTGGGAACATTCATGTTCTCTTGACAGTATATGAATTCTAATGGATCACATAGACTCAACTATCCTATAAGGATCCCTTATTCTTGCCATATGATTGGTCCATTTTTTGTTTTGTTTTTAGGCCAGAGATGTCAAAAAGAATGGCACCTTTGTAGCCTGAACTAGATTCAAAAGTAATTAGGAAATATTTAACAAAATAAATATACAAGAGATAATGTTAATATGAGGTTTTCTAAATCAATATACAACTCTCAGGGATGCTTGTATATGGTTAGTATATGTATAAAGCATATATGGTTATACAACCAATACTGGTTGTATAAAGAAGTCTAATCCTACTTCTTTATGCATGAATTTGACACTACTGTTTTGCTTTGACTTATTCCCAGAAAATTAAAGAAAGTTCTCATTTTCTTTCAATTCCCTTCTTTCCATCAATGGATTTTTATATGAGAACTGCCTTCATATAGTGACCTTTCTCAAAGGATTTTAACCAATGAGTCAATTAACAACACCAGCAACTCTATACATTGTCCTATAAAAGTGGAAAACAATATATTAATTTATTTAAATGAAAATATAACACAAAAGTCATCCAAAACAAAAACATAATCAGTAGTTTAAGGTCATGCCAAGCAGGCCAGTGATCATCTGTCAGTCTAAGACTCCCCTCTAACCTGTTCTTCTTGAAAAGTGTGTAGGAGAGCTCTAGCTGAAGTGTAAACATCTATTCCTGAAAGATTTCTCCTGGCAAATTCCAGTGTATAAAACAGTCTTTTGTTTCCAGCTTATTCATTTAGACCTTCAGAATCTATTTTCTGACATCATTGATTGCAATTTGGTTGGTTTTTACTTACCAATTGATCACAGTTTATTCTTTAACAGGAAAAGTCATACTTTTCCCTTTGGCAAAGTTGGTCCCGTTAAATGTGACACAGATATAATTTTAAATAAGCACAAATTACAGATGAAAAAATACTATTTTCCCATCTAAATATATACTACTAGTTCTCTAGTAAGAATTTTAATCAGAAAAAAATGTAGCAATCCAAAGTATTGACAGGATGACAACATAGACTTCAATCAAATGTTACTGAAGAGGCTGGCTTTTTTTCATAGTGGGAACACATTCTTTTGATCACAGTAAAATGGCTTAAGATGACAGTGTGATTGACTTTTCCTCTAAAGAAAAAAAAAAAAAGTTGTCCCAAATTCTACTTTTCTTCTGAATAGGTTCCAACTTCAGAAATGAATGGAATGTTTTAACAGGAGGAACCAGTTACTGAAGAACCTGTAATATTTCCTCTCAAGGTGGTTGTCCAATTTCCTTATGTACTCCCTTCTGTTCTTGCTCTCAAACTGGTTTCCTAATCTAAAGCTTCCAAGATTTGACAGCAATTCTGGAAAACTCAGGTATGGGTATCTTAAACCCTGACTGTATAATGCTAAAAAAATGAGGTTCTCTAGAACCTCTATATTTCCTAGTGCTGAGGTAACTGCCTCCATTGATTTTAAGGTTCTTAGAATCTTCTTCCTGTGAATGAATGTCTAGAATTGCTTGTTTTGCTTTATTATAAGGAAGATAGAAAGAAGAATGGGGGAAAAAAATCTGTACTGTTTTATATTCCTATAGTTGACAACACATGACAAAGCTATTTTATACTGGCTCAAGGTAAAGCTCTGCTAGACAGAGTACAATCTACTCTCTGGGATGTTATTTTTTAAAAAGCATAGAAATAATCACATAAACATGTAGTGATTAGCTCAGATACCACAGAGAGTTCAAGCAGCACTTAAGAAGTTACTCCTTTTCAAATTCTATAAACATGTAAAAGTGCAATTGTCTTCCTATCCATGCTTCAATAAAGTTGAAATTTTCTTCATTTCATAACTTCTTCCAGCAAATATCTAAGCTGACATCACAACTCCTTGTTCACAGAAAAACCTGGAATTTGTAATGGAGAAATCACACAGTATTCACAGACTTTTTTTTTCCAATGAAGTAGACCATCATTCAGTGTTTCAAGTCTTGCTCTATACTTTGCTGGAGACGTGGCACTGTTATAAGTCAGAAATAATTCTTTCTTGGGGGTGAACTCATTCTGCTTTGTCATAGCACAGCAACAAAAATGTAGGCTTTCTTCTTTATATTTCAGCATGCTCTGGATATCTGATGTGTAGATATAACAAGAAAATTAAATAAAATGGCCCAATTATTGTGTCTATAATATATCAATAGTTGAAATTTGTAGAATGAAAAAAGTCACAGGTGTCAAGTCACAGGTATCCAATCAATCCATGCTCATTACTTGGAATGCAGCTTCTGCTTTGGTCAATGTTTCATCTTGGGTGGCCAAAAGTGTCATCTTAGAGCTAATCCTTGAAAGCTGTGACTGATAAAAAACAAATCTTTAAGGAAATGAAGAGCTCCTCTCAAAACTGAAAGTCATTAATTAAGCTTTTGTTCCCATCTTGACTCCCTTGAATCCTGGAATCAAGGAAGATCAAAGATACCAGCTTGATTGTACTGGAGTTTCACTTTGGTTTAAGGCTCTTTCTCTAAGCCTCAGCTCCAGGCATTCTAAAGTAAGTGGATATGTTTTTAGTTCAAACTTGTTAGCGAACATATTTGGGGAGTCATATAACCACTTTAAGTCACCATTTCCAAAGATGCAAATTTCACGTACGTAATGACCTGTAAATGAAGAGAAAGCAAGAAAAAAAGTTTAGAAACTGAACACTTGTTCAGATGGAGGTGTGCTTTTGATCTATAGAAACATATTTTTGTTCCTTGCCCACTTTGTGCCTAGCATTGGTTAAGGTATGGTGCAAACACAACAGAAGAACAACATTATGAGCTGTGTCCATGGGGAGATTACAATCATAGAAAAGATATGGTTTGCACATTTAAAATTAGGTAATATAATGCAAGCCAGGGTAATGATATGTCTAATGGCATTGGAGTGGCACTTACTATAAGTGCCTAAGAGTGTAGAAAGAAATCACCATAGATTACTGTGATCACCAAAATTGAATTGGAGGAAGTGATCTTCTTAATGGGTAGTATTAATGGATTAATGGGTAGTTCTCACATAAAGGGATCTATTTTGCTGGTCAGAAGTAGATCCCCAACAACCACTAGCAGGTTGTATCCATAACAGGTAGTATGGGAAAGACATGAGTAAAAAGCCAGAGGGAATAATGTAAATAGAGTTATAAAGCAAAAAAAAAGTACATTAGGATTTAATATCTGGAAGTAACTTGAAACAATATATAATTAATATGTTTTATAAATGTCAGCTACTACTATTGTTCTTATGGATCCTTGGGTCTAATACTTTTAATTTGCAGGAAAAAAAATTTAAACTTAGAGCGAGTGATTTATCCAAGGCTATATAACTACAGTGTACTAGAATTTTTGGAGCATTGTAGTTGTGTAAAATAGTAAATGAAAACGCAAGTTGAATCTAGATTGTAAAGAGCCTTCAATCCCAGACTAAGGAACCTGATTTTATTCTGTAGCTATTGACAGTTTCTGAGCAAGAGAATTTTGGAAAGTAGGATTTTTAGAAAATTAGTTTGACAGGGCTATACAATGGGAAAGACTAAGAATTCCCTTACAATAATCAAAGCTGGAAATGATAAGTGCCAAGTAGGATGTCTGAAGAATGGAAATGAAAGGAAAGGTTGGATATATGACTTTAGGAATTACACTCATTAAAGTCATAGTTAAAGGTATAAGAAGAAAAGAACATGGACTAAAAGTTGATTTGTGTGATTCACAATTAGAATGAAAAATAAGAAGCTAGCAAAAGGGACAGAGGATGCACAGCTAGAGAGAAATTAAGAAAGGAGAGAATCTCAATAAAGGGAATGAACAGGGGTATCAAATATTATAGAGATTAATTAACAATAATATTAATAATGAATATTGAGAAAAGGCCATTGATTTGGGCAATTGAGAAGTAAATAGGAATGTAGTAAAGTAATGGGGATTAAAGTTATATTTGAGAGGAATGAATTGGCTACAAAAAAAAAAAAAAGGAAGCAGTAAGAACATGTGTTAGGAGTTTGGTGGTAAATGGGAAAGAACAAATAAGAAGGCAGCTTGAAGAATAATAGAGTAATGGCTGGGTTTCATAAAGAGACTAAAGATAAAAATACCTGAGCAAATTTGAAGGGAGAGGGAAGGGGGCCTCAGTGGGGGAGAAAGTAGAGGTTAGAAGAAGGGTCAACATTCCAGAATGGATGAGGGGGGATATGATTGGTATAATAGATACTTGATAGCCTTAGTAAGGAAAAGGGGTATATCGTATGTAAAAGCAGAGAATATTCTTCCCACACTAGTACATGTTCCACATTTGCCAAAGTGATTTTTCTGAAACATTAGTCTGAATCACTCACCTACTTAGTAACCCATGCTAACAGGATCAAACATAAATTCCCTTGGTTTTCTTTTAAAGCCAATAATAATTTTATCCCATTGGCCATCACACTACTTCCTGTAATTGAGGCAAATTGGCCTTTTCTATGTTTTACATGAAAGATACACTGTCTGATGTCTTGTGCCTTTGCACCAGCTGTCCCCCTGGTTTCAAAGGCAACGACTTCTTGAACTTTTTGCTTCAAAGAATTCTCTCTTCTTCTTTTAAGACACAGATTAAAGCATGATCAACCACCTGAAGCCATTCCTGGTCTCTTCAACTATTAGAGCTCTCCCTCCCAAACTACCCTGTACATAACTTCTTTTCATTTTGTTGTTTATTCACTTCATATTATATACATATATATGTATGTATGTATATATGTTTACATACAGTCACTAGCTATGTCTTCCATTAGAATGTATGCTCCTTTCAAGTGGAGATTCCATCATTCATTAAGGCAGTTGGTGACATTGTAGATATAGTACCAAACTCAGTATAGACAGAGTTCACATCTCTCCTGAGACGTTTACTAACTGTATGATCCCGAGCAAGTCACTTATTTCTATTTGCTTTAGTTTTTTCAACTATAAAATGGGAATAATAATAATAATACTTCCCAGGGTGGTTTTAAGGATCAAATGAGCTAATATTTGCAAAGCATTAGTAAGGTGCCTGGCACATTGTAAGTGCTATATAAGTGACAAATATGATTATTCTTACTATTAATTATACTCCTATCCCCAGCACCTAGCATAATACTGTCATTTTTTTCTGTCATATCCAATATTTATGACCTCTTTGGGAGTTTTCTTGGCAAAGATACTGGCGCAGTTTACTATTTCCTTTTGCAGCGCATTTTTATAGAAGGTGGTACATAATAAATACTTGTTCAATGATTGCCTGGAGAAATACACTGAGGAAACAAGAAAAATCTTACAAAGGAGCTGCTGAAAAGCAATGAGATCTCTTTTGGAGGTAATGGCAGCTCTGAATGGATTTGTAGATTTTATCCAGAAATACACTGACCAGGGAAGCTAGTTTAACCAAAAGTTGAAGGCAGGGTAATCTAGAGGGTTACATGAGCAACAGTGAAGAGGCTGACCATTGTGATCCAGGCTGTGTACAGAGTAAGAAATATTCAAAAATGAATTAATAGATTTCAGGGGCAGCTAGGTGGTGCACTGGATAGAGTACCAGCTCTGAATTCAGGAGGACCCCAGTTCAAATCTGGTCTCAGACACTTAACACTTCCTAGCTATGTGACCCTGGGCAAGTCACTTAACCCCAGCCTCAGGGGGGGAAAAAAAAAAAAAGAATAGCTTTCGTGAACTTGGAAAAAATTGGATTATAGAAGTGTATTATTATATAGACTATGCTCTGGGTATATGGGAGAAAAGGAAATGTGAGGAGATTTTAGTCTGTGACAAGGGAGTTTGAGGTTTTAGAGTACAATCCTGAGTAGTACTTGGTAGAGTGAAGAAAAGTGATGGACTTTGAGGACAGAGTGTGAACTAAGAAATTAATGCAGGGGCAGTTTGGTGGTACAGTAGATAGAGAATCAGCCCTGAAGTCAAGTGAACCTGAGTTCAAATCTGATCTCAGACACTTAACACTTCCTAGCTGTGTGACCCTGGGCAAGTCACTTAACCCCAATTGCCTCAGCAAAAAAAAAAAAAAAAAAAAAAAGAAATTAATGCAGATGATAAAGTCCCTAAGAAGGTTCCAGAGAAAAGAGATGGTAGGTGGTCATAGAAAAGAGCAAGAGAAATTCAATGGCAAAGACTTTTAAATGGAGAGAAATGAACTGCCAAGAAAACCTCAAAAAGGATCCCAAAGAATAAGACATAACTGAAAAGATTGAATAACAAAAATAAATAGTGCTATTCAGCAAGTAGTACAGTGTTTTCTGTTCTGTCAGCTTAGGGTTGAGAAAGAAGATGAAACCTCTATGGCAGAGAACAGAAACCTACTGTGTGTCTACTG
This sequence comes from Sminthopsis crassicaudata, assembly GCF_048593235.1. Classification (NCBI taxonomy): domain Eukaryota; kingdom Metazoa; phylum Chordata; class Mammalia; order Dasyuromorphia; family Dasyuridae; genus Sminthopsis; species Sminthopsis crassicaudata. Next base: position 172,567,519 of record NC_133617.1, on the reverse strand, counting down.
GGGACAGACAGTTCTTGTGATGTGAGAATACTGCAAACTAGTAGAGTTTCAATGGAAGTTGCAGGTAGGAGGTTGCTTAACAGATGAGACTAAGTGAAGGTAAGGCTGGTTTTGAATAAAAGTGGTATAGGGGAAAGAAGAAAAAGTGAGAATAGGGTGGGTAGGGTAGGGTGAAGGAACCAGTAGTATGAATCACAGGAATAAGAAAACTAAATTAGGAAGCAAAGGTCAGATTTTCACTTGAGAAAATTAAAGAATATGGAGGATATCAGGAAGAAACACACACATGTGAAGTCCAACATTAATATTCTGAAAAGAACAGTAATGATGTTCCCTGTCTATTTAATTGGTTATAAAATGGCCCTTTCTTCATTGTTCCTAATTCTTAAACTTCCCCTCTCTTAATGCCATAAACAAAGCTCATTTCAAGGAAACCCTATGTGCCACAGGCACCATTACACCATCCTGTGCAAACTGGATCACAAGCATCTTTCAAAGCACATATCCTATTCGAAAGGTCCACAAAGGAAGTGAAGGTATGGGGGTTCCTATCACTGAGGAAAACAAAGAAAAGTCATTAATAAGAATGGAGAAGGGTTTTTCCAGACTTTCTGGATCAGAGAGTATGGTGCAAAAAAGAGGAACTGAATCTCTTATTCTGCCCTCCATCTGTGACCAATACTAACTGCTACCCACAACTTACAGTGAACATGAGGGGTAGGGAAAAAAAAGGAAATGAATTATGTATCTAAATAGCAAGTAACTGACTGATTTTGTAATCATCTGTAGATATATACATTCATACACATTCAAGGGAAAAAAAATGCTCTAAAGCAGTATTTTATTGGTATCTTCCTAGGACTTCAAGACTTTGGAACTATCTTTTTAAACCATGAATTAGATAGAATGATAGATGAATTGGTCCAAAAGATTTGACTGATAACTTAGTTCTTCTAATACCTATTCTGGTATTTTATGCTACAAACCTCATCTATGTAAATGTATCAAAAAATGTACTCTGCTTCCATAGAAAATGAGTCTATTTAATTAATTATTTTATGTCTCTATTACAATTATAATTCATTATATAGTGTTAAGATGATACAAAATGTATACTGTGGGTAATACATCATGTATTACATATCAGACATATTCTCCTTTATATTATAAAATGTCTCTGTTATAATCAATCAAGGAACCAACATGCATTTATTGAATGCCAACAGTGTCAGGCAATGTGCAAATTTCTAGGATCACAAAGACAAGAGTGAAACAGTGTCTTCTCTTTAGGAGTCACATTCTGGTGGAGGAGATATGTACATAGATAGTTATATACAAATAGACCCAGAGGAAAATACTGATGATTAGAAGAAATCTGAGGTTTTAATAGGAAGAAGTGGTGTTTGAGATATCTTCTAGTAAATTGAGAACTCAAAGAGGCAGGTGAAGAGAAACCAAGTCCTCAGTATGGGGAATGGCTATTGCAAAGGCACAGAGATAGGAGATGTAATGTTATATATTAGGAACAGTAAGAAGATTAATTTTGCTGAACCATAGGGTGTGTGAAGAGAGTTTTGTGTAGTAAACTTGAAAAAGTAAAGTAGTGCCAGGTTGTGAAGAGTTTTAATGACAAACAGACAAGTTTATATTTGAATCGCTAAAGTAAATAGATAACCACTGTAGTTTATTGAGTAGGATAATTAGATCTATGATATGAAAATCACTTTGGCAGTTAGCTATGTGGAGGATGGAATGGAAAGGGAAGATTGGAGGTAGATAAACAACTAAGGAGAATGTTGCAATAATCTAGATGAAAGATGATGAAGGTGTGAATTAAGGTGGTAGCTTTGTGAGTAGGGATGGTTGGATGAGAGAAGTGTTAAGGAGATAAAAAGGATAAAATCTGAATTAAATGTATAGTGGGGTGAGAGTGAGGATGACTGAGATAGAGAACCTGGGTAACTGGAAGGATGGTGGGAAGAAGGAGCCTGCAACAGAAATAAGAAAGGTTAGGAAAGAGGTGGGTTTAAGTATGATGATAATGACTTCTATTGTAAATATGCTGAGTTAGAGATGTTTAATGAAAAAGTGTACTAAAGATGAAATAAAGGACATCACCATGACAGCCTCCATGTTCACTTTCCATATCATGCCACTTTACAGCTCGAAGATTTCCTTCCCAGGATGCATTTGGCATGGATCCAGGAACTCCTGTAATGTTGATAAAGGAAAAAAATCAGAAATGAGACATTTAAAAAAAAAAAAAAAAAGATAATCGGTGATTAGCATTAGGCTACATTCATCATTAATCAGAATTTTAATGTTTCACTGATGATTAGAAGAAAGTTTATGAAATAAACTAGAATGTAAGGTTTCTTTTACATTATTGAAATGTTTTTCTTTTCAGGGATAGAGAAGGAGAAAGAAAAGAGTTGAACTGAATCTGATTTTATAAATGTATTTGTAAATTCTCATAATCAGTATGCTCACTGGCTTACAGTTTCAACACTTATCTTATAAGATCTGCTTAACAGCTAGGAAAGCAAAAAAAAATTCCTTGAGAACCTGTTTTGATTAAAAACTTGAAATTCCATAGCCTAAAATCATTGTGCAAAGAAGCCTTGAGATTCAACTGAATTTTGACTAGTCTTTCTCATAGTTACTTTCAGTCCTACTATAAATATTTCACTGTGAGATGAGCTAACAAATAGGTTATAGGATTGTGTGTGTGTGTGTGTGTTTGTGTGTGTCTGTATCTATAGAGAATGATTTCTCTCTCTCTATGTAATGGCAAACAGTGGAACATAATAATCTAAATATGCCAAATATATACTAATATACTAAATATACCAAATAGAATACTAACTATATCAAATATACCAAAAAACTAAATATAAATTACTTAGGAATTATTTATCTATTTGATAAAAACTGTCAGAAATACTGGAAAGCAATCTGGCAGAATTTAGGCCAAACCAATCAATATCTTATTCCACAACATAAAACAATTAGAAGAAGTAGATCATATCCTGCTAGGAAATGTATATTCAATCAACAAAAAGATAGAAGTAATTAATAAAGATGAAAAAGAAAACTGATTTTATGAAACTAGAAAAGCTTCTACACAAAATTAATGCAATGATTATTTGCAGTTTTTAAAGAAATGCTTTGATCTGCATTCAGACTCCACTAATTTTTTCTCTGAAGATGGATAGCATTTTTTATCTTATGTACTTTGGAATTATCTTGGATCATTGTATTATTAAGAATAGCTAAGTCATTCACAGTTGATCACTGCACAATACTGGTGGTACTATATATAGTGTTTTCCTGGTTCTTCTCACTTCACTTTGCATAAACGTCTTTGCAGGATTTTTTTTTTTTTTTTTGCATTTTAAATGGCCCTAATCTAATTTTCCATTGTCAATATTCATTATAATCTTATTACTCATTCTCTTAATACAATCAATGATCTATCCAAACTGACCATTTTGGTGTTCCTCCCAAGTGAAATGCTTTATTTGCTCTGTGCCTTTGTATAGGCTGTCCTCAAATCTAGAAATGCACTCTTCACATCTGCCTGCTTAGAGTAGAAATCTGGCCTCAGAGACTTATTAGCCTTGGGTGAGTCACAACCCTATTTGTTTCAGTTTTTCAACTGTAAAATGAGTTGAAGAAAGAAATGGCATACCCTTCAATATCTTTGCCAAGAAAACCTCAAACAGGGTAATAAAGAGTCAAACATAACTTAAACAACTGAACAAGAAAAACAGAAACTTCCTACACAGGGCTATGACAAGGAAGGCACTTTAAAAGCCTCAAATTCTTTAACAATGAGAGGTATTACTGTGAATAACAAAAAGGAAGTCAGTTGAAGCAAGCTTTCAAAGCAGTTGTGCTTCCTGGAATTAGTACAAGTTCTGCATAAGGCAGTGGAGAGAAATCTAGGTGTTTGAGAAAGACACTAGATACACAATAAAATAAGCATTTATCAAGTATTTACCTTATGCAAACTCTGAGGTTTGAAAGAAGTCTCTGCTTTTGAAAAGCTTATACACATTGTATTGGATATATTCCTAGAGCCTGTTAGTATGTGTTTGTGGGTGTGTTATACATCATAATTAACTTGCATAATGATAAGTCAACAATAAGCCACCTGAAGAGAGAGGGAGTTTCATGGAGAAGGTAAAACCTATGATGAACCTTTAAGACAGTGTTAAAGAAATAAGCCAGAATAGCTCCTTATTAGCAAGGTGGCTGATGGGAGGAAGAAGCCTTCCAAGATAGAGACAAAAGATGGCATGAAAACATGGAGCTCTCAGATCTCTGATTCAGGGATTAAGAAAATATAGAAACAAAAGATTTAGAGACAGAAGAGACCTTAGAAGCCATCAAATATGATCTCATCCTTTTATACATGAAAAAAAGTAAGGCATAGAGATGCTAAATGGCTTGTTAAGATTCAACAGAGCTAGCTAATAATTGTGTGAGGCAGAATCTGAACATAAATGTTCCTGGCTTAGAAATCCAGGATTCCATCCATCTAATTTCCACTTTCTTCACTGATGGCATATAAGATAAAGCCATAGCCACAAATGTATAAGAATAAATTTAAGCCCTGCCATAGACCTAATAAAGTCAAATGTCAGCTAATCAGATGCTGCTCCTGTAGCACATCTAGTAATGAGCCTGCCAGGCAAGGCTGTATCTCTGGAAGACCTAACTAGAAGCAGTAAGTAGAGAAGATTCCCATGTTGTCAGAATGTTTTGCTACTGTGTTTCTCAGTAACCAAAACAAGCTTTTCCCCTGGGCCCTCTTTTCTCTATGTAGACATACTCTTTTGGTTACCTCATTAGTTCTCATTGGTTGACTAATCATTTTCTTTGCAGATCACTCTTAAATATATATATCCAACCTTAGTGTACTTTCTGGGTTCAAGTCACCAATAGACTACTGGATATTCAGTCCAGACAGGGACATCAATCAGATGCCCCATAAGCATGTCAAATTGAATATATCAAAGATACATCATACTCTCTTTCCTACAGCCAGTCCTTCTTGCTAAACTCTTATTTCTGCCAAGGAGTTCCATCATTTTTCAAGTCACTAAAATTTCTAATTTATACTCATCTTTCTTCTTAGCCCCACATTCAAACAGTTGCCAAGTCTTATTAATTCCACCATCCTACGTATATTCACAGCTTTCTCTCTACTGATGTGTACACTATTTTAATTCAGACTTTCATACCTAAAATATTCTGGAATATTTTAACAGATTTCTAATGGGTCATTTGGTCTTTAGTCTCTCTATTCTCCAAAACTATCCTCCATACAGCAGGCAAAGTAACATTCCTAAAATTCAAGTCTTGACTATGTTATTCACTACCCTACTTAATAACTTTTCACTTTGCTTGATAAAATATCTATTCCTCATTGTGAATACATCCAGCCATTCTGGAGAGCAATTTAGAACTATGTTCAAAAAGTTATCAAACTGTGTATACCCTTTGATCCAGCAGTGTTACTACTGGGCTTATATCCTAAAGAGATCTTAAAGAAGGGAAAGGGACCTATATGTGCAAGAATGTTTGTGGCAGCCCTTTTTGTAGTGGCCAGAAACTGGAAACTGAGTGGATGCCCATCAATCTGAGAATGGCTGAATAAATCGTGGTATATGAATGCTATGGAATATTAAGAAATGTTCTGTAAGAAATAACCAGCAGGATGATTTCAGAGAGGCCTGGAAAGACTTACATGAACTGATGCTGAGTGAAATGAGCAGACCAGGAGATCATTATATACTTCAACAACAATACTATATGATGATCAATTCTGATGGACATGGCCCTCTTCAAAATAAGATGAACCAAATCAGTTCTAATAGAGCAGTAATGTACTGAACCAGCTACACCCAGCAAAAGAACTGTGGGAGATGACTATGGAACCACTACATAGAATTTCCAGTCCCTCTAATTTTGTCTGCCTGCATTTTTTATTTCCTTCACAGGCTAATTGTGAGTCTATTTCAAAGTCTGATTCTTTTTGTATAGCAAAATAACTTGAAGACATGTATATACGTCCTGTATTTAACTTATACTTTAACATATTTAACATGTATTGGTCAACCTGCCATCTGGGAAGAGGTGGGGGGAAGGAGGGGAAAAGTTGGAACAAAAGGTTTTGCAATTGTCAATGTTGAAAAATTGCCCATGCATACATCTTGTAAATAAAAAGCTATAATAAAAAAAAAGATATGAACAAAAGAAAAATTACCCATGTATATGTTCTGTCAATAAAAAGCTATAATAAAAAAAAATGTATCTATTCCTCTATTTGGCATGTGAAACCCTGCACAAATGGGTTCCAGATTACCTTCCCAGGATTAATGAACTTCATTATGCTTCACACTTTCTACATTCCAGCCAAACTGACTTACTTCTTGCCACTCATCCACAATATGTCCCTATTATTCTTCTCTAGGTCTTTGCATAATAAGGTATCCTCCATGCCTAGAATATATATTCTCCTATATGCTCGGTCTATATGGATAAAGATTCTAGATCTTTTGGATCGTAGGACTAAATCATTATTCCACATCTAGAAGTTTAACATTACTTCCAAAGGAACATGTAGATCAGATGATGTTGTCCTTTCAACCTGCAGGCCAAATGAAATGCTTGCCTGCAGCCAAGTAAAATGCATGAAATAATCTACATGCTTGTATAAATTGCAGTACTCAATTGAATCATTAATGTTTTACCTTTCTCTGAAAATATTCTGAAGGCTTAGTGAGAAACAGCATTTAGACACTGATCCTATACTGTTTTCTCCCTTATGTTTGATCTTTACTGAACAATGATTTGATCAAGCAAATAGAGATTTACAGAAAAGAAAAAGAGCTAGTTTGCCAGACTTCAATAAGATCAGAAGAGGAGAAAGCAGAAAAAGGTTAAATTCTTCAGCTCCCAATACAGCAATAAATTTTGTCTAGACCCTCTATCTATATTTCAGGTTCCAAGTTTTCCCATACTTTTAAATCCTCTCCTCTTCTTGAGTAATTTGTTTAATTTTGTTGATATAAGGCACTGCCCATAAAACAATGGTCCTAGTGATAAGATTTTTTTTTAGTAACCTAAGGAAGAATGCAAGCTCTTTGAAGGACAGACTTTGTGCTTTTTGTCTTTACAAGACAGCGATATGCATGTATAGAGTTGAGTTAAAAAAAAAAAAAAAAGTGTTATGGAACAGAATCAAATGTTTGGTAACACAAATCACTAGAAAAACATTTTTTCCTCAGAGGACCCATGTCATTATTAGGTACTTGGCCTCAAACAAGGAACAGGATGTCATAAAAGTTAAAGAGGTATAAACTACAGTAATTTCATTAGTAGTTGTGTTTCTCAAGTCCTAAAAATGTGGAAGAAATATGTTATTCATATTGATAATAAAAGAAGACCCAAAAGTGCTATCTCTCTCTCACACACACACACACACACACACACACACACACACACACACACACACACACACACACACACAATTATTTCATTTAAAATCAGCATCCTAATTATTACAAACTTCAAATAAACATCTAATTAACAGTATCTCGTTTGTCTTTGATTTTAAAGGACATTTTGATGATAGTTTGAATGGCCCTGATCTTTTGAAAAAAGCAGTTTAGATAAGTCTAAAATGAAGACTTTTCTGAAACTACTGTTTTATAAAATGACCCTCCTTCCCCCCACTTCTTCCCAGATGGCAGGTTGACCAATACATGTTAAATATGTTAAAGTATAAGTTAAATACAGGACGTGTATACATGTCTCCAAGTTATTTTGCTGTACAAAAAGAATCAGACTTTGAAATAGCGTACAATTAGCCTGTGAAGGAAATAAAAAATGCAGGCAGACAAAATTAGAAGGACTGGAAATTCTATGTAGTGGTTCATAGTCATCTCCCACAGTTCTTTCGCTGGGTGTAGCTGGTTTGGTTCATCTTATTTTGAAGAGGGCTATGTCCATCAGAATTGATCATCATATAGTCTTGTTGTTGCCATGTATAATGATCTCTTGGTTCTGCTCATTTCACTCAGCATCAGTTCATGTAAGTCTTTCCAGGCCTCTCTGAAATTATCTTGCTGGTCATTTCTTACAGAACATTTCTTAATATTCCATAACATTCATTTCAAAATAAAATAAAATGAAGACTTCTTTTTCTCTTGATAAATTTCACTATAACTAACAGAGTCATTCATTCCAATTCCTTAAATGATTTAGAGTCAAACTCAAATTTGGGGACATTATTTTTTAAAATAAAATTCTTAACACTTTCACATCCAGCATTCTTTGCTTCCTATGTCAAAAATGGGCTTTGTTTAGGACCTGGACCCAACCTATCTAAGAACATGGATTTCTACTGAGGGTTCCTCCCACAAGACCAAGGTTCTTAACTTGGTTCATGAACTCAATTTTTTTTTTTTGTTTATATACTTGAATAACTTTTTTCTTGTAACATTATGTATCTTATTTTATGCATTTAAAATCATTATTTTGAAAAGGGGTACATAGGCTTTACCTTGCTATCCAAGGAATTCAGTTGAACCTTTCCTTCAGTTTATTTTTAATTTGTTCCAGGATGGACAAATTTTCTTCTCCAGCTATTTCAGAAGTCTTAGTATTGTTAGAGCTCATTCTCTAATGCTTTCTTTTTTACTGTGGTGCCACAGTTAGAGGAAGTGGTTGGGACTTTCTCATTCTATTTCTAAAGCAAGGGGAGAATACTGTCCTTTCCTTTCCACAGCTTGGTAAAAATTCCATTGTCTTGGGCCTCAAATAATAAAAATATAGAGAAACTGATAGCTTTTAAGTTCCTTCCTGGCTCTAAATCTATGATTCTAAGATCTTTATCAAACATCTTTATCATTTAGGAGAGAATAGGGCTGTAGGATGTGGAAGAGAAATAGGGATAAACAGGGATATTGAAAGTCGGTTTTTTTGTTTTATATCATATATAAGACATATATATATATATCATATATGTATGTATGTGATGAGGATTAAACTGTATATAATATCAGGGAAATTGGACACAAGTACTGCAGAACTATTAAAAAAAAGTAACTGGAAAAAAGCTAGACATTATATATAAAAAGGAATACTAATTGTAGTATTTGCTTGTTGTTTAAATATTATCAGTAGCAAAATCACCACAGGGAAGTGTAATGAGAAGAGTTCTGTTTCTGGAATCCAGAAAACCTGAATTCACATCCTCCCTAGGATGGGCAAGTCACTCAATTTTCTTAGTCTCCTTTCCTCTAAAAATGAGGGAGTTTCAGATTTATAACTTGTTTACAGGGTGAAACTGATAGAATCTAAACTCCCAGAAGATAGAATTACTTTCTTTAAAAAGAAAAAATCTACAGTTCCTAATCAATGGTGAAACACAGTGGAAGTTAGATAAAACTTTGGAATATTTCTTCAACTTGGTCATCAGATCAAAACTTGAAAAGATTAGAGGGTGTTAAGGATCACATGACTCCATTCTACCTTTTGTGGCTGGAAAAATCTGGTGAATCTAAAGAATGTTTTAGTTCTAATGTGAATTTAATCTGAACTCAAATGATCAGAACACCCAAAAGGAACAATCAATGTCTGGCCTGGTTCCACAAAACTATGAGCCAGCACTGACCCTTATTACCCAGGAAACTTGGCCAATCCCAACAATGTTCCTTGTCAGATATGCTTTATGACTGCCAGAATTGTATCAGTGGCATTCAATGTTATCCAAGCTAAATGCCAAGTCTAATTATTATTATTTTTTTGAGAAGTGAATTTTGTCTTTCAGGAAGGCAGTTTGGCAGAATGAGGAGTTTTAAGAAACAAAGCAATGTCACAGAAGAGAAAGAAAAAACTAAATACCAGGTGTTTTCTGGGTGACCCTTGCTGGCCTCCACTGGCCTGACTCAGCTTTTTTGAAACCAAATTACTTTAAGAACAGCAGGTTTTTTGGTTCTTGGCCCCATTGGCTACTCTCTGGCCCCTTTCTGAAATGACAATCAGATATAACCCCCTGAAGAATGCCTCTTGGCTGCATTTTCAGGAGCCAAGACATTTCTTTATGTCCATGACTGTTTTCAGAAAAGGAGTTAGTTTTAAATAGCCCAAGAGCCCTTATGTTGCAAAATCCCCAAATCCAGGAACTTGTTTTTAAAACTTCCACAGAGGGTGTGTTTATAGGGTATCACAGTTCATCACAGACTCACATATATGCAACTAGGAAACTGTGTTCATGAAAAATGGGGCATGAGGTAGGAAGAAGACAGTTTGCCTATAGCTTCAGGTAAGAAGTTATGTCTTTCCACTGAACACTTGGAAAATATTTAAATTTCATAAAGATAATTAGCACCACATCTTTAACATATCGTATATGTCTATATATCTGCATATGTATGTGTGTATATATGAGAGAGAGAGTCACTAATTCACATTAATTTTATGGCATATAACAGTGTAGTGTAGTAGAAATAACTTAGAGAGGAAAGACCTGGAATCACAGATTTGAATCAGGCCTCTGACATTTGCCAGTTAGGTAACCCTGTTACTTGTATAAACCTCAGAGTTGCTTGAGATCTTGAATTCATAATAAATAATAATGAGTTTTCATTCATACAGTCTTGAATTTATAAATAAACATTTAGTTATTAGAGCAAAAAAGAATTAAAAATAATTTGTTGATTTGTTGGATTTGGGATTTTTTTTTTTTTTTTTTTTTTTTTTTGGTTTTGGTTTTTTGATCTGCAAGGGCCTAGAATAACTCAGGCTTGTGTCCAAATCAATGTTAAACAATTGAGAAGTCCATACTATATAAGGATAAAGACCTGCAAAGCATAATGAAGGGGAAGAGAGAAGAGACAGGCTCTCTTAGAAACAAGAGATTTGTTATGTCATCAAGAACGAGGCCCAGAAGTAAATATCACGTTTTGTTCAGGCCTTGTAAAGAATAAAATATTGCTGTATATTTGCCTCATCTGATCTCAGATTGAAATGTGGTTATTTCCTGAGACTCAATTTAATCTAAGATCTCAAAGAAGAAACTCTAATTACTTATATGAGCATAGAGGGATCTCAGAGTTCCTTTAATTGATTTTCCGCATTCTATAAATGAGGAAACTGAGTCTTAGGAACTTAACTCCAAGGAAGGAAATGTCCAAAAGAGTGTCATGAAACGGGGAATGTCAAAGGTGGAAGTTGGCCCAGTTCTTGTATTCTAGAGAGAGTGCTCTTGTCCCTGCTAATCTGCTTTATTCTTGACAGTCTGATATGAAGTCATCTCTCCCACACTTAAAAAACTCCTCAGGAAGACCTGCACACATATTCTTGCTATCAGGGCTAGTTATACAAACTTCCTACAGTTTTCCTCTCCTGATAACAATAAAAGAAAACACAATGTTGGAGAAGACCTAGAAACAAAAGCAGAAAAGGCAGATTTGGGAGTTCTGGTCAGAAGGCTAGACTGCACCAAAGGTTCCATCCTTTTAATGATTATCTTAGTATTGTGGGTGAGTAGGGATGAAAAAAGTGGAACAACATTCATTCAAATGCTGAACTATACATAGAACCAGGGTTCTTAATCTAAGGAATATGAACTTGTTTGTTACTTTTTAAAAAATATATTATAAAAATAACAACTTTAATATTCTTGGTTTCTCTTGTAATCTTATGAGGCAGCTAGGTGGTACAATAGAATATCAGGCTTACAGTTAGGAAAACCCAAGTTCAAAACCAGGCCCAGATATTTATTAGTTCTGTGATCTTAGGAAACTGTTAGCTTCTGTTTGGCTTAATTTGTTCATCTGTAAATGGAGTTGACAATAGTACCTAGCTGTGAAAGATTTTGTGAAGATCAAATGAGAGCAATAATGGTAAAGTGCCTAGCACATAGAAAACACCAAGCATATTATTGAATATATTTTGCTCATTTAAAAGTATCATTGAATTATTCTTCTATAAGAAACGATCAGTAGGATGATTTCAGAAAGGCTTACTTGAACTCTTGCTAAGTGAAGTAAGGACACTGTAGAAAGCAACAAGAATATGTGATGATCAACTCTGTTGAACATGATGCTTTTCAACAATGAGGTGATTCAAGCCAATTCTAATATACTTGTGGTGGAGAAAGCTACTGAATGTGGATCTCAACATAGTATTTTCACTGTTTTTGTTGTTGTTTGCTTTTTTTTCTTTCTCATTTTTTCCCCTTTTGATCTATTTTTTCTTGCACAGTACAATAAATGTAGAAATATGTTTAGAAGAATTGTACATGATTAACCTATATTGGATTACTTGCTATCTGGGGGAGAAGTATGGGGGAAAGGGAGCGAGAAAAATTTGGAACACAAGGTTTTACAAGAGTGAATGCTGAAAACTATCTTTTCATATATTTTGAAAATAAAAAGCTATTAATAATTTTTTAAAAATCATCATTGAGGAGTCCATAAGTTTCTTTGTCCTGCCAAAGGGGACTACTACATAAAGAAGGCTAAGAACTCTTCCTATTCGATGTAAGACTTTAGCCAGCCAGCAAAGAGGACAAGGAGACAGGTTAGTCACACTAATATGCTTATTTTACAGGTTATCATTCTCTGAATATTTTCAGAGTCAGTTGGTCAATATTCTTTCTTTAATGGGGCACTCATCTAAAAATACTTCAGATGTGATCTGACCATTGTTGTTATTTAGTCATTTTTCAGTCATGTTCTACTCTTCATGACCTAATTTGGGATTTTCTTGGCAAAGATGATAAAAGTGATTCGCTATTTCCTTTGTCAGTTTATTTTACAGATGAGGAAACTAAGGCAAACAGGGTTAATAGATTTGCCCAGGGTTACATTTAAGTCACATTTAAACTGAAGGAGTCCCCTGACTCTTCTCTATCCACTGATTCACCTAACTGCCCTAGCAGAGGTCAATAAACTCATAACTTTGGTCTTCAATTAATCCCTATGAATAGGAGGAGGTGAACAAGGTAGCCACTAAGGTCTCATCCAACTCTAAGTGGAATAGTGTATAAAATACTGTACTTGGAGTCAGTGCAGATTGAGTACAGATATTTATTAATTGGGTGATACTGGACAACTCACTTCACTTCTCTCAGCTTTCAGTTTCCTCATCTGTAAAATGGAAAAAATAATAGTATCTACTTCCCAGGGTTGTTGTGAAAATCAAATATGATTAATATTCATAAAGCACTTAGCACAATGTTTGGCATATATCATATATATATATTCACATATACATATATATGGTACTCTTCCTTCATATTAGTACAAACCAAAATTGTTTTATTTTATGCTCTTGGGAATAGGGATTTTTCTTTCTAAAAGCCTAATAAAGGCTTTAAATTTTTTAAATTGAGAAGTTATCTAAATTTTTTATTATGCACATAGTAGGCATAATAAAAGCTTGCTGATTGATCTGGACTGCTCTATCACACAAGTGGTTCAAATCACCTTATCATATCTCCCTCTTTTCTACTCATACAGCTGATTTTTTTGGAGCTCAATTGAGACTGAGCCAGCAAATTTGACAATGGCCTTTGTACTACAAAATGGATCACTGCACTTAATGATTAAACAAATCTGGCTCTTTGTTCACATTGATAATCTCCTAATTAGGACAGTGAACCTAACTTGCTGCTTGTTCTAGAGAAGGAGTTTAGGACAGGGTAGGAGACCTGAGGTTTTATTTAGGGGGAAAAGGAAAGGGTAGAAAGATCAAAGGAGGATAGGTAAAACAATACCAAACTTTCCAAACACTAAAGCTCATACTCTCATCTTGATCAAAAATAATCAAGAATTAACACACAATACTCTTCAACCTCAACACAGGTCCAGAATACAAAGGACAAAGTTTTGGATTTTCATTTTATATAAAGCCAACTTCATTATGAAAGAGTTTTCACTGTATAGAATCAATTCAATAAGGCATAATATTACTTAGAAAATTATTTTAGGTAGATATATTAGAAAACAAACTCATCAAAAATACAAAGGATTTTGATTGCTGATTGACAATGGTGATTAAAACTAATATATACTGCTAAAAGTTAAAAATGAAAATTTCATTTAAGAGAAAAGTTATTTATGTTGGTTATTACATGGTTCCAGGAAGTCCTACTATACATACATACAGCATAGCTGTATATACTGAAATCTGGTAATATTTCCATAGACCAGAAAGTTGGGTTTAGGCTGATCAATCAAATCATACTTCAATTTTCCCTTTGCCATTCTGTCAAATGACTTTGTTATGCATGTTTAACATTTATGAGACTGTCTGCCATCTAGGGGAGGGAGTGGAGGGAAGGAAGGGAAAAGTTGGAACAGAAGTGTTTGGAAGGATCAGTGTTGAAAAATTACCCATGCATATGTTCTGTCAATAAAAAGCTATAACAAAAAAATGATTTTGTTATTCCAAAAGACAGAAATTAACCTTCACTTTATAAATATAATAAAAACAGATATATCCCAAATCCAATTGAAGTCATCCAAAAGTGCTCCCATAGATGTTCTTAGACTAGTGGAATAAATCTATGGCTAAGAGTCTTACAAAACAAATTTACTCCTTTGTGAGAAAGCAGCATAAACAGAGCCAAAGTAAATTACTAATTACTTGAGAGGTAAGGATTTTAAAGCACTGATCTTTTGCATATATGAAACTCACAGGGTAAAAAGACTTTTTTTGTTATTTGGTTATTTCACTTATGTTTGCACTCTCTGCACTGTTATTCAGGAGGTGATATTTTTTCCTTTAAATCTTTTCAAATGCTAGATTACTTCCTTATGGATTTTAAAAGTTATCTTGCCTTCAAGTGGTGATGAGCACTAAAGTTCAGAGTTTACAAATTCCCTCATACAATTCAGGTTAGCTTGGAGTATAGTTCCATATTGGCTACATATTGGAGGTAAGGAAAGTGCCTCACCAACCACATCATAGAATTTTTCAATCCTATTGTTGTATTCTTATACCAGGTTAACACAAGAAATGTTTGAGGGCATGTAAACTGCTTTGAAGAACCTCTTAAAGGGAGAAAAATGTCTGTGTATGACCATTGAGTAAGCTAAATGAAACTGGGCTTTTTTTAACAGAGCAGAGCTCTTATGTGGTGATTTCTAATCAAATATTTTTACAATATAGGCCTCAAAATATGGTGTTAATTTCTTTTTCTATGCAAATGCTTTATTCCCTCTCACGAGGGCATTATAAGAATGTGTCAAGGACCAGTGGATTGTTATCTGGAATCCAAATTAAGTTGGGTTTTAAAAACATTTGTATTCTTTTTAAGTGATGTAGAGGGCCCCAGATAGTGGGGTAGACACCCCTCTACCTCACCTCACCAACATGTTTGAGACCCCTGAGGTACCTCAACCTGGTTTATACCATCTGCCAAGATGGTTTACCAGGGTGTGACCACTGCCATGGGTGAGAATTAAGATGACTCCAGCCTTGAAAAGGGCTCAGCAGCCCTCATACCAGAAGTACTAGTCTTCTCTGAACACACCCTGCTCCCTTCATGTAGATAGTTATATATAAAGCATGCAGAGTAAATAGAAAGCAAGATTTTGGCAATTCGTAATTGCCATGGGAATGGAAAGAGGGTAGATGCTTACATCTAGGAGCACCAGGAACACCTCATACTGAATATTAAAGAAACCAAGGGTCCCAAAATCCCAAAAGGCAAAAGGAAGGAGAAAGAAGAGATCTAATACATGGCATAGGAAAGCCAAGTTGTCTGCTAGTCAAGATTTGTTTCAGAATCAAATGACTACATGGAGCACCTCTACCATGCAAGAGGTCAAGCATCTTGTCCGGAAAACATATTGCAAGGAAAGAAAATCATTACTTATTTTATGCTAAGGTATGGAATGAACATGATAGTGGGGAAACTCTGGGTAAAGTATAAGTTTAAGACCCCTTCAGCCTGCTGACAATGTCTGGTTTGGCTCCCCACTTCCCTTTGGTGCTCTTACCTTTCCTGAGAAGTCAAGGAGGGCAAGACCACCTATGTTCTACTTGAAGCAAGGGATACTTACAGCAAGAGACATTTACATAGCAGGGTGCTTATAGTTAGCACATAGTCAGTGTAATTGATGAGATAATGGTTCTCTAGTGTGCACATACCTAGTGTGCTGTAATGATGTAATCATACTGAGGTATTTAAGAGCTGAGAGGATTGGAAATAAAGACACTCCATCTTTGACCATCCTCCTGTTGGCTCTCTTGCCTTCTTCACTCCTCCACTAAGACCTCTGAACATCAAAGGGAGATGGGGAGCTAAACCAGACATTGTCAGCAAGTTTCCTCTGGGCTGAAAGGTCTTATACCTTACCCAGAGTTCCCCCACTATCTGGGGCCCTCGACATCACTTAAAAAGAATACAAATGTTTTTAAAACCCAATTTAATTTGGATTCCAGATAACAATCAAAGAGGAATCAAAATCCAAGGTCTTTAAAAGAATTAAATTAGAAGTTGAGTGAATCGTATATTTTCTCTGAAAAGGGGATTGAATTTTTTTCTTTCTTTTTTCCTCAAAGAATTAAAATAATAAAATTTCAGAGATGTTGCCTTTTTGCTATTTTCATGGTGGGTGTAATCCTTTCTGCAATGTTGTACAGTGGTGGTAAGCCAGCAAGAAATTATCCAATTTATGCATGAATCAAAAGACCCACATCATTTTACCATTTCTATTTATCTCAAAGTTCTGTGGTGACAGACAAATGACAAAGCAGCAGGTGAGGATATACTGGAAGCCGTAGTCACAGCATAGTGCACAGATGGCTCAGACCATGGGGTCATCTTTTCACCGGAAGCAGCAGTGGGATTTGTCAGCCCTCTGGTATCTGAGCAGCCTTTCAAGGATCACACTGCTCACCTCCTGGTGTGAGGAAGGAGCTATAAAAGGTGCCCTAAAAATTATCTGCTTACCCACCCCTGGCCTGATTACCATGGCAGATGGGAATATCACTCTGTGGTTGAAACACAAAAAAGTACAAAAACTTCTGCAAAGAAGATTCTATTCACCATTCGGTATGTGGAATATATGTATATTTATAGACAATACAAAATCCCATAGACCTTAAAAGGTGGGCAGCTCTTGCTGGGACAGAACTTAGCAGATATTAATTACATTCAAACAACAGCCCTGAGTAAAACAAAGCTGGCAAGGTCAGTTTACTTAAATCAGAACTGGATAATTTTTTTTTTTTTTTGAGTGGCTGTACTAAAAGGGAGCTCCATGAAGCTGGGGTAGGTTTTGTGGTCAAAACTAATCTAGTCAACAAACTTGTATGCCTACCAAAAAGTGTGAATGACAAACTGCAGTGAAGGAAAAGTGCTGTGAAGCTGTTGTAGGTTTTATAATCCAAGCTGCTTTAGCTAACAAGGACTGAACAACAGACTCATGACAATGCAATTGCCACTTGAAGAAAAATGGTTTGCTACCATCTTTAGTGCCTACATTCCCACCATGATGAACTCTGATGAAATCAAAGTTTTATGAAGACTTAGAGACCCTTATCATCAATTTGTCAAAAGAGGACAAGATTACAATTCTGATTGACTTTAATGCTAGAGTAGGCTCAGACTACCAAACAGGGCAGGGAGTCCTTAAGAGGAATGAAGCTGGAAACAGGAACAGCAATGGTCATTTACTACTGAAAACTTGTGCATCTCATGACCTTCACCGTAAACACCGCATTCCATTTACCTAAATTCAATAAAACTTCATGGATGCACCCTCATAGCATACATGTAATTATAAGAAGAGACAGACAATATGTAAGAGTGACAAAGGCAATGTGTGGCAGAATGAACATAGACTTATCCTCTCCAAATTAAATATTCACATTCAACAAAAGTGTCATCCCTAAGGCAAAATTACTTCAGAACAATTAATGTCAACGAGTTATATCTTGTTTCTGAGCCACAACAGTTTGTTGCAAAATTGTTGTAAAGATGAAACAATACATAGTTGACAATAGTAGAGCACAAAAAGAGTGAGAAGCTTTCAGAAATTTGGTGTACAGCACTGCACTTTCTGGGAAATAATACTAACAAATAGCAAGACTATTTTGATAAAAAAATGATGGAGAAATTCAGATGCTAAATGAAAAAAGAGAACTCTGCAGAGTTTACCAAGAGAATAGTTCATCTACCTTTAAAAAGGTAGCATTTAACTCCATCAAAAGCACAAGTGAAGCTTAGAGAGTTACAGGGCTCTTGGTTCAGTAAGAAGGCAGATGAAATTCAGTTTTACACTGACAATTCAAAGCATTTTTAAAGGCAATTCAAATTCCTGAAGCCTATTTATGGGCCAAAGACCTATAGTGCATCTTAGCTACTTATAGGTACTCCAAAGATCAGCAATATAACATCTATATGTGGAACCATCAGTTACAATAGATAGATCAAATGGAGAGGTGAAGATAAAATGCTGTGGATAAATAACTTACTTGCAGTATACTTTTCAGGGATGTACACATTCATGAGATTGACACACTCATTGCCAGAGCTAGCTCACTCAATGTTTGGGAGGCTCCATAGGAAAGTGTGGGAGAGGAGAGGTATTAGACCAAACTGAAAGTCTATAGAGTCATTGCGCTGACCTCATTGTTGTATGCCTATGAAACTTAACCAACAAGAAACTTAAATACTTCCATTTGAATTGTCTCAGGAAGACTATGAAGATCACCTGGCAGGATAAGATACTGCGCTCCTTTCTTAAAACAAACTGCCAAACATTCAAACTCTAATGCAGAAAGTGCAATTCCAATGGCCACATTATTTCAATGCCAAATGTATTGTAATTATCAGAAAGACTTGAACTCACATAGGGGAAGTGCTCACATGGTGGTCAGGAAAAAAAAAAAAAAAGATTCAAGAACATTTTTAAGGCTCTCTTAAAAACTTTAGAATTAATTGTGTGACATGGTAGACACTGGCATAGGACCACCTCAATATGCCATATCCTTATCAAAGATGGTGCTGTCCTATATGAATAAAGCAGAACTGAAGTAATGCAAAAGATAACCAGATTTAAAGAATCCATATCAATGTTCATATTTGGGCTCGACCTGTGGTCAAGCATTCTGAGCACATATTGGTCTGATCAATCACAGTTGGACACACTGTAACTTGACTCTAATAGAGTGGTGCCATTTTGGTCCTCTTTGAACGACCAACCAACCAATCTACAAGCAGATTGTCTCCTACTCAACATAAACTGTTTAGCCTTACTTTGCTTTTGTTCTTGTAACTACAGTCCCTAGAGTTACACATGGCACATGATAGGCTTATTGATTTGATTGCTGAAATCACATGATTTATTTTGTCCTATTCCATTATTGAAGGGTATGAGAACCCCACTATCACAGAAAAAAGTTATAAAGGACCTCAGAGGACATATTCACCCACCTATATTACAATATGTATCTCTCCTTTGAATTTTCCCCAATAAATGATCATGTAGTTTTTGCCTGAAGATCTTCAGTAAGGGGGCACTTACTGCCTCAAAAAGTAATTCCAATTTGGTACAATTCTCATTGAGAAGCTTTTCTTTATATCAAGCTAAAATTTGCCACCCTACAATTATACCCATGGGAGCCCAAAGTAGAAAAGAAGGGGTAAGATGCAGAGGCTGCTATGAGGAGACAGTCAAATAGGAAGATCTAGGAGTAAGACAATATTTCTGTTTAAAAAAAAGTCCGTAAAACAAAGTAAATCACTCAAGCACCTGTTATCTTTATAAATATACAACTCAATGCATCATGTTACCCAGCATCCAACATAACTGGTAAAGATTTTAGTTTTGATGATATACATTTTATGGGAAATGAAGAGACAGAGACAGAGATAGGAAAAGACAGTAATACAGAGACGCAGATAGAGACTGAAAGACAGACACAGAACATTTATGAAGAGCTTTGTAAATCTTAAGAGTGTTATATAAATGCTATGTTTTATTATTTTTCTTATTCTTATTATTTCATGTCTTCCAATATATTTTAATGAATTTTTCACATTTATACTTCTTAAAATACAAGAATATTCCATTACATTCATACATCAAAATTTCACAGATCCCATAATTTGAGAATGAAAAAAACCTCAGTAATAATCTAGTTCAACTATACCCAAAAGGAATTCTCACTATAATTTATTTAGCAAGAGCTCAACTAGCTTCTGCTTAAAGATGGATGTCTGAAGCCAATGTTTCCTTCCCCCATCTTTGCCTTCAAGTAAGGTAGTTTCTTTTCTTTTAAGAAATTTAGGAAGCTGCTTCCAAGACTTGACTGGCCCAGGGGATGAAGACTTATATGTCTCTTAACCAATTTACACAACTTCATGGAAACATAGAAGTTTCCTGTTCCCCAAATCCAAAGGCCTCTTCTCAGTCCTCTTGCTTCTTGACATCTCTGAAGACATTGGCACTTTAAATCGCTGTCTTCTCTACTGGTTTTTTGAACATGAGTCTCTTTCAGTTTTCTTCTTTCATCCACTGTTCAATCTTTCCTGGATCTTCATTCATATAATGCCCATTAACTGTGAATGTTTGCTGTCTTCTACTCCTACCCCTTAAATTATAGGCTATTTGAGAGATGGGGCTGTTCCCTTCTCCATTCCCATCTTTCTTAGTAGCCCTAGAGTTTAGCAGAGACCCTGTCACTTAGTAGGTGCCTAATAAATGTTTGTTAACCTGACCAGATTTGTAGAGGTCAGTATGTGGAAGAGATTACAGTAAGCTATTCTATTTCCTCTTACACATTTTGCTTCTGATTCGATCCTAGGAGATTATGACTCAGAACCAGCTGTCATAATTTGAGGCAGGGATTTTTAAGCTTTTTTGTATCATAGGCTTCTAGGCAGTCTAGTGAAGCCTCTAGATCCTTTTTCAGAAAAACACTGTTAAATATATAAAAGTAAATACATAGCTACTGATTCTAGGTTACAAATCTCTGATTTAAAAGCCACTGACAATATTACCTTTGGGCTTTCCCAAATTACTCTCCCATGGTTCCTTCCTACATAGACAATGTGCCTGCCAAACTGGATTGTTTATCATCCTTTGTGTATGTCCTACTTGTGTTATTTTCTGGACCCATAATGTCCTCTCTTTCCCCTATCATTTTTTTAAAATTAGAGCTAGCTTTCAGGGCCTAACTTTATAGACTCCATTTCTTTACTGGATCATTAATCACTGATTTGGAACTAGAAGAGCTAACCTCCCTCATTTTACAGATGAGCAACTTGAGAGACCCAGAGAAATTAAAATCCCATAAGATCCCAGAGGTGACAAACATTAAGAACCAAGATTTGATAGAAGATCTCTAAGTACAAAACCAGTGTTTTGTCTTGTTTTGTTTTCCTTCTACATTATGAGACAATGACTATTCTGATCTCCCCAGTAATAATTAGTCTCTCCCTTTCTGGAACAACAAAGTACTCAGGGCTTAGTTTATGCTTATATCACTCAGTTCTGTTTGGCATTATGATTATTGTATATATCTTGAATAATATTGTGTTAGTGTTTTAGTATATTTCTTCTGACTAAAAGTTCAATCAAGTCAGTATATCACTTAATTATCATCTTATCCCAATAGATCTTTTGTACATAATAAGCTCTTAAACAGGTAGCTAAGTGGGAAGTGATAGAGTGACAGGCCTGAAGTGAGGAAAACTCCTATTTTTATAGAACTATATGTCCAGTCATTCCAAAACAGCTATACAAAATACAGAATAATTCCACTGAATGACATAAAATAAGATGTCACTAGGAACATAAGATGGATGAAATAAGGAATATCTCTATACAAGATGGACAGGCTTCTCCTTATGTTAGGCATGAGGAAATGGTACAAACTATCACAATCAGTGACCTAAGTGGTCATAAGATGATCATCTGCTCCTTTTAAATAAGTGATTCATTCAGAGGTACAAAAATATTTTGGGGGAGCTTTTCATGTAGTTGTCACCTCTTCCACACGAGGTTTGGTCACCATGACAAAGAAAAACAAGGGTGGAGGGCCATTAGTTAACTTCCTATAATTAAATAAATGAACTTAGAATATACACCTCAAACTTCTGGAATCTTACAGAACTAATTAATTGATAGATTAATTATTCAAATTGATTAATATTGACTGGAATAGAGTAGGGATTCAAATGAATTATTTTTCACAGGTGCCAATTTGTTCCTTATGTACAGTAGGAGAAATAAGTTCTTTGTTAGTTTCCTGGTAACAGTTTTAAAAAATAAACTCAGAATTATCTATATTGCTACTGCCATTTGAGAATTATATGAAGGACGTGTTTGCTACTAAAATGGTTAATCAATATTTTGAAAGCAACCAAATGAAGTGCTGGGCTCACTCCTTTTTATGCTACAAAATTATGCCATAGTTGATGAATATCCTATCAGGACATGTCCATAGTCTTAGCCATATCCTTTGCCACCTACCAAAAATATTATTTCTTTACTTTCTCCCTGAATACAATATACTCTTTACCCTGAGCTGCTTGCCTAGGTCTCCCACCAAAATATAGACAAAAAAATGGGTTGAATAAAAATAGCCAAATTTTTGCTGACATTTTATAGTCATTTTATGCAACAACTTTGTGAGATGTGCTCTAGATAGTAGTATCTTTACCTCGATTTCATAGATTTGAAAGTGAGACTAAGGTAACTTCCTCAGAATCACAAAATTATGATGTGTATTATGTTGTAACTAAAGGAAAGGACAGGGAGAAGAGAGTTGGGGAAAAGATGTTCAGCCTCTAAATTAAACTTATCTGACTCCAAATTCAGTGATCTTTCCACAGCAATTTTAGAAATACTGGCCAGGGAGAGAGGATATCAGAAAGTTGCAGCCTATCTGCAAAGCAATGGACTCTTCTTCATCAGTATCCTAGTGACCCTAAAAAACCAGAAGTCTATCACTTCTCTTTAGTCAGGGAAAAGAGGATTTGAACAAGTGCCCAGGAAATGAGTTTTTTTTTTTTTTTTTTTTTTTTTTAATTTTTTATTTTATTTTATAATTATAACATTTTTTGACAGTACATATGCATGGGTAATTTTTTACATTATCCCTTGCACTTACTTCTATTCAGATTTTTTCCCTTCCTCCCCCAACCCCCTCCCACAGATGGCAAGCAGTCTTATATATGTTAAATATGTTACAGTATATTCTAGATACAATATTGTGTGTAGAACCGAATTTTTTGTTGCACAGGAAGAATTGGATTCAGAAGGTAAAAATAACAGTTTACATTCATTTCCCAGTGTTCCTTTTCTGGATGTAGCTGGTTCTGTCCATCATTAATCAATTGGAATTGGATTAGTTCTTCTCTATGTTGAAGAAATCCACTTCCATCAGCATACATCCTCGTACAGTATCATTGTTGAAGTGTATAATGATCTTCTGGTTCTGCTCGTTTCACTCAGCATCAGTTGATGTAAGTCTCTCCAAGCCTCTCTGTATTTCTCCTGTTGGTCGTTTCTTATAGAACAATAATATTCCATAACATTCATATACCATAGTTTACCCAACCATTCTCCAATTGATGGACATCCATTCATCTTCCAGCTTCTAGCCACTATGAAAAGGGCTGCCACAAACATTTTGGCACATACAGGACCCTTTCCCTTCTCTAGTAGTTCCTTGGGGTATAAGCCCAGTAGTAGTATGGCTGGGTCAAAGGGTATGCACATTTTGATAACTTTTTGGGCATAATTCCAGATTGCTCTCCAGAATGGTTGGATTCTTTCACAACTCCACCAACAATGCATCAGTGTCCCAGTTTTCCCACAGCCCCTCCAACATTCATCGTTATTTGTTCCTGTCATCTTAGCCAATCTGACAGGTGTGTAATGATACCTCAGAGTTGTCTTAATTTGCATTTCTCTGATCAATAGTGATTTGGAACACTCTTTCATATGAGTGGAAATAGTTTTAATTTCATCATCTGAAAATTGTCTGTTCATACAGGAAATGAGTTTTAATTGTAAAACCCAAAGCTACTATTGTTCCACCACATTTGCTCTTTGTAAATTTAAACTATGAGATCTTAATTAATTAATTTATTTTTTTTGTCTTCGTTTCCTTCCCTACCTTTGTAGTCTGGTAAAAAAAGTGTATGGACCCTTCTCAGAAGAATTTTTTTTAAATATAAAAAAATAGAGACATACAGTATTGCAAAGCAAAGCATTTACATTGAAATATAGTTACTCAATACTATATGATGATTACTTCTGATGGATTTTCAACAATGAGATGAACCAAATCAGTTCCAATAGAGCAGTAATGACCTGAACCAACCACACCCAGCAAAAGAATTCTGGGAGATGACTATGAACCACTACATAGAATTCCCAATCCCTCTAATTTTGTCTGCCTGCATTTTGGATTTCCTTCACAGGCTAATAGTACACTATTTCAAAGTGTGATTCTTTTTGGACAGCAAAACAACTGTTTGGACATGTGTATATATATATATATATATATATATATATATATATATATATATATATATACACACACACACACACACACACACATAGTATTTAGCTTATACTTTAACATATTGAACATGTATTGGGTCAACCTGCCATCTGGGGGTGGGGGAAGGAGGGGAAAAATTAGAACAAAAGGTTTGGCAATTTTCAATGTTGTAAAATTACCCATGCCTTTATCTGATAAATAAAAACTATTTAAATAAAAAAAAATTTTTTTTGAAGAAATATAGTTACTAAAATGCCAGAAACAAGTTTAACTAACCTGGTTATAAATTCCTAATTAAACAAACAAGAGTATTAGAATAAAAGTGGTAATAACTTATAGTCTGCTTCTATGGAGGCAGACCTGGATGGATTTGATATTTTATTACTATCAGCTCCAAGGGAAGCATTATTTAAGAACATTAATATCCTCTTCGAAGAATATATGAAGTCCAGCCACACTTATATTGAATTGTGCTAAGCCAATTCTTTCCTTTTGTATATTCAATGCTATGCTCTTTCCAACACAAAATGAATCACACTCTCTTCCTCTCCTTTCCTTCTCAAGGCTCTTTTCATGCTGCACTTTGTAGTATGTTATAAATATGAACTTCTGCCATGTGAGGCTACCAAGATATAGGAAAAGACACTACATAGAGATGCAATGTAGGTACAGAATCCAGATTCTTCCTGATCAAGAATCACTCTGGACATGGCTCCCTGAGAAATTTTTTTCTCTTTCTACCTCTCCTTCAAGTGATTTTTCTTGATCATTAAAATAAGATACAAACTTCTCAATCTGATCTCCTACAATTTGACTCTTATTAGATGGCAGCACAGTGGATAGAAGTCTGGAGATAGCAAGACTCATCTCATTGAGCTCAAATCTTACTAGCTGTGTGACCCTGAGAAGTCATACAAGTCTGTAGACAGACTTGGAAACAGTTTCCTTATCTGTGAAAAAAAAAAAAAGAAAAAAAAAGGGAGAGAAGGAAATGATAAACCATTCCAGTATCTCAGTCAAGAAAACCCCAAATGAGGTCACAATGAGATGGATCTGACAATCTGTTTCTTATTTTAAATGAAATTTAATTTCACAATTCTTCTGCCTTCATAGATTTCCTGTTTTAGCTAATCAGCTTAGCTGTACCCTGAACTTGATATTCCCTTCCCCACAGGTTTGTGCCTTTCAACTCTAGAATGAATTCCTTTCTCATCTCTGCCTCTCAATCCTTATCCTGGTTTTCCTGCTGGAATGCAAGCAGAACAAGACTTTCATTCCATCCCTAGCACCATGTCTCATATAGAATATTTGCTTAATAACATTTTGGTGAATCATATTGAGAGAAATACTGATAAGGTGTGTAAGCTTCAAGATAATGTAAGATAACAAGTAACAAGTTTTCAGAATGTGATAAATTAAGGATGGTAACTTTTCCATAGAACAATTAAGTTTCAATCTTTCAGAACCCTTTAGCAAACAAGGAATTGGAGAGCTAGGAAAGCCAGGTAGCCAATCAGAAAGAGTTTTATTGTCTAAAAAAACCATAAGCTTAAGATAATAGCTGATCCAGCTCAAACTGGTTGGGGTCAATAACCTGACTTGACCAAATTGCTACTGCATCTGCTTAATAGGCTAACTGAATATTAGTCAATAGGGGCAGCTAGGTGAAATAGCACAGTAGATAGAACACTGACCCTGAAGTCAGGAGATCCTGAATTTAAATCTAGTCTCAGACACTTAACATTAATAGTGTGATCACAGCCAAATCACTTAACCCCAACTGCCATGCCAAAAACAAACAAAAAAAAAAACCTTAATTAAAAACAAACAACAACAACAAAAAGCCCCAGAATATTAAACAACATACTCCATAGGAGTTTTCCATCATTTTTGAACATTGAATGTATGAAGAGGGAGGGGGGACATGCTTATACATGTCTTAAGAGGAAAATACACAGCAGAAATATTAGAAAGATTGTAACCTGAAGGGAAAGAACCAATCCAGTCTCAGAAGGGAGAGGATTGTCTTGTCTCTTATGTTCAGCATCTCCCTCTTCCCAAAGAGGGGCAGAGTCAACTTCTGGCCAAAAATATTAAGATGATTCCTTAAGATTCTTCTTTAATAAATTTTCCTAGATATCTGATTTTTAGTGCCAAGTGTGTTTCTAACAATTTTGGCATCCAATGTGAGCTAGACTTATAGACCTTGGATGGACTAGGGTAAGACCCCTTAGGAAGAGCGCTCCCAATGATTTCAATTGTCCTGGAGGTTGAACTCTGTTCCTCTGAATCACAAGCCTTGAGGTAGACTGAAGAATATTAATAATAGGGAAGCCTTCCATAAGTTGATATATCAAACAAAGGCAACTCTTTGTTGGTCCAGTAGTTCCTTGCTAGCAGAAGGCTGAGTGAGCAGCTTTGGGCTATACCAGCCTTGCAGGAACTATCTAGTGGGAATTGACCGAACAGGCAGCTTTGGGCTGTGCAGAACTTTCTGGATTTGCAGATATGGGAATGGATTCTAGGCATAGGGAAAAGGGAAGAAATCTCTGGGAAAATGTTACCTGAAAGTCCTTTTGGGAAAATACTAAGGGATTGGGAGGGTGCTCCCAGCACTAAAGGAAAGGAAAAGATGAAAATGATTAAATATTGTTGCCAAGAGTGGACTAAGAAACTTATCTTGCACCCTCAGTATTTTGACCAGAATTTGGATCTGATGAGGATTGTATGTGAATGGCAAGAAGGGAGTGACAGAGAACAAAAGGATTATGCCACTTGCTGGGTTCCTGGAATCTTACTAGCAGCTGGAATTTTTCTAAGTCAGTCAAAGGAGAAGAATAAGAAAAATCATAAGTCATCTTCTAAATAGGATCCTCTTCTTGTTTTACCCTCTTCATCCTCTCCTTATAGTCCACCTCTACCTAATAGCTCTGCCCTCCCTGCTTCCTTACTCCAGGGTAAGAAAGGAATTATAATAGTGTAAAACAGACATCCAGAACTTTACATTTAAGTATAATGAAAAGGGTAGAATGGAATCAGACTCTGTTTCAATTCCTACTCCTACTCCTACTCCTAATCCTAATCCTATGTTTCCCCAAATGGAGGTCCCAATGGGAGGCTGGGAGAGGGTTGGGAGGAAGAGCAGGAAATGGGGGGAGATATTAGATTTGTGAATGTTCTTGTAACCACTACTGAAGTGAGAACCTTTAAGAAGGAAATGAAAACTTTGATAGAATACCTGGTAGTGTTGTCTGAACAATTAGAGCTGTTTTTAGGTGCAAATATCTATACTTGGGAGTGAGCTGATATCAATACTTAACAGTCTCTTAACAGGAGAAGAGAAGAGTATGATAAGAAGGGCAGCAATGTCAGGGTGGGAAAGGAGACGCCTTCTTGCAGTAAGAGTGGTTCCAGCCGGAGGCCAAGTATTCCAATGTAGATCTTGGCTGGGATCATAATAATCAGACCCACTAGGGCTAATATGTAAGAACTTGGGGCATTAATTATTGCTGGCATTAAAAAAGCCATACCAAAATCTCAAAATTTGAACAAAATGTTTGCAATTCACCAAAACAGGAGGATTCTTTTTTTTTTTTTTTTTTTTCCAGAAAATCTCTGGATTTTTAGAAAGGATGACAGAAAACTTAAGAAGGTATTCTAGCTTAAATTCAAAGGATTCCCTAGTAGAAGGAATATTCAAGGCACACTTTGTGACCAACTCTTTTGAAGAAGGTGTAAAATCAGAAGGAATTAAGAGGGGAATCAAGATTGAGACAGAGATACCAGCAGAGCAGAAAAAAAGGGGAAAATGAGAAGGGATGGTGAGGTAGAGGGTGGCTAGGAAAGAACAAATGTTATAGATGTGGGAAACCAGGGCATTTTAAGAGACATTGTCCTGAGCAGAAAAAGGAGGGACGAGTAGTGCCCCTTATGACATTTGAGGAAAAATATGACTAGGGAATTTGGGGGTTCTTTCTTCTTAAACCTGACCAAGAACCCCTGATTAATGTAGAGGTTGGGAGCTCCAGAGACAATACGCTACTCCTTGTAGATATGGAAGCAGAAAGATCCTTTAGTGGGGATAGCCTTAAGATACCTTGAATGAAAGGAGAAAATTTTCAAATATCAATTTTTTTTCAAATATCAATTTTTAATAAGACAACTATTTGTTGTGGAAATAAGAAAAGAAAAAAAAAAAACACTACTGTCAAGTTTTTATTTGTTCCAGAAGCAGGAATAAATCTGTTGGGAAGAAATTTAATTCTCAAATTAGATCTAGAGATATAAGTGGTGTGGGAATAATTGGCTGTTAGACTACATTTATTAAGTATAGAAACCTATAAAGACATTAGAACAGAAATTTGGGTAAAAGAAGGGAATTGTGAGGGGATAAAGGTTAATCCAATAGAGATTAAACTAAAGAATTCTTAGGCTGTAGCTTGTATTAGACAGTATCCTATCTTGATGGAGAGAAGAAAAAGGGCTATAGTCGGTTATTGATCAACTGTTAAAGGAAGCAATTTTGGAACCATGCATGTCTCTCTTTAACACCCCGATGCTCCCAGTTAGAAAACCTGATGGGATATATCAGCTGATACAAGACTTGAGGGAAGTAAATTAGTTGGTTTCAGTGTGACCTTGCAGTTCCTAGTCCTAATATCCTACTCAGCCAAATACTTACAAAACAAGGGTGGTTCACAGTTATTTACTTGAAGGATGCCTTTTGGGCTTTTCCATTAGTTGAGAACAGTACAGATTTATATTGCCTTCACCTGGGAAAACCTAGGAATGGGTCAGAAACAGCAATATAGGTGGATGGTTTTACCCCTAGGATTCACTGAGGCTCAAATCTTTTTGGATAAATTTTGGAAAGTCTTTTAGAGAAATTTGAATTCCCAAAAAGTCTAAGATTGTTACAATATTTAAATAACTTGCTGCTCTCTGGAGAAAAGGAGAGAAGAGTCTCTTTTAGGAGATAATGAGTTGAGGGTATCACCCAAGAAATTACAGTTTTTGGAAAGAAGGTAGACTATCTGGGACATCGGATTAATAAAGGAATTAGAAAATTTAACCTAGACAGAAATAAAGCTTTCCCCAAGACTAAGAGGGAATTAAGTAAATTTTTGGGATTGCCAGAATATTGTAGCCCAGGGGTTCTCAAACTACGGCCTGTGGGCCAGATGTGGCCAGCCGGGTTATGGCAAATGGGCTGAGGGGCAGAGATAGAGTGTGAGTTTTTGTTTTTACTATAGTCTGGCCCTCCAAAATCTGAGGGACAGTGAACTGGCCCCCTATTTAAAAAATTTGGGGACCACTGTTGTAGACTATGGATTGACTCATACTCACAAGTAACAAAGGATTTGTATAAGAAATTGTTAAAGGAAGCACTTGAGTGGTTAGAATGGTTAAAGGAGATGGAAATGTTTCCACAGATAAATCAGGTTCTAGTAACAGCCCCCAGTATTAGCTCTGCCTACCCTTAATAAACCTTTCCATCTGTTTGTATAGTAGATAAAGGAACCACTTTGGGAAATTTTAACTCAGTCATGGGCTGGACAAAGGCAGCCAGTTGCCTTCTTATCTAAATTATTTGACCCAGTCCCAAGGGGATGGTCTGAGTGTACCTAAGCAATAGCCTAGACCTTCTTGTTAGTAGCAGTCGAAAACTGACTTTTGGGGGAGCACTGATAGTAAATCACCCCAAATCAAGTTAGGACCATACTAAACCAGGTCATTGGTTAGTTGATTTGATCATCTTAAAATATGAATCATTATTGCTGAAAAAATATGACTTGGTTTTAAACATTGAGAATAGTGTCAATCCAGCCTCCTTCCTTCAGAAATGGGAATCAAGACAGGCAGAACCTGAACATAGTTGTCTGAATGTAATAGACTTCCAAATCAAAATTAGAGGGGATTTGAGTGACATTCCTTTTGAAACAGGAGAGCAATTGTTTACAGATGGGTTTTCATAAATGGTTGAAGGAAAGAAAAGGAGTGGTTATACAATCATAAATGGGAAAGATTGGTTAGTACAAGAGTCTGGATCTCTGCCAAGGAATTGGCCAGCACAGACTTGTGAACTCTATGCTCTAAATCAGGCCCTTAAGAAACTGAGTAGGAAAGAAGAAACTATATATATAGATTCCAAATATATCTATGGGATAGCACATACTTTTGGGAAAATTTGAAAGGAACAGGGCCTTGCAAATAGTAAGGTGTTAAGGGACAGGTTAATTCCTTGAGAGCCTCCATAGCTGTGAATCATAGCATCTGAAGGAGTTGCAGGGCAGCCTTTGCTGACACAGATTTTGTGGACTGGGAATGAGATAAATTGGAGGCAGAGAGAAGAGGAGAGAGATCAGATAAAGCAATGGCCTCTCAGTCAGAGAGGCCAAAGAACTGCAACTGCCACTCAGTCTCCTTGTATCATCCTCTCACAAGAGGAGATCCATTTAGGGTTAGATCTCCAGCAGCAATTGTCAGGTGGCTCCCATACATTCCAGCAGCTCTCCCGTGTATTCTAACAATAAGGGAAAGGATTTGGCTCATGGTGAACTAGTCAAACAAGTGTTAGAAAATTTGTTATTAGCATCAGAAGTAAGGTAGTACACGTTAAAGGACACTAAAAGAGAAACTAGATGAATGTGAGGGGAAATAAGCTTGCAGATGAGAAAGCAAGGTAAGCTGGGCTAAATGACAAGAAAAACTCCATGTTAGTCTTAATACATTCTTTTCTTTAATCAAAGGAAAACAATAGAGTTGTCTAAATTGGGGACTATTAAGAATGAAAAACGATGTTGGGTGCTCCCAGACGGAAGAATAATGTTAAACAAAGGGCTAACAAGAAAATTGATAGGAATTCTCCAAAGGGGAAGTCATTGAGGAGCCCAGCACTATGTGATATGATTCTCAAACAGTTTGGTTGTATTGGAATTTGTACAGTGGCAAAACAAATTATAGAAAAATG
Organism: Sminthopsis crassicaudata; assembly: GCF_048593235.1. NCBI lineage: Eukaryota > Metazoa > Chordata > Mammalia > Dasyuromorphia > Dasyuridae > Sminthopsis > Sminthopsis crassicaudata. The sequence continues at coordinate 172,535,994 of NC_133617.1, read as the reverse complement.
TATGATATGCCAGATGTGGTACTCTTTGAAATGTTTTATGGGATGCCTTATCCAAGGGAGAAAAGAGATAAAGGATAGGTTTCAGACAAAGGATAGGTTTCTAAGAGACTATCTATTAACTGTGTCCACTTATCTTTCAGAACTTTGATTAAAAGGACTCCTTGCTTAGACTCCACCTCTTGAATTGAGTACATCCTTTTCAAACTAGGTGACTGGATAGTTACAAAATCTTGGAAAGGAATCCTAACTGGGATCGGCCATTCCAAATTTTGCTAACCACTGAGCCTGCTGTAAGAATTGCTGTACTAGATTGGATTTATTACATCAAAGTTAAGGGACCTATTTATGAATAAGGAGAATCAGAAGAAGTGGAGAAGACCAAATAGACAAATTATAAGTGGGAGGTAATTCCCAGGGCAAACCCTCTAAAAGTAAAACTAAGAAGAGAGACTGAAAACAGAAAATTCTTCTGACTCAAGATTTTGAACTTTAGAATATCTTAATGAATCAAGATAAGCTATGAACTTTCTAGGATGAATCTCTTACTGTTATCAACATAAAATTATAGTCAATATTTATTTAGGATATGTGATCTTTGAGAGCTAAATTCACCTAAGCTATGATTAGTGAAACTTGCTATTTGAGATAAAATCTCTTGGGACTATAATTGATGTTGTTTAGTTTTGAATTCAGATATGATTGTCCATTGAAATCATCAAGTCAATAACCACCATTCGAGAGAAATGCCATAAGCTACTCAAAAGGATGTATTCTTGAACTATTACAGATGAAGGTCAGTATCTGGATAAGAGTTGAGAGGACAACCTTAGCTTCAACTTAAGATGAAATCTTTCTGACTCAGTTTCCCAATGGTATTCTTTTGAATAAGAACTCACCTGATTAATACTGAGTCTGGCTACAAGGTAGAATTGTTACTGCATAATTGTTGGTCAACTGCAAAACAGAGCTAATAATACTTTATTCTGTCCTGTATGTGCTCTTAGGCTGAAGCCTGAAGGATCAGTTTAGATGCTATTATAATCACGTCCTCCGCTTTTTCCTCTTATAGCAAATTTCTATAATCAAAGCAAGCGGTCAGTAGAAGGCAAGAGCACAATCCAAGTATATAGTCGTTTTATCCTAAATAAATAGATAAATGAATATTTGGTCTAGTCATCTATCTGTAGATAAATGCATATATTTAAGGAATAAGGTTCTTAAAAGTTTATCCTATAGGATGACTCAACTCTATACCCCTTTCAAGGTTGAAGTAGTCATGATTTCTGTGGAAGACTGAGATCTCCAACCCTTATTCTCAGAATTCCAGACAGTAAGGGGGGAGGGGGGGAAGATGATGGGTCAGAGCTGAGGATCTACTTAGAACTATATACCTAGCTAAGGAATGTGGAACATATTATTGTTTTTATTCTCCTCCTGTTTATTAGTCTTATTCCTTTCAGGTAATAAGTTTTTAGTTTAAAGGGAAATGTTAGATGAGAATTGCTACTTTTGAGGAAGATCAACTACAGATAAAGAATGTGAAATGATATTAACAAAGTTTGAAGAAAGAACAACAGAAAAGATGTAGAAACCAAATCCTTATTAAAAGCAATAGGGGGAAATTGTGAGAAATACTGAAAAGTTAGATTTCACAGAAAGTTGCAAGCTTTGTGGTATTGTAAAGCTTTCAGGATATAAGAAATTAAGGCAGGTTATGTTTTCACAGAACAATTAAATTTTAATCTTTCAGAAGCCTTGAGCAAACAAGGAATTGGGAGCTAGGATGGCACAGGTGGACTCAGCCAATCAAAAAACTTGTAGTTTTCAGAAAACCACAAGCTTAAGATAATAGAGGATACAGCTCCAACTGGGTGAAGTCAATGATCTGACTTGAACCAAATTGTTACTGCCCCTGCTTAATAGGCTAATTGAATATTAAACAACATATCCTGTAAGAGGAGTTTTCATACATTTGGGATGTAAGACAAAGGAGAGAGGACATGCTTATACATATTTAAGGGAAAACATATAGTGGCAGTATCAAAAAGATTGTAAGCCAGAAGAGAATGGACCAATCTGGTCTCTGAAGGGAGGGACTGTGCTGAGCTAACAAGTATAACATTTTTCTCATTTCTGTGCTTAGTACTCTCTCTTCCCAAAGAGGAGTGAAGCCCACTTCTGGCCAGAAACATTCAGATTGAGGACAACTGCAGATGACCCTGAATACAAAGATCCTTTTTAAGCTAAGGTCTTCAACAGGTCTCGGTTTGACTGAGGCCATAACAGTGATTAAGGCTAAATAGCGATTAAGGCAAAAAATCTCTTCTGTCACTTAGTCCAAAAAAAAAAAAAAAAAAAAAATCTAGGTAAGTAAATAAATAAAACTGGGAAGAAAGATCCTCAGAGTTTGGGGCAAAACAGAACTGACTGCTATTTACATTCAATCTGAGTCAATCAGGACTGGAACAAGGATCAATTGGGACTTGGCTTGAGACCTATGGGTGGCCAACCAATGAGAATCAGAGTGGCTTAAGATATTGAGACATTGAGTTTAATAGCTAATGAATGCTGAGTAGAAAGAGATACTCAAGTATTTTAACTGATTTAATTATCATAAAACCCCCAGAATGTTAGAACAGGGGAAAAACCATAAGAATTCAACCTACTCATTTTATAGTTGAGAAAAATGAGGTACAGGGAGTAACCAATTTACCCAAGTTCACATGGCAAGTAAATTACAAAATCAACCATCACATCCCTGATCTTCTGCAAGTCCAATTGGCTTTTTAAATACACAACATTGCCTTCTAATGACAAATTTTAGGGTTTTTTTCCCTTTAATATAAATTTGGATGCCTTAGATGTGCTAAAGCAAACAAGGTAAAGATAGTTAAGAGTTGCAGTGGATAGTGTTGATTCTGAAGTCAAACAGATCTGAATTCAAATTTGGCCTCAGAAACTTAGCTAGTTGGGTGACCCTGAGCAAACTACTTATCTTCTCAGCTGTAGTTTCCAACCTATAAAATGGAGATAATAGCACCAACTTTCAGAGTTGTCTTGAGGATCAAATGAGATATTATTTATAAAGTACACTGTAAACCTAATAGAGCTATATAAATGCTTGCTATTATTGTTCTCAGCTAAGAGAGTAAGAACTGGTCAGGAATTTGTGGTCTTGCTCATTCCTAATAAGGAAAAATACGGAATACATTACAAACCCTCTAGACATGGAACAAAATGCTCTTATTGCATCACACAGGCACATGCTACAGAGTAGACTGGGATATAATCCAAGCACAAACACCACTTTGTATTGATCCTTAAAAGAGTACTTTGCTTTTAAGGAAGAGGAAAAAATAAAACTCAAACAAAGTGAAACAAAAAACCCTGAGCTGATTGGAATCTTACATAGAATTAAATTTTCTCTAGCATAGATTTGCTTCCCAACCTCTTTCTTTGGGATTTTAAATATTATTGAGAGAAAAGAAAGAATAGGGAAAGGAAGAGGGAGAGGAATGGGGGAGACCCAAAGAGAGAAATGATAAAGGAGAATAAGAAGGGGGAGAGGAGGAAATAGGATAAGGAAAAACAAATGTGTCCAAATTATTTATGTAAAAGAAAATCACATAAGAAATAAAAGCTGTCATGAGCTAGAGTTGTAACTTTTAAAAAATGATTTGCCTTTTAGCTTCTCTGAGACTTTTTTCATTTGCAAAATGAAGGGATTAGATCAAATAACCTTGAAGATGCCTTCTAATTCTAAATCCATACTTCTATAATTCATTAATCACTTGCTATGTTCCAGGTACAAATAAGTGCTGGGAACACAAAGACAAACCATTCCTGCCCTCAAAGAGCTTACATTTTAGCTAGACTAAATACATAAATTGTTATATACAAAATCACTAAGGGAAAGGGAACAGGCATTTAAGTGTATGCTAAGTACTTTACAAATATTTAATTTGATCCTTTCAATAGCCCACCTGAAGTGGGTGTTATTATCCTCCCTATTTGTACAGTTGAGGAAACTGATTCAACCAGAGGTTGAATGACTTGTTCAAGGTCACACAGCTAGTTAAGGTCTGACTTTGAATTTGAACTCAGGTCTTTATGACTCTAAACCTAGCACTCTACCCATTCCATTACCCAGATGTCATACAAAGCATAAACAAGATAATGTTGAAAGAGTATCTAAGTAGACCAAGAAAGGAATCTTACAGAAGGTGAAATTTGAATTAAATCTTGAAAGAAATCAGAAATTACAAGGGTAGGAGTACAAGGAGTAGGAGTACATTACAACCAGAGAAGGCATTCCTGACAAAGACATAGAGAAGGGAAATTGAGCATCATGTGTAAGAAATAACAAGACAACTGGTAAGGCTAAATTGCAGAGTGCAGAGAGGGGAATAATATAAGAAGACTAGAAGAGGCTAGGTGGTAAAGAGTCTTAAATGACAAATATTAATATCTTTCTATATGATACTGGAAGTAATTGAGAACCACTAAAATTCATTAGGGTGGGAGTGGAGGTGCTGGTGGTTGTGGTAATAATGTGTTCAGGACTTCACACCCTGTATAAATAGGAAAAAGCCTTTAAAAAAAATTTTTTTTTCTCAAATCCCATCTTCTATAAGAAGCCTTTCCTAGTACCTCATATACCCATTTCCCTTTCCCTCTTATAACCACCAATTTTACTATGCATGTATGTACACACACACACACACACACACACACACACACACACACACACACACAGAGTGCATGCTCCCTAATGCATGAGAGCACTAATACTAACCTGAGTGATAGTGCAAGATGAAAGGGAACTCATCAGAGGTAAGATTCATCTTTCATTTATACTGACTGTTGTAGGTACACAATTATTTGCATGTGATCTTCTCTTTTGGAATGTGAGTTCTTAAAGACAGGGGACTGAGTTTTTCTCATTCTGTTCTGTTCCCAGAGTTTAACAGAATATTTGGCACTTAGTAAGCTATAATAAATATTTATAAATTGACCTTTTGGAGGGGGACAGAGATGATATGGTTTGATGGATTTGAAATTTAGAGACCTCAGTTTTGAGTCCCAACTCTGTGGGCTCTTGGGCAAATAGCAGGAACAAATCACTTCTCTTTCCCCAAATTTATCTATCTTAAACCCCAAACAATTTTGAGGAAGGGTCTAGATCAGTCATATTTCACCCATTTTTCCAATCTTTCTACTACATGTGAGTTGTCTTCTCCCTCTGATCCTGTGTAGTCCCTCTCCTATTGAGGAATTTCTCTCAAAATGTCCATTTTTCAGAAAGGGGACAGACCATTCATTTTTCATCCTCATTTGCCTACAGGCAACCTCTATTTTTCAGTTCCTTTTAATGAGCTATCTTTCACTGTTAGAAAGCAAGTTTCAGAAGAGCAGGGGCTGTCTTTCTGCTTATATTTGCATCCTGAGTTCTTAGCAGTTTCTGATACAATTTTTAAAATTATCATTTATTTTGGATTGGGTGATCTTTTAAAATTTCTTCTTATAGGGGCAGCTAGCCCTGAAGTTAGGAGGATCTGAATTCAAATATGACTTTAGACACTTAACACTTCCTAGCTTTTTGACCCTGGGCAAGTCACTTAACCCCAATTGCCTCAGCAAAACAAAAAAAAAATCCCATTTCCAAATTTCTATCAACAATGCCTCATCTTAATAGCAAGATATTAATAATATGTCCTCTTGGTTATTACAAGGCTTGTTAGTTATCTCATTAGATAACATACAATGTACTCTGGAAATCCAAGTTAATGTCAATGATTATAACCAAGCGGTACTCTTTGTAGTCCTAGGAGTTGGCTTATGAACATGCTTTATAGGTGTTTGTTGAAATGAATAAAATAATTTGGTTCTAAATTCATATATTTTTCAAAATATAAATAAATGATTTCATTAAATTAAATTTAAAAAATTAAATTTAGCAGTTTCTTAGCCTTCTTCATGTTGTTTAATTTGAAAAAAAGAGAGAAAGTACTCCTAGTAGAATTCTCTGATGAGATTCATATACAGACACAGGGCAGCCACCCAGTTCAATTCCTTAATTTTACAAATGAGAAAAATAAAACCCAGGGAAGTTAAATGTATTCTTGCTCATAGTTACAAATATAATATCAGAGGCATGATTTGAACTTTTTTGCTTCCAGAATTGGAACTTTCCTCTTCTAACACAAATCATCTAAAAGCAAATGTGTTAATGTACATCAACATTAAAATGCTCTATGTATCATTTGTTATTAATGAAAAAGCATTTATTAAGAATCTATTACCATGTGCCAGACATTGTACTAAGCACCAAAGTTACAAAGAAAGCCAAATCCCAAGAACAAACAGGAGTATTTTAATGGTGGAGACAACTTGCAAACAGATATATACATAAGAGATATATATACACCATAAAATGGAAGGTGATCTCAGAGGGGAAGGCCAAGCATGGGAGAGTCAAGTGGGAAATAAGCTGGGAAAGATCTTATGCAGGTGGAATTTTGAGCTGAATCCTAAAGAAAAACCTGATGGAGCTAGGAGGTGGAGATGAGAAAAAGAGGATATAATATTTGAAGGCCTATTCTTATTATATTTTTTAATGAGAAAATTTTATTTAAATTTACTGATTTTAGCTAAGGACAATATTTAATCCGGGTCACTGTAAGTTATGTTTCTAACAGTAAACTTTGCTTAAAGAGTATCACGTAATGTACCTATTAAGTAAATAATGCTTAACAATATGATTTAAAACTGAAACCAAATTTAATTAACAACAAAGTTGTTGGTAGTAATAGGTTGTTCGTTTTTGGTTTGTTGTACTCTTAAAGAAAAAATGCCCAACAGTAATTCTATTCTCGTGTATGAAAAACAACCTCCTTGGGGACACTTTATTTTATTTCCTTTTATAATAAGTACAGTGTTATTTTTTGTACCTGAGACTAGCCTCAGTGTTTCCTTATAGCTCTCTCACCCCTCCCAACCAAAGATCCCTCATTTCTCTTAGGCCACACAAATCCATTTACAAGAGAGGAGGATACTTTTACAGAAGGAAGGAAGGACTCAGACTACAGGCTTCCCTAGCATTGTTTTATCAAACTTCTTCATTGAAGCCCTTCTTGTGCAACTATAGATCACAAATTTGATACAATGGCAATATTCCTGAGCATACACATACTAACTAATCCTATAGTTTTTCTCACAACCAATTCAATCCAATTAATCAATCAGCAAGTAATACAATGTTTACAGGGTGATAAGCTCAGAACAAAAGGCTAGAGATACACAGAAAAGCAGAAAGTTAGCCCCTTCAGAAAGTTAGTTTGTCTTTATAATTAAAAGGGGAGGGTGAAGCTGAACCCCTCCTTACTCCCATTCCCTTTTTTTTTCCACTTTCATTTCTCCTCCCAGAGATATGGCCTAGAGATTGCTTTAGATGTACAATATATAAAAATGAATTATGAATCAGTCCCTACTCAGAAGTGCTGGAGAGGTTCCTAGGTTAGGTGGGTGCAATAGCTGACAGTGATATCTAATAAAATCACATTCCCAGCAATCATGTGAATTTCATTGCCCCTTAGTTATCTAGGCCTGGTATCAGTTCCTTTCCTAAGAGAAATTCAGATATCATCCATTAAAAAAAAAAAACAAAAAACAAAAAACACATCTATGTTGTATTTTCAGAGGCAGGCAAATATAGTGCTACTTTGTGTCTACTCTAAGGTAGAAAGGAAGTTTCAAATAGCAATCAAATATTCTGGTGATACATTAAAAAAAAAAAAAAACAGGAAAAGAAAACCTGTGGTTAAAACAAACAGGTGGGAGGAGGGGAGGAAGGAGACAGAGACAAAGACAAGAGACTGAAGGGAGAGAGGAGAAACAGAAAGACAGGGAGAGATAAGCATCTGCTCTGGGGCAATATGGGGTCACCTACTAATAAATTAATAAACATTTATTAAGAGCTCACTATGTGAAAACACAAATGTGAAAGCAAGCAATTATTCCTATAATTCACTAACTTTCCATTGCATACATAGGAGCATACATAGTTTTGGGAATATAACCAGTGCTTAGAACAAAGATTAAGTCTGTTTCCTGCCATCAAAAGCAATATTTGGGACTTTGGCAAGTTAGTTATAATCAATTGAGAAGATTCCATATTACAAAAAGACAGAGGCAGGTCTGAAAGACAGAATTTCTTTAAAAAAAAAATTGTCATCTTGAGGCAGGCCAAAAGTAAATGTTTTCAAACTATTATGATTCTGTCAAGCATATTTTTGTCTTTAGAGCCAAATATTTAGCACCCTTGCCTCACTTGCTAAATGTACTGATTTGAATAAAATATCAAGGGAAAATTTCCCCATTTTAAACTGAAAGTTGTATATATTAGACAAGAGTTTAGATTAGTCATCTTGAGGCTAACTCATACATGGAGGAAAAGGAAGTGTTGAAATAAAGATATGTATGGGAACTTTTGGAGATAAAGTAGATAAAGGTCTGGTCTTCGGGCTAGAGACAAAGGTTCAAACTCTTAAGATACATAGACATAGATACCCATGACTTTGGGTAAATCACTCAAATCCTTCACTAGATTAGGTGGAAAAATTTAAACAAAGTAACAAAGCAATTGGAGATAATAACAAAAGCTGTCATTATATAGGGCTTTAAGACCAAATAAATGGGGCCTTCCCAACAATGATCAAGGCACAAGCCCTTGAGTTCCTTAAAAACAATGAATGTTATGATTATAAAATAGTGAAAAAAGTTTTTTTGTTTGACTGGCAATCTGGTTTATAAAAGCAACTGTAAAGAGTTAATTTTTCCCCTGAGCAATAGTAACCAATTGGAAGAAGTACTGAGCTTTCCAATTTGATGGACACCTTTGGACCAAACATGTGGAATTTTAAGTTCCCATTTGCTGAAAATGTTAATCTTATTACTTTATAATCACAATTCATTAAAATTAAGTAACTTTAGAACTCTAAACAATGATAATAGCCTTGAAAAGCCATTAAATTTGACCTGTACAGTCTATTACATCTCTCTATGGATTTTCTGCAGTCATATATCATATATAATTCTCTGGATCTGATGTCTACATAGTCATATAACAGTCACAAGTAAATATATAAAATCATGCTTAAAATGTCCTGAAAACCGAAAGATTTTTCCTACTTATGTTTTTTAAAGACTCATTCATAAATTATGGCTAGAGCACCACGGAATCAGTGTGATCTGCATGCAGAATTTAAAAATCACACCTACCAGAGATCCGATTGAGTGTCACCCAGAAATGCTCATCAGGGCTGTAGGTGTCCTTAGACCACTGCAGTAAATCAATGGCTCGATGGTCTTGGAGAACAAAGTTGACAAACTCCCTCGTAAGGGCAACATAAGCTGAACCAAAGTAAATTACTAGTTGATGGGGAGGTAAGGATTTTAAAATATTGGTTTTTTGCATATACGAGACTTGAGGACTCAAATATTCTTTGAAAACATATTTAGTCCTTTCAATAGCATGTGCAGGCGGCAGTACCCCTGGAGTGATATTTTTCCCTTTAAATCCTTTCAGATGCTGGATTATTTCCTTATTGGTTTTCAGAGGGAAATCTTGCCCACAAGTGTTAATAATATATTTCCATTTTACTTCAGAAACGACAAGGTCTTTCATGCAATTCAGGTCAGCATGGAGCCTGGATATTCCACCATAGACAACTGGCTCCATCTTGGAGGCAAGAAAAGCATTGGAGAAGCAGCCCACCAGCCACTCCACAGCATCTTTAAATTCAGCAGTAGCCTTCTCATCCACATGAATACAATAAACATTCTGGGGCATGTAAACAGCCCTGAAAAGTCTCTCAAAGGTTTCAAAATCTTTATGTATGACCATTACATAGGCTAAAGGAAACTGGGCTTCTTCTTTCGACAGAGGAGCTGTTATGTAGTGACTTTGGAGCAAGTACTCCTTACAGGAGAGACTTCCAAATGAAGGCATTAATACTTTCTCCCACGCAAATGTTGGCCTCCCTTCTATGACGGCATTACAGGATTGGGATAGAGAATATCGCTCATTAGATACATTTAACCGCTGATAGCTCTTCGGTTGGTAGAGTTGATGGTTGTACAGAAGGACAAAGAGGGCCACGCTCAGCACAGGAATGACAAAAAGATAATATTTCCCAAAGTTCATTCTTTTGATTCCTCAGGAGGAAAAAAGAATCCCTCTTCAGGGACTGAGAACTGATCGGTTACTGAAACCCGTAAGCCACCCAGCCTCCAACTTACTTTTTTGGAAGATCTTGCATTGGGACAGGTTCTCAGCTGTTTTCTAGTCCAGTCTCCAAAGAAGACATGTGGTTTAATTAAGAGTTGTTCTCTAATTCTGTCTCCAGTCCATCCCCCCCAGCTTCGGCATCGGATAGCAAAGCTCTCGTCTCAACTACGTGCTACGTGTGCTCTAGTGCAATCAGCTCTCGGAAACTGGTTACTCGGATACAAGCTGAGAGCTAGCCCAACCCAGCGCAGCCCAGCCCAACCCTCCCGGCTCTTTATTTGCATATGAAAGCGGGGGTAGATCTTTGTAAATTACTTTAGGGTAGGTTAAGAGAACCTAGTTCCGGTAGGAGCTTTTGTTTCTGGGGAGACACCTTTACCACCTACCCCCATTCACCAAACTATTTATTCTGCTTTCTCGGATCCTCCCACCCTTGTCCCACCCACCCACTCATCCAGCTAAACACCACTTTCTTTCAACACCTGCAAAAGTGCAAAAAGTTGTAGCAACTGTTCTCATAAATTCGGTCAGCAATCGGTTCCTTTTTCTCTTTATGATCCCTAGCCACTTCTTACTCATTTAAATAGTATGTTTGCCTTCTGGGGACTATCGTAGGTGGGCAGGGAAAATGCACCTGTGCTCTGATCTATTCAGAGTAACTAGTCACACAAAAAATCTTTTTCATGGAGGTGTATGTTCACTGATTTCCATTAAGTAGAATCTCACGGGGCCACATGCATGATCTCTTTTAGTGAAAGACATGGAAAGGTATGTTTTGCAAAATTCATCCTCTGCTGATATGGGGAAAATCCAGAATTCGGTAGGGCTTGGGATTTTGTTTGGGAGCCAAGGTTTTTAAGTTGGGAATTTTAAACAATAAATACTAAGAAATATGATTCACGGAGCACAAATTAGCTCCTATTACATATAGTCAGCCAGTCAATAAACATTTATTAATCATTCATTAATTGTCAGGTGCAGAAATAATAAGCACAGAAATATAAAGTGTGGAGATGATAATTAAGTACAAGTTATGTGGAATGGGCGCTTTTGAAAGTCAAAAATTTCTCATAATATTTACTATAAGAGCCTTGCACTTTGATTCTTAGAATCCACACACTTCTCTTTCTTCTTACTCTCTTTTCCTCTTTCCTGCAAAGAAGTAAAAAGGTCTAGAGTAATTAGGAATTATCAATGATTTTAGAAAAGACCTTGCAGACCTGTTGGTGGCAAAGGGATCTAAAGCTTCTTGCTACTGTATAAAATGCGTTTCCCCCCCTTAAAACATTTTGTAAAAACATGTTTAAGTACGCTAGTAAGTAGACCTAAAATCAGGATGATCAGGATGATACTCTTAGTCCCAATCTAATCTCTCCAGGTGAGTCACAGCCTGCCTGCACCTCAGTTTCTGAATCTGTAAAAGGGAGATGATAATAGTAACCATTCACCGGGTTGTTGTGAGATAACAGGAGAGGAGTTAACATAAAAGTATCTTGCCAATCTTAATGTGCTATATGAACGTTAGTTATTATTATCAAATGAACAGAACTATCCTTATCTGTAATTCTTGTAATCTTGTATGGGGGCAGCTTAGGTGACTTAGTGGATAGAGTGCCAAGCCTGGATAAGGAAGAATCATCACCCTGAGTTCAATTTTGGTCTCAGACATTTACTAGCTGTGTGACCTGGCCAAGTTACAACCTTTTTTGCTTCAGTTTCTTCCTCTGTAAAATGAGCTGGAGAAGGAAATGGCAAACCATTTCAGTACTTTAACCAAGAGAAACCTAAATATAGTCATAAAGAATGACTGAAAAAAAAAAACCCAACTGAGTAATAGCAAAACAAAACCCAAAACAAACATACATGAATTCTTCTTTACAGTGGTACAGTCAATAAAGAGGTAGGGTTTCTTAATTTTTTTTTTTTAATGTCCTATAACCCTTGTCAGATCCGATAAAATCTTTGAACCCCTTCTCAGAAGAATGTTCTTAAATTCAGAAAATAAAATACATATGCTAAGGATTACAAAGAAAATCAATTATATAAATTTTATATTTTCAACAATGTTGAAATTAAATTATTAAAATATTAACTACTAAGTATCAAATAAATACAAAAATAGTTTTAAAATGTATAGTTATTATATAGGTTAAGAATCTTTGAAAGGGGATCTTCAACCTTATCTTATTTATTATTATGGTTCCATCCTTTGTTTTCTTTTTCTTTTTTCTTTTTGCTCAGGCAATTGGGGTTAAATGGCTTACCCAGGCTCACATAGCTAGGAAGAGTTAAACCCAGATTTAAACCCAAGTCCTTCTGACTTCAGGGCTGATGCACTATCTACTGCTCCACCTAACTGCCCCTCCATCCTTCATTTTTATTAGGTTTTTAGATTTTCAAAGCTTTTGGCTTACCTTACTTCATTTGATCCTCTCAATAATTCTGTGATGCAAGTGGGGCAGGTATTAACTGAAATTCCAGAGGATAAATAATAGCCTGGATGGGATTTGAAGGGACTATTTAACCCCCCTCCCAATTTGGCTAATGAAAAAGTTGAGGCCCAGAAAAGTCAGGCTACAGAAAATAAATCAAGCCTCCTGAAAATGACCTTAAAAGTTCCAAATACCTTGTTACTAGAAGACATTAAAGCCTCTTGAAGTTGGGTGATTTCTCCAAAATTCTACAACCAGTTGGTATTAGAATTGAAACTAGAATAAAAGTCTTTTGATTTCTTATGAAACTGATATTTTGAACATGAGAACAGAACTTTCCATGAGGCATGGGGTTAGAGGGAGGTAGTTGTAGTAGGACCTGCAGCTTCATCACTGGCTATACTTGTAATGTGGAATTCCCTTCTAAACAAGAAAAAAGCAGCTGCTCCAACCCACATCCCTTCCTACCCAGGCTTCCTCCCACCCTTTTCCCACTCACTTAGTTCTTTACTCTAAATAGATCTTGATTGTGCTTATTTAGTATTAGAATCTATAAAGAACAGCCCCAGGTGGGGCAGTGGTTAGAGTGCTGGTCCTAGACTTAGGAATGCTCATCATATGAGTTCAAGTCTAGCTATGTGGGAAAGTCACTTAACCTGGTTTGCCTCAGTTTCCTCATCTGTAAAATGAACTAGAGAAAGAAATGGCAAGCTCTAGTATCTTTGCCAAGAAAACCCCAAATGGGGTCAATAATGAACAACAAAATAAAGGGTCACTGTAACCTTGGGAAGTTGCTTGGGGTAACAAGAGTTCAAGGCTAGTCAAAAATTTTCAAAGACTCCATAATGCCTATGAAATTAAGTTCAAATTTCTTTGCCTTCTATAAGTCATTAAGGATCTCTACAATCTGTTTTTATTTTTCCTATCTTAGCTCATATTATTTCTCCTGATCTCCATACTTTTGCTGCATGGAGTCATAGATCTAGATTTGGAAGAGATCTTTCATTACATACAGGACTTGAACCAAAGTTTTCCTGATCTTGAAAACAGCTCACTAACTCTCAATACCATGTAGCTCTTAAGTGTTGCTACTGAAAAAAGAATGAAAAAAAGAAAATGTAAATCTAGCTCAGGTCTATGGGCTTCTAGTTTCTAATTCATAGGACACTATCATTCTGGCATCTTTCCTGGTTCCCAGGCAACAGAATATACAACAAAATCTAATCAGTATTGATTTGGCAGACAATGTCTCAAATTCTGTTTGAAAAGTGCCCTGGTCTAAGTGCTTTCTCCTATTGTACTAAAAGAGTCTGGTCACCATTAATATTTTTTTGGTCCCAATTCCTCAGAGAAAAAAAAAAAATCCTTTCCTTTCCTGAAGTTTTTAAATACGTTGCTTTGCTCATTTTGTTCCTTCTTGTTTCTCAGAATCAGCTCAGACAGAGTGGAAATTAGGTTTTTGGTGAAGAGTTGAGCAGCATCTGTCTTCCCTCTTGCTTTCACTTCTCTTTTCCTGACTCATAGATATTCTCTGTGTCTTACTGCCATTTTAGGTAAAAGATACCATGGGCAAAAGAAATGCATGAAGGAAAAAGGAAGAAGAAAGGCTAAGGCCTTTCAGTGCAGGCCCAGTGTGTATTTTTGTTTTGTTTACCTGAAACTGTACTTCTACAGCAGGGAAGCTTTGTGATTTGCCAATGAGAAGATGCCCAAGAAGCCATCTAAATATGAATGATTCTATCAAAGTAGGTTGGAAATAGGGTATTTTGCAACAATCTTTATAGACTTTCAGATTTACAGCAGCAATCCAAAAAAAAAAAAAAACATTAAAAAAAATCTGGCTGGATCTTTAAAAATGAATTTGATGAGCAGCAGCAGAACATTTTTTTCTGATAGAAAGAATCATGATAATGTGATGCCTTTTAAGCAGATGGCTGAACCCTGGGAATGTTTGGTCAGTATCCATGGTTACCAGGGTTGAATGGACATTTTCTTCCAGCAAATGAAAGAGTAGGTTAAGTTATTAATTTCCTACTAAGCTTTAGTTGATGTTAGTGACTCAATTGTGTTTTGAGGACCAAGACATTGAACAATTGCATTACATGGCCATTTTTTTCCTGCCACATCCTGACTATCCCTGTTCCATTGCAAATTTAAAAGTAGTTCATCTTTCAAAGACCAGGAATGAGGGAAAAATAAAATCTCAGAATCCCTAATGTTAAAAATTATATGTTGGTCTAGCTTGGTCCTAAAAAGAATTGCACATAGATATTGTTTTCCATTTTCCTTTTCAATGAATTGGTATTCATTCAATTGTAAGAAAATTATCATAATCCCCCTCCATGTCCAGGAACCTTAGTAGTAAATAAGGATGCAAATGTAGTGAAAAGGATTTGTTTTTAGGCAGAAAGGTATAGGCAGTGTTTTTGACTCTAATTTCCACTACTCCACTTCTACTACTTCCTAAAAGGTAGGTTTTTCTGCCTTTATTTGCTCTCCCTCCAATCCATCCATGAATATTAACATATTCATTTTTATGTAGATCTGGACATGTCCTTCTAAAAGTCAAAAATTGTCAGACTCCATAATGCCTATAAAATTAAGTTTACATTTCCTTGTCCTCCTTAAGGGATCAAGGACCTCTAATTATCTAACACCATCTTGATTTTCCTATCTTAGTTCATACTATTCTTCCTGGCCCGAATAGTTTTGTTGCATAAGGTCATAGATCTGGGTCTGGAAGGGACTCTTCATTACATAGAAGACAAAATCAAAGTGTAAGAAATTTGGTTAGGGACACACAGTTTGTCAACATTAAGATTTGGATACAGAGCCAAGGCTCCTTCTATTATATCTCAATTATTCCTATTGTATTATATATCTTTCTACATTTTGAATTCCTACCTAGCCTTTGAATTCCAATCCAAATTTGTTCAAGAAGTCTTTTATACGGTCTTGAGCCATCTTTTGTCTCAATTATTATTAGCCTTTAGTTGCTGAATGGGCATGGCCTTAGACAAACTGAGACCAGGAAAAGACATTAATTTTGAAAGGCCAAGGTCACCCACTGCATCCTGGGTTATCACCAGTCATCTTGACCTTTTTGCCATTGGACTTTGATGACTCTGAAGGAAAAAGTGAGACTGAGGACTTTTCTAAACTCTGCTTCTCTTGAATCCAATTCTTGAGCAAGTCAAGATATTCCTCTTGTGATATCATTCATTGGTCCTCTTCCAGAATGAAGAACGAACAACAGCAATTGGTTTTAACATCATCACTCTTTCATACATCTGTCATATGCTAGAAAAACTTTCAAACACTTAGAGATGTCTAAAATAATTAAAGGGAAACTACCTCAGATAATAGTGCTTTTTCTCTCTTAGCAAATCTCTAAACCTAAACTAGAATAGCATTTGGCACATAGTTATAGAGAAGATTCCTGCTTGGTTCCAGTGGTTGGTCTGGATGATGTTCCTTCCAACTCTGAGTTCTGGGATTCTAAGATTTTGTATTCTAGTTATTTCTTTGTCATCTCCCTCCACTAATCTATATATTCCATGAAGTATGAGAATGTTTCTATTCTAAACCATGTATTTCCCTCAGCCCCCAGTATACTACCCAACATACTGAAATGTTTGTTGAACTGAGTTGTATAAAAGTGAAGAGTAGTTGGATTAGAGACTTTTGTTTTATATTCAGGCAAATCACTTAACTGCTCTGGGCTTCAGATTCCTTTTTTTTTTTTTTTTTTTTTTTTTTTGTTTTTGTTTTTTTTTTTTGTTTGTTTGTTTCATTTATTTATTTATTTATTTTTATTTTTTATTTTATAATTTAAAATTTTTTTTGACAGTATATATGCATGAGTAATTTTTTTATAACATTATTCCTTGTATTCATTTTTCCAAATTTTCCCCTCCCTCCCTTTATTCCCTCCCCTAGATGACAGGCAATCCCATACATTTTACATGTGTTACAGTATAACCTAGATACAATATATGTGTGTAAATCCAATTTTCTTGTTGCACATTAAGTATTAGATTCTGAAGGTGTAAGTAACCTGGGTAGATAGACAGTAGTGCTAACAATTTACATTTACTTCCCAGTGTTCCTTCTCTGGGTGTAGTTTGGGCTTCAGATTCCTTATCTATAAAATGACAGTTCTATGCTAGATGACTTCCTTTTAATCCCTAAATCTATGATGAAATGAAACCATAAATTGTCAATCCTTCTTTTCAACTCCAGGAATCAAAAAAACACTGTGTTACACTGAAGAATTGTCAGGTTTTTTAGAAGCAGTATACTGTAGTGGACTAAATAACTGGATCAGAGTTCAAATCCTAACTCTGTGACTGTGTTAACCTGTTTAAGCAAGTCATTTAAAGACAATTTCCTCATCTGCAATTTTACTATTATTGTTATTATTTTACAAAGAATGGAAATAGATAAGTTCTGAGGTTCCTTCCAACTTCAAAACTTTAATCCTATGATATTATTCTGGCCCCCTTCCCATCCTCCAACCCCTCCAAACATCCCCCCCACATATATTATTTTAGCTCTAATTTCTAAGAAAATAATTACCTAGATAGAAACAGATTTGGGGATCTTTCAAGGTCATAAAAAGGCTTACTAAAGAACACATGACTTACTACCTTTATAGAGGTCCCCACCCCCCAAAATTTGTATACATTAGTTCTTGCATATTCTGCCTTTCATTTATAGCTATTTGCTATTAGAATACATTTAATCTCTCTTCCACATGACAACCCTGTAAATATTTGAAGAATACTGTTATTTCTTAATATTTTCTTTTCTCTAAGCTAAACATTCCAAGTTCCTTCAACCAGTTTTCCTATAAACATGATTTCCAGAAACATAGCTATCTTTACTTATTGCCTTCTGTACTTTCCAGAATGTAATGAGGCAAAATAATTTTTTTCTCTATTATCTGTTAAAGTAGACTCTGAATGAATGAGGTATTATATTGTTTTAAGACTGCTTCCCTAATCCCATTCTGACACCTCAAGCAAGTTTCTAAAAGGTCTTGTTAGAGGAGATTGTCACTTACTTATACACAGAAACAGTAAGATTATGTGATGATCAACTATACTAGACTTAACTCTTCTGTCAATTGTCAGCCACCACAAGCATAATGGCTGAGATATCTCAAGGAAGAAAAGGTGCAGATGAACAGAAATCTAGAAGCAACTTTTAAGTGCTGTACTTTGACCCATGCTTTCTGTCAGCTACCATCCTGTGCCTAGAAAAAAACAAAAAAACAAATCAGAGCTATTTCAATCAAGATTGATGGTTGTAAGGGTGGCTCTGTTTGATTCTATAACTGGGATCTATTTTTTGGACCTTTCACCAAAGAGTTCTACTATTATTTCCAGGATCTCATCCTTAACTGATCCTGTGTGTAGATTGGTGCCCTTCCTCTGGGATAAAAATCTTGAACACTTACATAGGGGAGAGTGTTATTTCTTTTTACTCCTGAAAGAGAAGAAATCCAAAGAGGGGAGTTCTGCTGGTCTTTGTTAACAATCTGTAGATAGGCCAGGAGTCAGTACATGAACCTGAGTTGGTCAGTCTTTTTCCAGACAAGGCTAATGAATGTAGGCTTTGGCTCTGGATCCCTCCCTATCTCTCTTTTTACCTTCTCTCTTCTCACCTGTTGAAGGTGAAAACATGAGGATAACTCTACTTCCAGGTTTTCTTATGCATTATAGGGACAGAATTCATGTTCCTGGGCATGTGACAGCATCATTATATTCTCCATTTATCCCCAGTGTGATTTTAGAAACCAAAGGGCCACACATATGTAACTATTCAACTCACATGAGGCCCCCAGAAGAAAAGCAAAAATCACTGACTAGCTATGGGCAGCTCCTTCTCACGGACAGCTCCCATCCTTATAATTGTGTCACATCCTTTTCTTTACTGGCAGCAGTTGTCTATTTCTATTGCTGAGTCAACTCATCTTTCATAATCATCCCCAGCTGTGTTCTCTCCCCAGCAAGAAACAGCTTCCTAGAGTGGTCTGGCCCTGTTTCAGAAGCATAATAGATCTAGTGGTAAGGATTTGTGAGAGCTTTTCCTTTCTTCCTGTTGTACTATTGGAAAATTTCCCTTTCCTTCCAAAATATGTGTGAACTAGAGAAGTGAAATCAGAGAGAGAGGCACAGGTAATCAAATATGGTCCTTAGGAAAATATTAATTATCTGAGGAAATGAACAGTACTAGTTTAGAATGTAGGCAGTGATAGAGATTTGAAGAATTGTAATGTATAACTAAAACAGCATCTTTGTTCTCTCAAATGTGGAAGTGAAGTAGAAGGGATGTGGACAATGGAAGTTATTGGAAAATAGGAAGCAAGATGATGATAAAGGCAAGTAATGTAAAAGTGCCACTCAAAGAATGGATCAGGGTATTATGTTCCCCATTTTGTTGTTGCTGTTATTAAGTCATTTCAATCAAATCTTACTTTTCATGATTCCCATTTGGGGTTTTCTTGGAAAAGATAATGAAGTAGTTTGCTATTTTCTTCTCCAACTCACCTTACAGATTAGGAAACTGAGGCAGAGTTAAGTGATTTGCCCAGGATCATACAGCTAGTAAGTATCTGAAGCTGGATTTGAGCCCAGAGAGATGAATCTTCAGGCCTGGCATTCTATCCATTGTGCTACCTAATTGTCATGTATTTTGCAAAAGAAGAATTGTAAACTATCAATCACTACACAAAAGATGATTTCAAATCTTTAATAATGAGAAAACTGTCAACCAAAACCACTCTGGGTTTTATCTTATACCCAACAAATTGGCAAAGATATCTAAAGACAGGAATAGCTATTATTGGTGGAGTTATGGAAATACACAAACAAAAATATGTTGTTGATAAGAGTTGTGAATTAGAACAACTACTCTGGAATGAAGTTGGTAATTAGGCAAATAAAGTGACTGACTGTCAATACCCTTTGCCCCAGAGATTACACGCTATATCCATAGCCCAAGAATTTCATTAACTAAAAAAAAGGCTCCATAAGCAACAAATATTTATAGCAATATTCTTCATGGTAGCAAAGAATTGAAAATAATGTAGATGTCCATTGCTTAAGGGAATGGATAAACAAATTGTGGTACATAAATACAATGAAATATTTCTTTACTTTATAAAATGACAATCCATAGAAAGACATATCAGTTGATGCAAAGTGAAGTGAGTAGAGTCAAGAAAATAGTAACACAATGACTGTGTCAACAGAAGGGGAAAGCTAGATGATATAAAAACTAAAGATATCAATAAAAATCTAGATTTTGCATGTACACACAATATTGTGGTCTCAGAAAAGAGAAAAAAAAGGCTTATTTGGGGAAATTCTGTGAACACCATCCAAAATTACTGAGTCAGGGTTTGAATGGCTGTGAGAGCAGCAATTTTGATCTGAGAGTGGGAAGGAATTTTCTCTCCATGTAAAAGATGAATTTGCTTCCCCAGGGAGTGCTCAAAGTAAGAAAAATGACTAAGTACAGCTTTAATTTGGGAGAAGTAAAAATAAGCTAATAAAGATTAACAGAATGACTTCCAACATCCTGGAATCAAGGAACTAGAAGACTCCAAGTACTGAACTAGAGAATAGCAGGAATAGACTAACCAATGACAATTCAAAATAAATTTGTAACATGTGTCTGTAATTTTCAGTCAAGGCTAATATGTGAATTTGTTTTGTTTGATAATACTTTCTATGAGGGAGGGCTTTCGGTTTGGAGAGAGAGCTGATAGAGAGTGTGAGGGAGTAATGCTAGCGATGCATTACAAAAAGGAAGTAAAAGAGTTTCAATGAAACACTTTAAAAGTACAAAAAAATAGAAGTCATTAAAAGTTCAGAAGGGGACACAGGCAAAGACAATGTTAGGACTGTGATGTTAAGTTTAATAGGGCCTGGGATTGGACTGATTACATCAATGTAGGGAACTCCCAGATGACAGAAACTCCCTTTTATCAAAACAACTTGGCCTAGTGCCTGCAATTTAGTCTTAGAAAGTTGTTTAGAGTGCTTAGCCTTGGTGAGATTTGCCCACCATCACACAGCCAAAAGCTTAAGAGATGGATAAGAATTCACTTCTTCCTAACTTGGAAATTAGTTCCTTCTCCACCATGTCATGTCATTTCTCATTTTTTAAAAAAAATTATTTATAGATTTAAAGCAAATTGGACATAATGGACATTCACAGAATCATTACAATTCTCTTCTGTTCTTTTTACGTTAAAACATATATGATTGTTAAGTTCATAATAAACTTTTAAAATGTGACTATAATTGACCTATTTTGTGTATCACATGGCCCTTCTCAGTTCCTCATACTATAGTGTAATGATTTGTCCACTTGGCTGACTATGCATGTGTTGCAGGAAGTGCTGTGGGAAGGATTATTGTAGGATAAATTAAAGAGAGAGGATTTTGAGAGGAGAAAATTTCCCCTTTTCTTTAGGGTTGAAGTTATTCAAGCTAGTGAAAGAGAACTGATGAGGAAACTCCCATTTTGGAAAATGCCCTGAGGGCCACATTTTGTCCCAGCTTACAATACATTTCCTAAGTCATAGAGCCCTCAAAATATAAATCCTTAATGAGTTGAAAGAGAAGATCCCCTATCAAGTAACGCTGATGCATTTCTCAGGCCTATTCCATTCTTCCTGTGAGTTGGCCATCACTTTAGGTTTGATAAAGGAAAGGGACTAAACATTTATATAATATTTACTATGTTCTGGACATTGTTTCATGATATTACCTCATTTGATCTTTACTACAGCAAGGTAGTTATTATCCCCATTTTACAGATGAGGAAACAGGCAAACTGTGACTTGTCCAGGGTCACTCTACCAGTATCTCAAGACAGGTCTTCTTGACTCTAAAGAAGTTTAACTCTTCTGACACCTAGCTGCCTCTGAAAGGCTATTCCTTCAGAAAGTTTTTTTTTTTTTTCACAAGTGCCATACCTGCCACCTACCTTCCACCAGGGAATGATGGTGTTGTATAGAAAGACACTTTATGAAATAACAAATACTTTTTGAGTTCTGACTGTGTGCCTATATGCCAGGTACTAGGCTAGACAGATTGAGATACAAAGATAAAAGAAATAGTTCTTAGACTGCAAGGAGTATTTTTCTATTTGCAAAATAAGTCGATTGAATTTTTATGTTTTTTTTTCTCCTTTTCTATAGTTTCTGTGATAATTAAATCAGTTAGTGTGTTAAAGTATCTCTTATTCTCAGGACCCATTCAGCCCATCTGAATAAGATGTTAGCCAGTAAACCCAAACCATGTCTTAAAGCACCATGCCTTACTCCAAAACCACTCTGATTCTCATCTATTGGCCGTCTATAGGTTCTCAGGCCAAGCCCTTTTTAGTCACTGTTTGGGTCCAGATAGACTCAGATTGAATATAAATCACAAACATCTCTTCTTTGCATTTCTTCTGAGGGTCTTTCCCTCCCAAATTTATTTGGATTTTGTTGTTGTTGTTGTTTTTTGGACTAGGTGAAAGAGGAGATTCTTTGCCTCAATTATTACCTTACCTTAATCACTGAATAGATATGGCCTCAATTAAACTGAGACCTGTTTAAGACCTTAGCTCAAAAAGGCCAAGGTCTCCCATTGCATCCAGGGCCATCTGCAGTCATCCTGATCTATCTGGCCACTGAACTCAGATAGCTCTAAAGGAAATGTGAGCAGTTTTCCTTCACTTAAATCCAGTTTACTTGCATGTCATGGTATCACCTCCCTAATGTCATGATCTCTTCCAGTATGAAGGACAAACAACAACAACAGCAAGCTAATGGAGGAAACTGAATAGAGTCATTTAAATAAATACAAAATGTATGAAGAGGGGTAGAGACTGGACCAAGTAGAAAGTTTCAGGATGGATATTCCTTCTACCAATGCAAATCAGTCCATTGTCTGCAGTATAGTCTTCAAGATTTTCCTATTGCACTGAGGTGAAGTAAATCTGTATATATCAAAGATAGGCTATAAACTCAGGTCTCCTGCATTCTAAGGGCAGCTCTCTATCCATTCTGCCACGTTGCCTTTCCAAAATATGCAGTAAATATGGTACAAGGCAATTTCATGGCAAGGAATCAGGAAAGACTTTTGGAAGGAATTTGCACTTGAGTCTCAGCTTTGAAGTAAGTAGGGAATTCTGAGGTAAAGAGAAACAAAATATGCCAAGCATGGATAAAAGCTTATGCAAAAATAAAGAGGTAGGAGACACAATGTTGTGTATGTGAGGGACAGCACTCTGTAACTGGACTTGTATACAGTGTGTGTGAAATCAGGTGTATATTGTTTACAAAGATAGCTTGGATCAGAATGTGAAGGGTTTTAAATGCAAATAAAGGCCAAAGAAATTTGTATTTCTTGCAAGAGTGAGTTAGTAGGGCTCTTTGAATAAGGGAGTGCAATGGTCAGAACTCTGTTTTAGCAATATTATTTTGTTAATTGTAGATCAGATAAAGGTGAAACTTGAACCAGGAATAGTACAAATGAGAAATGATTAATTGAACTGGGGTGGTAGTCTTTTGAATGGAGAGGAGATAGATGGGCTGTATTTGGCAACTGACTCACTGATTGACTGTGAGGGCTGAGAGAAACTGCAGTGTCCAAGATGACCTGAAAATATGAAATTGAATGACTGGAAAGAAGTAGGAAATTTTGGCACAGGGAAAAATTTGATGACAAAGACACAAAGTTCTATTGTGTGTATATTGAATGAGTTGCCTAAGGGATAAGCAGTTAGAAAAGTCCGATTAGTAATTAGCAACAGTGGATGGAAGCTAAGAAATAACTGGAAGTCCAGATATGTCGATTTGGGAATCTTCCATATAGAGATAATTGACCCCAGCTGATAAGACTATCAAAAGAGAAAGTATAGATGGAGAAGAGAGCCCAGGTCAGTACGCCATTAGAAGGTGGTTGAATGATAAGTAAGCAAAAAAGACAAAGGAGGGGCCCTACAAAGCTAAAGAGAAGGAAAATGGGAAAGACTGACCGACACAGAAAAAAGCAATAGAACAAAATCTAGCCAGGAGAAAGTTTCCTGGAGGAGAGATGATGATTGCCAGAGGAAATGGAAGGCTAGTCAAGAATCTCAAATGCTAAGGTTCTGGCAATTTAAGAAATCCCTGGTAACTTCAGTTTCATTTTTAAAAAGTAAACTTATTACTACCTTTTATTTTCACATCATTCTTATAGCTTTTCTTTTTCCCTTTGCAGAGAGTATATGTATACATACACATATATGTGCATGTATAAAATTCTTTAAAGCAAAACTGATACATATCACAAAAATCTGGCAAGTTCTATATCTATGGATCTCCTAATTCTGCAAAGGAGTTGGGGGAGGTAACTTCTCTACCTATTTTTTAGGACCAAGTTTGTTTTTTTGTTTGATTTTTTTTTTTTTTTTGGTAATGTTGCAACATTCACTTATGGTTGTTTGATGGTTTGTTGTTTTTTTCCACTTGCATTGTTGTAGTCATTGTATATGTTGTTTTCTAGACTGCTTCTCTTTGCATTTCATGTTAAGTCTTACATGCTTCTTTCTCTTCATTAATCATATTCATGTTTCTTACAGCATAGTAATATTCCATTACATTCATGTATAATTTATTTAGCTATTTCTCAGTTATTGGGCATCTAATTTGTTTCCAGTTCTTTGATTTCACCAAAAGTACAGCTAAAAATATTTTGGTAGATACTGAATCTTTCTTTTGTCTGTCACCCCTTTGGGGTATGCATGGAGTAGGATCCTAACAATAGATTCTCTAGATTGTAGAGTAAGATTATTTAAAAACTGTGAACAAGTAATTTTAGAGGAGCAGCAATAAAGAATATTATTTCCCTCTTGACCATAAGGAGATAAGCAGAATGAGACACACATTTTGGGACAGTTTCAACATGCAATATTTAATATGTTTTTCTTTCTTCTCTCCTCTTTCTCCCCTTCCCCCTGCCCCAGGTCAGTAGATGGAAGAAAGAAAAAAGAATGTTTAATAATTTAAAAAAACCTCAAACATTTAAAAGAGGAGGATGATTGGTATGGGGTGGGGGTGGGTGGTGGATGGGAGATGATGATTGCCAGAGGAAATGGAAGGTAATAGAACTAAGCAACCAAGCTTAGCAAGAAGGAATACCTTGTCATTAAAGCCTAGAGTAAAAGAGTTAATTGGGGATGGTTTCAAAGGGTTTTGAGAGATACAATAAAGGATAAGAGAAAACACATAATAAAGAGTTGAAATATTTGACTGATTGAGATAGAAGGAAGGAATGATGTGGGAAACAAGAAGAAGAGAGAAAATTTGGAAATGTTGCTGTGTTGACAGTGACAATGAATTATGAAAAAATATAAGAACTATGATGCAGAGGTGAGGATTTAGTTTAGATTATATAAAATTAATTTCTAATGGTCACAGAATAAACACAATTGTGTGATTTTTTTCTGTAGCACTAATCACTACCCAATCAGCTAGACTTTCCTAAATGTAACCTACATTTATCTATCTGCCTGGCTATTTGTCTGTCTATCCATCTATCTACCTATCTATCTATTTATCTTTCTATATCTTTCTGTATATTTCTCTGTGTATATTTAAATAGGATTATTAGTTAACTCATTTTCTGCTTGTGTCCCATTATAATAGTTAGCTAGCTCTCTTAAAAGTTATTTTAACTTTTTAACTATCCCATAGAAAAGCCAATTATTACCTAAAATTTGGATAATTTATTAGATAAAGGTCACACATAACAACAACAAAAGGTAGAAAGTCATGTTAGTACTTGGATGGTTCACACAAACCTGAGGTTTTTCGCTTAAATCATTCATGTAATTGTAGCTTTTCTGCTACTTTTGAACTAAACTCTTGCAAATATCTACCATTGCTCTTTTTGAATTCTAAACCTGCTTTCTGAGAAGTTCTCCTAGATTACTGATCTACCACAGAATACAGTAAGTCAAAGTTTTAAATGACACCAGCCTAGGCCAAGACTACTCAGTTTGTCTATACTACAATGGATAGTGCAAGATAATTTCTCCAAGTTTATTGATAAATAGATTGCCAATGGAAGAAAACTGGGATGAGAAAACCCTATGTCAACACATTTCCACCTTCTTATCATATAAATTTTTTTTTGTACTGAATATGGTAACTTTGTTGATGATGTACAATATAGGATACTCTAGGCGTCTCCATTTACTACAGGTATGGCTTAGGGACAATAATGTGAAGGGCATGAGATCGCCAGTATAAGAATATAGGTTAGGGATGTGGGCTCCCCAGTGGTGGAACAACTTTTTTTGTCAGGAAGATCCATGGGCTTCCTCCTTTACTTCTTGGAGGATATGTAGACCATAAGGTGGAAACACAGTTGCTATAACCATACTCATTGTCATCCTCAGGAAATGAGCCTGACAAAATGATTGTTGAGGGCAATTCTAGCACCAGTATCAAAAATAGAAGAGTGAGTGTTTCTGTTAAAGTCACAGAATATAACCTGGTCTTCTGTTGTAGTCCAAGATCCCCTTCAAGGGTCCATCTGCTGCTTGCTTCACTCCTTTCTTGATATCATCATATTTGGCAGGTTTCTTGAGGAGGCAAGTTAGATCCACAACATGGGAAGTCTGTGAGTTTTCCTTCAGCTCAGGTATGATCTTGCCTACAACTTTAGCAGCAGTGGAAGCAGGGATGATGTTTGGTCAACAATACACTCATCACTCCACAGCTTGTCAGAGGGGCCATTCTGGGGTCTTCTGAGTAGCAATAATGGCATGAACTGTAGGCATGAGTCCTTCCACAATGCCAAAGTTGTCATGAATGACCTTGGCCAACAGGGCCAAGCAGTTGTAATGCAGAAGGCATTGCTGACAATCTTGAGGGAATTATATTTTTCATGGTTCACTCCCATCACAAACATTAAGGCATCAGCAAAAGGGCAGAGATTATGAATCACTTAGCTCCATCCTTCAAATGAGCCCCAGTCTTTTCCATAGTGGTAAAGACACCAGTGGACTCTGCAATATACTTGGCTACAGAATGTCCACATTTAATATTGGAGGGATCCCACTCCTGGGAGATGTTAATGACTTTCCCATCAATAACAAGCTTTCCATTCTCAGCCTTGACAGTGCCCTTGAACTTGCCATGAGTGGAATCATATTGAAACATATAAACCATGTAGTTAAGGTCAATGAAGGAGTCATTGGTGGTCACAATGTATATTCCACCAGAGTTGAATGCAGCCCTGGTCACCACGTGTCCAATCCAGCCAAATCCATTGAGTCCATCTTCACAATCTTGTTTCAGGGATGTTACCAAGGGAGCAGATCCTGGCACTGAGCTTGGAAGAAGGGCTGAGAGCCACATCTCTCCTTATTTTATTTTTATTTTTATTTTTTTGCAGAGGTAAGAGACTAGGGATGTGGAAGACTGCATATATTGTCAGACTTAATATGCAGCTTAGTTTTGTTGAACTGAATTTTGGTTTTTTCTTATTTTTTTGTTTTAAGAGATGGTGGACATTGGTGGGAAATTTAAGTTATCAAAACCAAAAGGTATCAATAAAAAGTTAAAACAAAATAAAAAAGTAGAAGTAAGGATGTTTGGCTTGAAGAATAGATCTTAGGATAATAGATTTAGAGCTAGATGTGGCTTTATAAGTCACATCAATCAAATCATTTTACCTAGAAAGCAATAAGGGGCAGATTCCCTTTCACTTCTACTCTCCACCAAAGGCAATAACATCTCCTTTATCTCCTATGGGGAGTCAAATACTTTTTGGTATCTGTCTCCAACAGTTACTCCTTACTCAGCAGCCCAGGGAGATAAACTGGAAACATGATGTGTAGAGAGAAATAAACAAGCTAAAGTTAATTTAATTATACCTCTAGACCAAAGAAAAGCCTGAGCTCTTGGGGCAACTGTGAGACAGTCTGGGATGTGAGAGAAGAGAGAGTGCTTCCATATTATATGTAAGATAGTGCTTCTTTCCTAGGATCTTTTAAATGCACTTTTATAATTTATACCTTTTCTTTCCCTTCCTCTTCTAGCAGTTTACCTATGAATGAGGATTTTACAGGATGAAGGGCTTTCTTCAGGTCCTTTCCTCATCACCACATATATACACATATGTATACATATACACACATCTGCTTCAGCCAGATTTAAAACAATCTAGGCAAAAGAAAAAGAAACATAGTTCAGAATTATGGGGATTATGGAAAGATCTTCCCAATTTATAACTAGAGTATTTTCTTTTTATTTATCCTTGACCTAATACATAGGACTTAGACAACTTATTTTTTCATGACAATGTGAATATATCTAGATACATACATATTTACATGTGTATATGTATACTTGTATATATGCTTATAAACATATTTCACCCAAAGCCTAAATCTCTACAAAGATTATTTCCTTATACAGTTTGTTATTACCTTGCATGTAAAATGATGAGGTTAGAAGGTTTTCTAATATTCCTATCTGTCTCTTTTCCAGGGTAAATATCCCAAGCTCCTTTGACCAATGCAAACATTTGGTGATTTTAATTTCTTTAATCCTCCCCTCATCCTGGTGATCTTTCTCTGTATCTTGTGTTGTAGAATCTAAAGGGTGGCATTTCAAACTAGACATGGTTGTCCATATGTGACCTGATCAGTTTCTGTTCCAGCAGGATTATTTGCTCCTTTGTTCAGAACATTATATTCTTACCTGGAGTACTGAAATAGCATCATAATTAAGCTTCCTACATCCAGTTTCTCTACTCTCCAGTCCATCCTCCACACAGCTGGCATGTTTGTATATGCCAAACATATGTGTCTGATAATGTTTAAAAAGCTCCAAAGGCTTCCTATTGCCTCTAAAATAAAAATATAAATTCTCCTATTTGGCATTCAAAGGTCTTTCCAGCATGACTCCAGCCTACCTCTCTAGGCTTATTGAACATTACATTTTTTCACACCCTTTACTTTGCAGGCAAATCGTCCTATGGTTGTTCCCAGTACAAGATGTTCCATTGCTTCTCTCCTTTTTTTTTTTTTTTTGCTCAGGCTACCTCCCCTTTGCTTCTCACCCCTCATGCCTGTTACATATATATATATATATATATACACATACATACATACATACACACATATGAAGATTCCTCTTCCTGAGTTTAAATCTGGCTTCAGACACTAGCTGTGTGATCCTTGATTAGTCACTTAATCCTATTTGTCTCAATTTCCTCAATTGTAAAATGAACTGGAGAAGGAAATATCAAACTACTTCAGTATTTTTGCCAAGAAAACCCCAAATGGTGTCACAGAGTCAAATATGACTGAAAAAAGACCAAATAACAAAATAATAGACATATGTGTATGTATATATATTTACTTTATATATTATTTGCTTATCTGTGTGGATGTCAGAGTACCCCAACAGAATGTAAGCTCCTTGAGGGCAAGAACTGTTTCATTTTTATATTTGTATCAAAAAATGCCTATACAATGCCTAGTTTGTCATAGGTATTTAATCAAAGGGTCAGTGATTATTAGTGAATATCAATGAACCACATCAATCAAGCTATCACATTAAGCTAGCATTATACTAAAATTCTGGAGCGTTGTGTGTGTGTATGTGCTTTTCATTTGTATTTACATAATTGACCTCTTTTTTTAAACCTAAGAATAGGATTTTTCATTTTTCACTATTAAATTTCATCAAGTTACGGTCAGTTCAGTGATATGACTCCTGCAAATTATATTAGAGTTGGAGAACTTTCTTATCAATAAGTAGAATTAAAGAAGAATTTTTTTTAGGAGTATGAGGAATTAGAAATGTAATTTGAGAAAATGTTCTGAATGTTCCTACCAAACATCCTAGTGTTTGCAAAATGCTTTGTGAGTTCAAAAGTATAGAAATATAAAATATTATTATTATTGTTGTTGTTAAAATTGAATTTTGCATCAATTCAGTTTGATTGAAACATCCCTGGAATGTTCTTAGAACATTCCAAGGCCTCCTCAATGAGATTCACAGCCATTCAAAAGATAATACACACTAGAAAAACCAAGCATACAAAGATTGTTTCTTGACCAAATAATGGCATAGAAGTGGATCAATGGTCAATGGGGTATTATCTTAAGAAGAGACACTGGAAGCAAATTTAATTCTAGCGGGGTTTACAATTAAATTAGAAAAAGATGAGATAGATTATAGCTAGGAAATTTTAAAGTGATTTCCAGTCAAGTCAACAAGTATTTATTCAATACTTAAATGCTAGGTACCATGTTAAGCACTGAGACTAGAAATCTAGACAAAAAGACAGTCCCAGATCTCAAGGAGTTTTCATTCTAATGTACAAAGACAACATATAAAAGGAAGCTCAAAATGGGTGGAGAGAAATAGATGAAAATATAGTGGAGGTGGTGGTGGGATTAAGGAAAAAGACTGGTAGAGGATAGTTGAAAAAGTCAGAAGTGCAGCCTGAAGAGGAATGAATACAAGCACAGACTTTTCCCAGAAGCAAATAAAATTCCTTACATCTTTTTAACACTAGCGTTTTTATAGGAATACTATAATGTCGGGAGTCAACAACTCTTTTTTAAATGGGAGTTATGTATTATTGTAAATAAGTCATATCATATTCCCAATTACAAATTATTTGCAAAAAATGCATGATCTGAACAGGGAGTGGGCTGGCAAAGTTACAAAAATGAGGGATGATAGATGAATGGAACTCACACTGCTGTGGTACCCAGATAATGTGAAGAGACCTAAAGGAAGGCTCCCATGAGATATGTCCTTTTGTCAGAAGATTTAAGGGACAATGTGGATTAGATTATTCCAGAATGGGTAGTGATCATTCCATTAGAAGCGATTACCCACTGCCATGAGATCAGAGATACATTTAAGTGTTTGGAGGTTAAAAAAAATTACTAGCATAATCAATTTAACAAATGTTTATATAAGCACTTGCTATATGCCAGGCATTGGGCTAAGCACTTAAGAACTCCAAAGTTTTCAAAGACCTTATTTTGTACAGGATAGAATGGATATACTGTGCAAATATAGATGCTAATACAGAATTTCATTTGAAAAGAGTAGGGCAGTGTAAATCTAGTGCTCTGGTGGCCCATTGATTCACAACCTGAGAGGCTGGGGGGAACAAAAGGGTCCTTTTGGTATTAATAGGAGTCCTGTTTCCATAGTTCTTAGTTTCAGTTGAGAACAGTGGCTTATGTAATACAGAAGCTATTTGAGGCTCAATTTAGGAGTCAGAAACTACCACTTTTGAAAGAACTATATAATCCATTGAGAAACAAAATTCTCTAAGAGGGATTTCAAAAACAATGAACTTCTACATAGCTGGCAATGGAATAGTCTTAAAAAGAAAAAAAAAAGCTCAAGTTGAAGGTCCTTCCTATTGCTAAATTCAAGCTTTAAAAATTACCTTCTCTAAAGTATTGTAATTTCATCTGGGATTCTAATTGAAGGGGATGTTAGAAAGTACTTTTTCTTTAGGTTTCATTCCCCCCATGAAGTAGGTATCTGGTAGATTTCCTCTTTGAACATATAGTTCACCCTAGGGTTGGGTTAAGAGGGTGTGAATTTATGCTGAGTATTCCATTGAAAAAGTCTACAACCCCAGGAATTCAGGTTAAATAATAGGGTGGAATGTAAAAAGAAAGGGCCAATTTTTGGCAAGTTCAGAATACAATTTTGCCTTTTGGGCAAGAATAATTACACACAGCCTAGCTACATCCTCAAAGTACAGTGGGGTATTTTGGTAAGGTGAAGTGTGTGACAGTGAAAAATGACAATAATTGAATGCAAGTGCATCCATCCGAACCCAAAGTTTCAGAAACAAGGAATCATAGAATTTTATAGTCATAAAGAAGTGAAGAAGCCATCTAATCCAATGCCTTGTTTTCTATTGCAATGTACTTTTTCTTTTTCTTTTTACTTTTTCTGGATTTCTACCTAGATGGGCCAGCCAGTGATTTTTTGATATTGTAGAGGTCTAGTAGAAATGAAACTGAATTCATACATTCCATTTGAAATGAAAAACACTGGGCTCTTCGTAAATTATATAATATATATTTATTATAATCATATAGTAAATTATATGATTATAATAAAAACAAAATATATAATAGATTTATTATAAATTATGTTATATAATTTATAATAAGTTATTCAAACAAATCTCATTAAGAGATTTCCCATTCCCAGCATAGAATTTTATTACTCCATTTCCACTTTAAGGTGCTATAAAACTAATTTCAAAATCAGATCTCAAAAGGAAAAATAAATAAAGGTGGGTAGTCAAAACATTTGCAAGCTTAAAAGAAGAAGTAGAAGTGTTCATTTATGAGATCAAGGTAATTGCTTATGAGTAAAGCAGAACTGAATTAGCCCAAAAGAAATGAGATACGCAATTAGAGAAGTCATCCCAACTGATCACATAGATTATTTGTGTCCAACTTGTGGCAGAGCATTTCAAGCTTGTATTGCTTTGATCAGCCACAATTGGACACACTGCAACTAGATTCTAATAATGCAATGTAATTTTGATTGTCTTTGAGAATGAACAACCAATCAATTTCTATGGTAGGGAACACAAAACTTAGGTCAAAATTTTGCTTTTAAAAAAGAACTCAGTACTGGTAGGGGCAATTATTGAACTGCTGTTGTTGACTTTTGAAAAATTATAGAGAATAGAAGAGATGCCACATGACTGGCAAAAATAAGCAGTTGTGGTACTAATTTCCAAAAAAGTAAAGGTCAAACCTCCTAATTATGTATTTGTGTTAAATTATTGCCATGCTTCTTATTACACATTTCATTATCAAAATACTTTTTGTTTAGAGGAATACAGAGAGGCTTGGAGAGACTTACATCAACTGATGCTGAGTGAAACGAGCAGAACTAGGATATCATTATACACTTCAACAATGATACTGTGTGAGGATGTATTCTGATGGAAGTAGATATCTTCAACTTAGAGAAGAGCTAATCCATTTCCAATTGATAAATGATGGACAGAATCAGCTACCCCCTGAAAAGGAACACTGGGAAATGAATGTAAACTGAGCATTTTTGTTTTGTTTTGTTTTTCTTCCCAGATTATTTTTACCTTCTGAATACAATTCTTCCTTTGCAACAACAACAACAACAAAATTCAGTTCTGCACATATATATTGTACCTAGGATATACTATAAGATATTTAATATGTATGGGAATGCCTGCCATCTAGGGGAGGGGATGGAGGGAAGGAGGGGAAAAACTCGGAACAGAAGGGAGTACAAGGGACAATGTTGTAAAAAAAAAATTACCTATGTATATGTACTGTCAAAAATATTATAATTATAAAATTAATAAAAAAAAAGAAAAAATACTTTTTGTTTTTTGAGTAGTTGGATTTTGTGTAAATATTCTTGCCGCAGATGCAAAATAATATTCCTGAATTTACCATAAATTTGCCCTTTCTTCTTCAACTTGACCCTACTTCTTATTATTCAGTCATTTTCATTCCTGTCTTTATGACTCCTTTTAGGGTTTTCTTGGCCAAGATACTGGAGTGGTTTACCATATTTTTTTCCAGTACTGAAGAAACTAAGGAAAAGAAGGGCTAAGTGACTTGTCCAGTGTCACATAAGTTCATAAGTATCTGAGGTCAAATTCGAGGAGTATTCCCAAGTCAGGTCTTAGCTACTATTTAGGACAGTTCTAACCAAATTCTAGGATGTATTTTTCAAGGGATATTCTATGAAGAGTTAGAAAGAAAAATTGTGATTATGAATTCATCAAAGGTTGGTCATGCCAAACTATCATCATTTTCTGTTTTGATAGGGTGACTGGATTAAAAAGACTGCCATAAATATATAATATCCAGACTCAGAATGGCACTGCAAAAACTTTCATGATATCCTAGTGGATAATACGGACAGATTTAGGGTGGACATAAGCATAATTAGATAAATGAGTGGATTCAAAGGGGAGTAAATAATGTAGCTATGTAAATTCAATGGAAAATCTCTAGTAGGTTGTCTGTACAGGGGATCTGTTCCTGGTCTTAAGTCATCAAATTTTTATCCATGGCTTGGATAAAGGTGTAGATTGCATGTTTATCAAAAGACATTAGGGAATCTTAGCAAGGCTAAAATGATGAACTCAATCTATTAAGAACAAAGTTAAAAAAGACCAAGTAGTTTAATGGATTTTAAATCACCACCTTGATCTGGCAGTTAAAAATGCTAATTGAATCTTCATTGCAATTTAATAAGCACTTATAAAACACCTACTATGCTAGGTACTCAGGATACAAAGATGAAATGATACATTTCCTCCTTTCAAGGGGGCACACTATTAATGGGGATACAAAGAAGTATAACATAAATAAAATATGAGCTAAAAATGTCTATTTTATAAAATCTAGGGACAGAGAGGCTACCTTTAGCTAGAAGGATCAGGGAAGCCTGCCTGGAGAAAATGATTACTGAACTTGAAAGAAAAAGAAGAATTTCACTTGTCAGAATTGTTGATGAAGTGAGATGCAGACGAAGAATGCATTGCTTAAATACATAAAGGTTGAAGTAGACGGAATGAAATTCAACTTTGGTTGGAATTTGAAAACATGATAAGGAGAAATATAAAAGAAGCTTTTTTTATACTTTAAAGAAGTATAAAAAAGCTGGAATAATACTATAAGGATAGAAATATAATTGAGTCAATTAGTCATAGTTCACCCCACTAAAACTAACCAACAAGATATTCTTACCTTGATACCTTTATTTTGTTTGGGAGGGAAAAACAAAACAAAACATTTCTTGATTGATTCATTAGGGATATGAACCAGGCCTAGTTTTTTTCCTTTGAATCAGTCAAAGTGTCATGATTAGGTAGGGAAAGTCTTTGATCAATTTAGAAGCCTTTGAAAGCCCCTGGAAGAAATAGAGTGATATAACACAGGAGGTATATTTAGATTATTTGAAAAGACTTAGTCATAACCATTTTGAGTGGTTGTATAAAACTATCAAACTAGTTTACAATGAAGCATCAAACATCTGGCAGCCTAATGATGGAAGATAGTTCAGCTAAATCCCAAATGAGAACTCATTGTTGGGGATAGAAGGAAAATGAGGTGATAATAGACCAACTTCCTAGACTACTTTGGTAAATATTAGCATTCAGGAAAAAAGTAATTGTCTATCTAATTGATATTAATAATAATCAAAGGGGATAGTATATCATCTATTGCATTAGAAAGACATTTCTCTCCTTCCTCCCTCCCACCACTGTCATCAGAATTAACTCTACTCCTGAGAGATTTAGCAGCCTTGCTCTGCAGGCTCAATTTGCCCCATATGAGTGCAGATTGGGAGAGTAAATCTAGAGCAAGTACTGTTGTAGGATAAAAATAGATTCTGGAGGGCCCCAGTGTCAGGCTAAAGAATTTGGCTTTTATTCTATATGGGGCAACTTGGGGCCTGAAGTCAGGAAAACATATTTTCTTGAGTTCAAATCCTAAATGGATGGCCCAAGGCAAGTTACTTAACACAATTTGCTTTGGTTCCTTATCTAGATAATGAGCAAAGTGAAACAATCGGACAATAACATTTTCTTCCATAAGCAATAGGGAATCACTGAAGATTTTGAGCATGGAGATGACATAATCAGATCCATGCCTTGTGAAATAATATTTTGGCAGCTATATGAAAAGCACAATGAGTATGGTAAAGACTAGAAGTGGTGAAATTAATAAGAAAGTTGTTAGATTAATCCAGTAAAAGATGGTGAGGGCCTGCCTCCACTGGTCAGGTGGCTAACTAAGGAAATGAAGCCCCAAAAGAGTCACTAAGAGTTGGATACTACTAAAAAACAACTGAAAAACCACAAATTTTCAAGTAAGTTTAATTTATAGGATTTGGTTATAAATCCTTCATCTATTGAAGATTTGTATACAGAAAAAGCATCTAACTAGCTGATATGGAGAGAAATGTAATAGAAATCCTCCAAATAGTGTGTAATAAAGTATTGAACTAAAAGGAAAGGTGAGAGATATAAAGATGGCTGATCTTTATATGCCATAGCAGTGAATAAAATCTCTGAAGAGAAGTTTGTAGAGAGATGAGAGGCTTGAGGATAAAGACTCAGACAACATCCACATTTAACGTGGCAGGATGAAGATAAACCAATAAAGAAAACCAAAAAATTGATGGAGAATAAGGAGAGGGCCTTGTCAATAAAATCAGAAAAGAAGAAAGTATCTAGAAGAAGAGAATTGTGGGGAAATAATTCATCATTTAATATTTGTGAATATTATTTGAACCAATCTTTATGTGGTTAGATAGTGTTAAATACAGAATATGATATTGTATCCAAGTTATACTGTAACATATGTAAAATGTATGGGATTGCCTGTCATCTAGGGGATGGAGTAGAGGGAGGGAGGGGAGAATTTGGAAAAATGAATACAAGGGATAATGTTATTAAAAAATTACTCATGCATATGTACTGTCAAAAATTTTATAATTATAAAATTAATTTTAAAAAAAGTTAAAAAAAATACAGAATATGAGGTGGGTGTCATTGATACCCCAGAGACATTGCAGAAAACAGAGTAATGAATACTTAGATTCCACCCAAGTCTTATACTGTGTCCACTTAGGTCTTGTGTCCACCCTCTGCCCAATAGCTTGGGGTTTGGGCTTAGCTCAAATTTTATTGAATGTTTATACTTGCTGATATACATCTCAAGTAACTTATGTATGAGTGGGTCAGTCAGCTTGTACCCCAATTTAAATTCAATATAATATAAATCTCACAGAAACTTTGGAGATAGCTACCTTTTTTTCCCCCCAGCTCTCTCCTCTGTCAAATGACTTAATAAGATTCTTCCTTAATTTTTTTTAGGTTTTGGGTTTTGTTCTTAACCAATAGGATTTAGAAAAATGTTCCAAAAAGGTTAAGAACAAGAATTAAGAAAAGGCCACTGAATTTAGAAATTAAGACAATCATTGGTGACTTTGAATAGTGCTGTTTTAGTAGAATAGTGGCCTGATAACAAAGAGTAATTAAATCAAAAGAAAGTAAAGGAAGGCAGTGAAGACAGATTATTCTTGATCTTATTAATAGAAAAAAAATTTGGGTTAAATTAATAGAAGCATAGCATTTATATAAAAACTATGATGATCCTGGTGTTCTCTGACCTGAATGGACCACATATGAATTATTATTTTCAATTTAGGGTACCTAATTTTAAAAAGGAATTTATACATGATAGGTAACATAAGTTTATTTCCTTTAGAAATATTGTGCTTTTTTCACTTATTTATCAATTATGAGCTAAAATATGTCCAAAGAACATTGAACAGAATGGCAAGGGGACTGAAAACTATGTATATGTATATATATGTACTTAGGCACCTAAGCAGTTAAGTGATGTGGTAGATAGAGCACTGGACTCAGAGTTAAGAAGATTTCAGTTCAAATTTTAACTCTGACATTTATTAGCTGTGTAATCCTGTATCACCTAATCTCTGCCTCAATTTCCCTAATTTTAAAATGGGAATAATAGCACTTGCCTTTCAGGTTTTAAGGCTGTCAGGATCCAAGATCACCTTTCTCTCTCTCTCTCTCTCTCTCTCTCTCTCTCTCTCTCTCTCTCTCTCTCTCTCTCTCTCTCTCTCTCTCTCCTCTCTTCCTCTCTCTCTCTTCTCTCTCTCTCCTCTCTCTCTCTCTCCTCTCTCTTCTCTCTCTCTCTCTCTCTCTCTCTCTCTTCTCTCTCTCTTCTCTCTCTCTCTCTCCTCTCTCTCTCTCTCTCTCTCTCTCTCTCTCTCTCTCTCTCTCTCTCTCTCTCTCTCTCTCTCTCCTCTCTCTCTCTTCTCTCTCTATCTCATCTGGTTTCTCGGTTCAGGCTCTTCCTTCTCTCTCTCTCATCTCTCTCTCTCTCACTCTCTCTCACTATTATCTATCTGGTTCTCAGAGTTTCTGCCCACACTCTAGATGAATATGCTGCAATTAAATCACAGAACTGATGGTCTTTGAGCTTAGGCAAGGACCAACAGGCCCAGACATGAAGTCTTATTGTGAATGGACTTTTTGTTACTTGACATCTTGCCTTACTGTTGCTGTTGTGCCTAAACACTATTTCTGTATTCACTGTTGGATTCTTTATCTAGCCCCAAATATATAAATCAAGGTTTAGCCCCACTGTCTCAGATCTCCTTTTTGAGGAGGCCTCAATATATGAATCTAATTTTTTTTGCCTAATGGGATAAAGAAAGCTTTTTGCTTTTAACCTGTATAATCTCTTTGCTATTTTTGGAGTTAACAGTGGTTACAAAACCTCTGTGACTCCCTGGTTATTTGTTACCAGAGTTGACAGGATCAAATGAGATAATGTTTTTAAAGGATTGAGCATAATATCTCTAATATGGCAAATATTTAGCAAATACTTTCTTCTTGTTTGACACTGTGTAAATCACTTAACTCAACCTCAGTTTCCTTATCTGTTAAAATGAAAATAATAATAGCATCTCCATTATAGGATTGTTTTAAACACCAAATGAGATAATATATGTAAAATGCCCTATAAGTTTAAAAACACTATACATATGTTTAATATTATATTAGGATCATTTTTATGGAAATTATTCCATTTGGCATGTAAAAATAAAAGATTTGGGGGAGGATGGTAGAAGAAAAAAGACTTATCTGTCTTCAAAGGCTATCATTTGGAAGAGAGCTTAGGTTTATTTGTCACAGAACCCAGAGTATAGGTCTACAAGCAACAGGCAGAAGATGTAGAGAGAGAGATTTCAGGCTTAATGAAAGGAAAAACAATTAATGGTGTCCAAAATGTAATGGATTGTTTGGGAAGTGGTTGCTTCTGTCTGTCTCAGTAGAGGTGTTCAAGCAGAGATCAGATGAACACCTGTTAAGAAGCTATCAAAAGGATTCAGTTTCAGGTTTAGGTTACATTAAATGACCTCATAATACCTTCTTATTCTGAGATGCCATCCTTCTATTAAAGTCTGAATCTTTGACCCATGATCCAGAAAATAGCCCTACATAATTCCCTATAAATTCTTTAGGGGTTTGATGAGGAAGGGCTTAAAGCGAGCTGCCCTGTTTTCTCCCATCCTTATAAATACGCCAAGTAAGATGGCACATGGTTGCTCTGCTTAAGCTTCTCTTGTTATGCGTGGGTGTGTTGCCATGGCACCTGCAATTGGCTCCCCCTCTTCTCTAACAAGTCCCTGCATCTTTCCAGAACTGCCATAAGCCAAAGGATAAGAAACTCTTATTGAAGAATGATTTTTTCTATCATTTAGCTCAATTCCTGGCATATAGCAGGCATTTAATAAATGATTGGCCATGGACAAGGAGAGAAAAGACATTTTTCTGCCCACATTTAGGGAGTGCATGCTCCCTGACGCTAGAGAAGACAGTCTAGTCCTTAAGGACATAAACTAATAAAAGCAGCTTAACCTGTATACAGATAGAGTGAGAGAACATGATGTATGCAATCAAGAGTTTTGTTCTGGAATAATCAGATGCATTTGGATTTTTTTTTAAATTTCAGATTATCTCCTTGCATCATTTGAAAAAATAAGTACCAACATTTTCTCCCATTGCAGGCAGGGGTATGGGGGACAGTGTCAAATTTATCTGATGATTATTAAGGGGGAAAGGAATGCTAACAGTCTGTCTGACATTAAGGATTTTTTGGCTTCTGAGAGAGGAAAGAAAGGATACTATTTATTTTAATAAAATGTTTGCAAAATAGACATTTAGTATAGAGTGAGAGAATGGGTTTGCAGAAAAAATTATTTTCTATGTAGTCCAACATTAAAAATAGAAGAACTGATATGATTAAAGATATTCTGTTAATGAAGGGAAGACTTGGAACTGTGCCTCAGCTGGCTTGAATCCTACGGTATGATACTGTCATCCATCTACTGGCCAAGTGGAAGAAAAAACTGGAACACTTGCGGTTAAAGATCAATTTATGTGTAACTTGATACAGCATTTGAGAAAGGACATATATAAAACTAGAGATGCTGCTGGTGGTTATTTTTTCATTTGGCCTTTCTTTCAGCCTGCATAATTCAGATCTATAATAAATGTTTGTCTTTTTGAATTAAATTGAAATTCTATTAGTTGGATGAACTCTATCCTTTCTGGCAAAAGAATCTGCAAATATTTGACAAAAGCAAGACTGCTGAAAAGTTAAGTCAACAAGTATTTATTAAGTACCTACTATATGCTAAACACTGCTTTGTTGGCATACACACACCTTTCAAAACAAACCAAAAAACAAAGAAACAAAAGTTCCTGTTTTCAAGCAGCTCATAATCTAATGGAGCAGACAAAAAGGACACAAAATTTATACAGAATAAATTGAGATAAATAAGAAGAGGTTGTTGACAGATGAATGGGAAAGAAGGGGATGGGATCAGGAGCAACAGTTTATGAAACAACTGTGTTAAATGAAAAAGGGTCCTGGATGAAGATTTAATGTGATAAGCAAGCTGGTACCAGACTGATGTTAAATCATAATTTTCCTGCCTCCCATAGATGAGGGATAGATAGACAATGGTTTGGAATGTTACATACATACATCCATAGTCAAACTAGATCATTGGATGGAGATAGTTTTGTTTAACATTTGTTATTATTATAAGAGCAGCTGAGTGTTTGGGAAATGGTGTATTACTGTGTTCAAAAAAGCATCAAAAATTTTAAAAAAGCCACATAAGTACAGAACAACCTGTGAATCAAGCATCTTGTGTTTTAGAAAGAGCAGTCAAACAGAACATTTAAGGTCCTGTATCACACCTTCAATTCAATCCTGAGCTTTTCCAGGTGGTGCAATAGATAAAACAATGAGCCTGGAATTAAGAAGACGAATTTAAATCAACCTCACTTACAAGTTATGTCATCTTGATTGGTCAACCTCTATTTCTTTAATTGTAACATGAGGATTCTCACAGTGTTGATGTGAGAATCAAATGAAATAACATTTGTAAAAACATTGGTTGCCTTAGCACATATTAGGCACTTTTTATTAATTCTTCTTCTCCCTCCTTTCCAATACTAAATAAAGGTCAGTTTTCTCTGTTACTAAAGTTGGTAGTTCAGCTGGATCCTTCCTGATTTTCTTATCTACTGAGACTTAAATAAGTTCCTTCTTTCAAAGAGCAATTCTCTTTGGTTAGGAGAAGAGGAAAGTCATTTATGGGAAACTCCCAGAAGCCTCTTATCTATCTTAAATAAAAAGCTTCATTACTTTGATTCAAGGAGACTTGCTGAGGGAAGTACAATTTAGTCCACAATGGTTTTTTTGAATAGCGCTTTCCTTTATTAGGTAGAATATTAGAAATTCTACAGTCTTTTATAACAAAACCCACTATTTCAAATTATGCTCATGAAATATTAGTTAGGAATCTGAATGGAATGAAATTATGTTCCATTTCTGACAGGAGGGAGAAAAATCAGTTCTTCAAAAGATCTCTTTAGCACACTATCTTGTTAGCAGGAATTAAATAGATACACATACCTGGAATCCTATTGAGTGTCACCCAGAAATGCTCATCAGGACTGTAGGTGTCCTTAGACCATTGTAGTAAATCAATGGCTCGTTGATCTTGGAGAACAAAACTGATAAACTCCCTTGTAAGGGCAACATAGGCAGAGCCAAAATAAACGGTCAGATTGTGAGGAGGTGGGGTTTTTAATGCTTTGGTGTTTATTACATAAGATGCCTCTGTACTGAGATGCTCTCTGTGAATATATTTTGTCCTTTCAATAGCATGTGCAGGAGGCAGCACCCCTGGGGTGATATTTTTCCCTTTAAATCCTTTCAAATGCTGGATTATTTCCTTGTTAGTTTTCAGAGGAAAATCTTGCCCACAAGTGTTGATGAGGTACTTCCACTGAACCTTAGAGGCTCCAAGGTCTTTCATGCAATTCAGGTCAGCTTGGAGCCTGGATATTCCACCATAGACTATTGGCTCCATCTTGGAGGCAAGAAAAGCATTGGGGAAGCAGCTCACCAATCTCCCCACAGCATCTTTAAACTCAACAGTTGATTTCTCATCCACGTGAACACAGTAAACATTTTGGGGCATGTAAATAGCCCTGAAGAGTCTCTCAAAGGTTTCAAAATCTTTATGGATGACCATTGCATAGGCCAAAGGAAACTCAGCCTCCTCTTCTGAAAGAGCAGTTGTTATATAGTGACTTTGAAGTAAGTATTCCCTACAAGATTTTCCAGATATCGTTAGTGTGTTTTCCCATAGGAAAGATGTTTTCCCTTCGATAAATGAATTGCAGACTTTAGCTAGAACCAAAGTATTTGTTATATTTAGCCTCTGAAGGCTTTGGTCGCTATATAAATTAAACATGTAGAACAGAATAAAAAGAACTACAGTAAAAATAGGAACTACAAAAAGATAATGCATCAATGAAGGCATGTTTCAAAGGCAGTCAAAATCATGAAGTGCTTGCCGCAAACTTACTTTTCCATCAGAGTTGGTATTTTAGTCCGAACAGCTGCCTCTTCTGCCCAGGAGGACGCAGAATGCTCACTTTCCATTTCATTCACCGTGCCTGGCTGCTGTTTCCCTTCCCGAACTGACATTAGGAACCGTTTCCTCTTTCTTCTGCCTCTTTCAAGCCTTCTTTGTCTAAATCCCGGTAGCAGGTTGCTTAAGCCCAGCCTGTTTTCCCCTGGCTCTCGGTTTGCATCTACAAGCTCTTTTCCCGTAGGTAGGAGCAACTTTGAACTGCCAGGGCCCGTTTTCCTTTCCAGATTCCGCTTCTCGAGTATTTTTCTTTCGCTATTATCCTTTTTTTTTTTTTTTTTTTTTTTAAGGAAGGGGGAGTGGGGGAGACTACCTTTTAGGGAATTAGCATAGTGAAAGCCCAAATCTTAATGCGGAGTTTTGGCAAGCAAGCCCATTTCCTGCTAATCATTGAACAGGCTGTAGCATTTCTTCCCCCCACCTCCTTCCCCAACCTCTCACAGTGCTGCCATAACATATAACTTATCTTCTCTCATGTCGTCGCACAGGCAAGCCAACAATTGCACAGACAAGCAGCTCACATTTTAGAGTATGAGCCAGTTTTCATTTGTGGCTGTTACAAACTTTCTCTAAAGGATTTGTAAAAGGAAAACAGAACCACCACCAAGATAAAACTACAAAATCTTCATTTAAATATTTTCTTTCCCTCTCCTGAACTGAAATAAGAATACCACCAATTAAGGGGCTATAGAATAGACCTGAGCCTAATTTGCTTATGTTGACTAGAAAATTAATTCATGTTTCTGGTAATTTTTGTGGAAAAGCTCCCCTTGATTCTAAAAGGTTACTGATATTGCCACACAATG
The DNA here is from genome assembly GCF_048593235.1 of Sminthopsis crassicaudata. Lineage (NCBI taxonomy): Eukaryota > Metazoa > Chordata > Mammalia > Dasyuromorphia > Dasyuridae > Sminthopsis > Sminthopsis crassicaudata. The sequence goes on along the minus strand of NC_133617.1, from coordinate 172,492,842 downwards.
GGTACTTAATAAATTCTGAATTTAGACTGAGTACCTTATTTTGCCGAAATATTAGGTGGGTTTTTTTCCCCCAAAGGTATTTAAAGACCAACCTTTTTTGCTTTTTTCAAAAGGCAGTTTCCTTTAAGAGAAGAGAGCCAGTCTCTAAGGAAAATGTGTGTTGAAATTATGGCAGCTAGGTGACACAATGAATAAAGTGCTAGGTCTAGAGTGAAGAAGATAGGAGTTCAAATCCAACCTCAAAATGTAATTAGTATATGGCTCTGGCAAATGCACTCAACTTCTGTTAGCCTCAGTTTCCTCAACTGTAAAATGGGGATCTACCTTGCAGGATTGTTGTGAGAATTAAATGATATAATATTTGTAAAATGCTTAGTACAGAGCCTAGGTGCTATATAAATGTTATTCCCTTCCCAGCTTTCAAAATCATTCCTCTACCATGTGCTGGCTGTGTATCCTGGGAGAAGTTATTTACCTTCTTTAAGGGAATATATGTGTCAGAGCAGGTATCTTCTTTATCAATGAAATGTCATGTTTGGTTTAGGAAAAAAAAAAAAACTTTTTATAACAAAGTTCATGTGACTTGCAACTGAACTTCTCTTTTTTACTGTTTCCCTCTTTCTTATCTGAGATAACCACTCAGTATCTTCACACACTTTGATTTTTGATCTTCAGGCTGGGTAGAATTATTTATCCCCAAATGGAAACCTTTCCACTTACAAAATATCCCTAATGCTCTTCTTCCCCCCTTTTAAACCTCATTCTCTGCACTTTCCTTTAATAATAAATGATGCACTGATTCTATATTGTCTTTGTGTTTTATAAGATTAAGAAAGGAAACAAAATACATGTCAATTCTTATGGCATAGGAGAAAATGGGGTATAATATGTAATTTTGGTCATCCATATTCCATTAAAATATGTAAATGATATCTTCCATTCTGTTGGAAATTAATTTATTGGAGAAAGCCCAATATTGCACTGTATTATATCAGTTTAAAGTAGAAAAGATACTTGTAGACATTACTTTTATAAATAAGATCAGAGTATCTTGTAGGATCTTAGATTTTAGAACTAGAAAACCCTCAGACTTCATCTAACCCAAGCCTTTCCTTTTACATATGAGGAAACTGAGTGGCTTCCCAAGGTGTAAGTAGCAAAACTAGAGAAAAGTTTGGATTTTTTTTTTTTTGAAAACTTGAATTTTCCACAAGTTTGGGTTTGTGTGTTTGTTTGTTTGTTTGTTTTGAAAACTTGAATTTTCCAAATTATCAGTCTATTTAGAGTAAGTTCATTGTAGAGAGGTGATGTGAAATTTAACCAGATCTCATACCATGGTTCAAATTAGTAATCATCAAAATTATTTGATATGCATTAAAGAATAGAAAAGTTGATTAGAACAAAATTTATTTGGAAGAACAAAAGGTCAAGCATATCAAGGGAATTAATGAAAAAAATGCAAAGAAAGGTGTCCTAACTGTATCAGATCTAAAATTATATTATAAAGCAGCAGTTATCAAAACCATTTGGTACAGGCTAAGAAAGAGAGTGGTGGATCAATGAAATAAGTTAGATACATAAGACATAATGCTCAATGTAGCATTCTACTATTTGATAAGTTAAAAGACTCCAGCTTCTGGAATAAAACTCATTATCTGACAAAAATTGCTGGGAAAACTGGCAAATAATATTTCAGAAACTAGGTATAGATTAACACTACACACATTTTACCATAAATAAAATAAAAATGGGTTCATGATTTAGATATAAAGGGTGATATATAAATTAGGAGAGTAAGGCATAGTTTATCTTTCAGATTTTTGGAGAAGGGAGGAATTTATGACCAAACAAACAAACAAAAAAACCAAACCTGAAGAACATTATAAAACTCGATATTAAATTAAAAAGACTTTGCACTAACAATGTACCCAGGATTATAAAGGAAGAAGAAAGCTGGTAAACAATTTTTTTACAGCCAGTATTTCTGATGAAGGCCTCATTCCTAAAATATATGGAGAACTGACTCAAGTTTATAAGAATATAAGTCATTACTGGGCTTATATCCCAAAGAGATCTTGAAGAAGGGAAAGAGACCTGTATGTGCAAAAATGTTTGTGGCAGCCTTCTTTGTAGTGGCCAGAAACTGGAAACTGAGTGGATGCCCATATGAATGTTATGGAATATTATTGTTCTGTAAGAAATGGCCAACAGAATGATTTCAGAAAGGCCTGGAGAGACTTACACGAACTGATGCTGAGTGAAATGAGCAGGACCAGGAGATCATTATATACTTCAACAACAAAACTATATGATGATCTATTTTGATGGACGTGGCCATCTTCAACAACGAGATGAACCAAATCAGTTCCAATAGAGTAGTAATGAACTGAACCAGTTACACCCAGTGAAAGAACTCTGGGAGATGACTATGAACCACCACATAGAATTCTCAATACCTCTATTTTTGTCCGCCTGCATTTTTGATTTCCTTCACAGGCTAATGGTACACTATTTCAAAAGCCGATTCTTTTTGTATAGCAAAATAACTGTTTGGACATATGTATATATATTGCATACTTTAACATATGTAATATGTATTGGTCAACCTGCCATCTGGGGGAGGGAGATGGGAGGGAAAGAGGGGAAAACTGGAGCAAAAGGCTTGGCAATTGTCAGTGCTATAAAATTACCCATGAATATATCTTGTAAATAAAAAGCTATAATAATTTAAAAAAAAAGAATATAAGTCATTCCCCAATTGATTAATGGTCAAAGGATATGAGCAATTTTCAGATGAAGAAACTAGTCACTTCTAATGATATGAAACAGTGCTCTAAATCACTATGGAATAGAAAAATGCAAATTAAAACAACCCTGAGATACCACTTCACAGCTATCAGATTGGCTAAGATGACAGGCAAATATAATGATAAATGTTGGAGAAGATGTGGAGAAACTAGAACATTAATGTATTTTTCATGGAGTTGTGAACTGATCTAGCCTTTCTGGAGAGCAATTTGCAATTGTGCTTAAATCTTTGCATAATTTTTGATATAGCAGTGTCACTATTGGGTCTCTTCCAAAAAAAAAGAGATCTGATATCTCAGAGATCAGAGAATTAGAAAAGAGAGAAAAGGACTTACATGTACAAAAATCTTTGTAGCAGCTCTTTTTGTGGTGACAAGAAATTGGAAAGTGAGCGGATGCCCATCAAAGGGGAATCCTGAATAAGCTGTGGCATATGAATATAATGGATTATTATTGTGCTATAAGAAATGAGGCACCGTCTGATTTTAGAAAAAATTGGAAAGACTTACATGGACTGATACTAAGTAAAGTGAGTAGAGCCAGGACAACATTGTGCACAGTTACAGTAAAATTATGTCATGATCAACTATGATAGATTTAGTTCTTCTAAGCAATACAGTGTATTCCAAGACAATTCCAATAGACTTGAGATAGAAAATGCCATCCATGTTCAGTGAGAGAACTGTGAAGACCAAATGCAGATCGAAGCGCATTATTTTCATTTTTTTCTTATGGTTTTCACATGATTAATATGAAAATATATTTAAAATGATTGTACATGCATAATCTATATAAGATTTCTTGCTGTCTTGAAGGGAGGGTGGTAAAGGAGAGAAGTAGAAAAAAATTGGAACTCATAATCTTACAAAAATGAATGTTGAAAACTATCTTTACACATAATTAGAAAAATAATGTATTATTGAAATTAAAAAATGAAAACTTGATTAGTCAAACAAATTAGGTACACAAGACTCCACAACAATCATACCTAGTAGCCAAGAACTCTAAACAAGTAAAAAACAAGAAGCAGTGAGAAAACTGGAAGATGGATGTACAGAAATTAGATTTAAAGAAATTGTTAATCCATATTAACTCCATCCATCCATAATATCCATATGTGACATTAGATACAAAATATCATATCATTAACAAATTTGAATAAGGAAGGGAATACCTTATACTACTATAGGTGAAGACAATTCTTTGACCAAAGGATAGATAATATAGAAGATAGCAAATGAGCTTTTTTGATTACATACAATTAAAATTTTTTTGCACAAAAAATTGATGCTTTTAGAATGTAAAGGGAATTAGTGAATTAGAGGAAAAACATTCAGCAAATTTCTCTGGCAAAAGTCTTATAATAAATTAATCTAAGGAATTGATAAATATATAATAACAAGAACCATTTCCTAAAGATAAATGGTCAGAGGATATGAACACAGACCTCTTTTTAAAAATTTTATTTAAAATGTAAATGAAAGACAGAAAAAGGAAAAAAACAAAAAACAAACATAACATTATCATGTGCCCAGCACATTGAGTAGGATTCAACACATGTAATAATAAGTTTGCATTTCAAGAAAGCATATATAATAATAGGAAACACTGTATTCATAATTGTCCATTTTTTCTTTGCTTCCTTGGGGGTCCTGCGCACTTTTTATATACTTCACTTATATACATGTTTAGATATGGCCAATATATGAATTCATTATGGTTGACTATATGTGTTTGTTCTAAGGGAAAGCTTTTATTTTTATTTGTGTGTGGAATGGAAGCAGCTATGGGAAAGTTCATCTGTAGGGGAAATAGTGATAGTGATACTATTAAAAAAAAAAAAAAAGAAGAAGAAAGAGAGACATCAACACAGAGGAGAATAAAAAGAAGTCCAGAAGAGGGCACAGAAAAGCAGGGTAGTGTTGGAATCACCAAGTTAAATTTAAGATATACTTTAAAATTCATACCGTATACAAAGATTCACAGTATCCAGTCCATCTTTGCAAAGAAAATTTCTTTAACAAGTTAACAATAATAAAAATCAAATTTAAAAAATGAAAGCAAAATAACTTTCTTAATTACCTTCTTTAAATTATCTTTAAATTAAATCTGACCAGTCTTTATCCTCCCTAGGCTGCATTGCTAACTCATTTTTTTTTTTTTTTTTTTAGGACCTTCTCTACTAAGCTCTCGTTCAGTAGAGATATCACCTTTCCTTTTCAGCTAGCTTTAGATGTTGTCTTCATACTTTAGAATATAAACTTCTTGAAGTTAGGATTTGTCTTTCCATTTTAATTTGTATTTCCAGTGCATAGCACAATGCCCAGCACATAGTAAGTAAGTATTTAACAATTACTTGTTGATTTGGCTGAACTAAGTAAGGCCTAATATTTTAATCTGTATTTATTTGTAACAGCATGGACAGTCTTTTCATTCTTGCTGAAAAAATAATGACCACAGTCAAATCACTTGCACAGTGATCTGCTAAGGAGAACGAATAACCTAGATCTCCTCTGATCTGTGACTTTCACAACTAATTCATTATTGGCAAAAATCCTAAAATGGTTTGCTGTTCTCTTTTCCAGCTCATTTTAAAGATAAGAAAACTGAAGGAAATAGGATTAAGTGATTTCCCCAGTCACACACAGTTTAATTAAGGGTCTGAAGTCAGAATTGAATTCAAGAAGAGTCTTTCCTGACTTCAGGCCTGGCACTAGCTGACACTATGCAAACATTTATTAGGTGACTTATATGAACAAAGTTTTATGGTAGGTCTTAGGTACAAAGGTAAAACAAGATAGCACAGAGTATGGGAAAAGGAGGAATAAGGTGTGAGGCTAAGAAGGTAGCTTGGAGCCAACTGTGAAGGAACATAAAGCCAGGCAAAAGTTTGTATTTTACTCAGAGAAATTTAGGAAGACTTGAATGAACTGATGCAGAATAAAGTATATAGAATTGGAACAATATATACTGTCCAAACAATACTATAAAGACAAACCGTTTTGATAGACTAATCCTCCATGCCTTCAGAAGGCAGATGATGTTCCTACCTCCTGACAGAGTAGTAATGGATTTGAATTACAGAATGAGACATACATATATGGATGTGAAACAATGTGAGAATTTGTTTTGTTTGACTATGAATAGTTGTTAAGAGGGTTTTATTTCTATTTTCAGTGGGGAAGATTGAGGGATAGAAAGTTAAAAGGGAATTTAAAAAAAAATCAGAAAATCAAAGTCTGGCTTTGTTCTAGCTCTGAATGTCTCGTAGACTTAGTTTCTTTTTTCTAAAGTGTGTTTTTTTTTCTTTTTTCTTTTTTTTTTTGTTGAGGCAATTGGGGTTAAGTGACTTGCCCAGGATCACACAGCTAGTAGTATTAAGTGTCTGAAGTCGGATTTGAACTCAGGTCTTCCAGACTTCAGGACCAGCACTCTATCCACTCCACCATCTAGCTGCCTCAAAGTGTGGCTTTAATCTCTTTATTAGTACCTACTTCTATATAAGGTCATTATGATAATCAAAATCACATACAAACACATATACATACATATATAATGTACACATGCATATATATATATATATAAACATATGTATATGTTAAGTTCATAGTAGATATACAAATATCAGCTGTTATTATTGTATGCATTCCCATATCTCCATTCTCACTCTCTCACCACTCACATATATACACATTTGACTGGCCTATTCTAATAACCTCCAAGTGTCAAAAGCTCTCCTTTAGCTGCTTCTCTAAATATGGGAATGGTAACTTGTCATCTTTTGGACTCCTGTAGTTATATTATATCTCTTCAGCAGTCCAGATTCAATTGCTTGACTCTTCCAAGGAGATCAAACTATAATAAAATCCTTCACTGAGGGAGAAGAGCTGAAGCAATGGATAAACAATGACTTCCCTGAACTTTTCCTGGCTACTTTGTTTGTCATTTTTGAGACTCCTTATTGGTATAAAATTGCGTTGCAGAGACCTATGATTAAAGCCCAAGTTTTATCTTAAAAGTTTTTGCCTTTATTCCTTTACCAGTTTTTATAGTCAGTATATTAATCTTATCTACTTCCTTCATTAAAAAACAAAAAACAAAAACAAAACCAAAAAAACTAGGATAGCCTGTTTTATGGTTATAGGAGCTTAGAAATGCATCAACATAGATAAAGATAATCCAAGACCATATTCAGAAGGTCATAAATCTAGAGCTAGAGGGGACCTTAGCTACCATAAAGTCCAACTCCTACATTTTACAGTTGAGGAAGCTGAGGCCCAGAGAGGTTAAATAATCTTCCCAGGGTCACATAGCTGGTAAGTATCAAAACTAAGATCTGAATTTAGATATTCTTGATTCCAAGTCCAACATTCTAATACTGCTATACTATTTTGTTTTGACAGGCCTTGCAACATGACCCATATAAAACATAGTTCAATGTTCTGTCCTTAATAAATCAATCCTTATAGGATCATAGCTTTAGAATGGGAAAGTATCTTTAAAGTTATTCGATTCAATCTCATTCATTTTATATTTGAAGAACCTGAACTCCAAAAGCCTTAAGTGATATGCCCGAGATCATATAGGTAGTAAAGCAGAGAACCATAGATTTGAATTTAGGTCCACTGATTGTAGAGCCAATATTCTTTTTACTATACTCTAACACCCTCTTACTCTCATTGTTTAAGACTTAAGCTAACCAAAGAAGCAGCCATAGTCTTCTGGTCTTTGAAGATTAACACTAACAAGAAGAGGACAGAACTGGTCATTATCTTTAAGCCACAAAGTTCAGAACCATCTAGAATAAATCCTCTTTGGTATACTTTTTAAAAATAGGAATTGGAATTAACTTATTGTACAATCCGGGAAAAAGGTTTCTAGGTTTCAGTTGTCATGACTAAAATGAGGGAGTTGGACTAAATATTCTCTAAAGTGTCTCCTATTTCTAACATTCTATGGTTCTGAGGTCCTAATATATATGTTGGACACTTAGGATATTAAAAAATGTATGGTATGACCCTTACTCTGAAGAAGTTTGGGAAAATAGTCTATATGAATGAAGAAGGAAACAAGCATTTATTAAGCACCCAGGGAATGCCAGGCAACATACTAACACATTTTATAAATATTATCTCATTTGAGCCTCATAACAACCCTGGAAGATTTTATTATTATCCTCACTTTATGGAGGAGAAAAGTGAGGCAGACAGAGGTAAAAAGACTTGCCCAGATCACACTGCTAAGTTTGAGTGTCTGAGACTGTATTTGAATAGAAGTCTTCCTGACTCAAGACCCAGTACTCTTTCACCATGAGTGAAGAGTTCTTCATGATGTGAAGATGTAACTAGTGATACAAAGCAATAATTTTCTTAATGAGTTGGGCAGACACTGGAATTCAGAAAAAAAGGTCAGATTAGGTGGGATTTGTCCTCAATAGAGTTTGGCTTCATAGGTATAAGTGCAGACATTCTTTGGAGAAGGTGTTGAAATAAAGGGAACAAAGGCACAAAAGCAAGAAAGTTCAATTCCAGGATGCTTCCCTGGAGGAAGAATTGAGTTTTAATTTTCTCCAGTATGGCAACTTTTAAATCAATGAGTTATTGCAACTGTCTGATAGTGTTGGTTATTTGGTTATCCTTCATTCTCAAAGTGGACCAAAATAACATCACTATATTGGGGTCTGACTACAGCTGATGAAACCAAAACAAATTTGGAAAGCTCTACCACAGGTCAGGCACAAATAATCCATATTTGGAATGGAGATGGCTCTAGAATTATATGTCTTAGGTTTCTTTTGAGCTACTGCAATTCTACTTTGTGCATAGAATATAGCACCTTTTGTCGATATAGGTATGCCATGCTGTGTAGTCCTATGCCAGTGTCTCCCATGTCTGAGAATCGATTCCATAATTCTTTAGAAAGACCTTGAGAGTGTCTTTGTATCCTGTCTGATCCAATGAGCACTTGCTTTATATAAATTCTTTGTAAGGTAGTCTTTTAGGAAAAACATGTATTTGGCATTTGAACAAAGTGACTAGTCCATCAGAGTTGCATTCTCTGCATTAGATAGTGTCATTCAAAGCATCCAAAGCTATGTGGCATTTGTAGAGTGCATAGACCAGTAGACATTAGACATGATAAGCCATTTGGTTAGAGCAACTCTCGGATACAGTGTTAATGGTCCTATTATATTACCTGGGAAGGTACTCTTTTTGTTAATGCAGACCAAAACCCCTTCATACTTTAGGAGTTAGAAGTAGGAGAGACCTGATAGATCTGTAAGGTCTAATCTGAGTGATTTATCTAAGATTGAAGCATTCACTTGAAAGTGAGAAAGTTTATATTTGTAATATCTAAGTGGCTATCCAAGATGTCTTACAATTAATTGACAAAAAATTGAAAAATGCATTGTTTGGGAATAGTTCTCTTATTCCATTAGAAACTTTTCAGCTGCCTAGATGGGCAAAATTATAATCTTCAGGAAATTATGCTTTTATATTCTTTATGTTGTATTCAGGATATCGTAGATTTAGAGTTCCAAGGGCTTCAAAAATTATCTAGTCAAACCCCCTCATTGTAGAGATGAGGGAATTGAAGCACAAGAAGCTTTAATACCTTGCTCAAGGTCATCCATGAAGTAATTGACAGAGATAGAATTTGAAACTCTATCTATAAAATTATAATTCCTCTTAACTTCTACCTTCTAAATTCAAGTAGATATAATGAAGTATAAATATAGTAACATTTATTTTTCTGTCTTCATTCTTATTTCTTTTGCTTATTTACCTATGTTTTGGGGCATATTCTAGACCTTATGCTAAAGGTTTGAAGAGCTGGATTCAAATTCTTCTTTTGAAAATCTTTTAAATCCATAAAGTCAAAGAATGTGAAAAGTACATTTGGTAGGGCTGGCAGACTTCAAGCAAAAGTAAAAAAAATTGTCAGAGAAGCACTAAATCCAGGGTTATTTAGATGAATGTGATTAGGATTAGGCTCATTCTTATGATTAATGATTCTTCTGTAATAGTTCTATGTTGGAAGATAATTTTAATGGAACTTTCTTCAGAATTATCGAAGCAGGTCAAATGATTCAGGTTTGTTTGTTTGAGTTTGTTTTTTCCTCCTAATTGCTTATTATAGGGAACTTTTTCTGAGATAATAAGAGCTTTTACATATAATTTTCAGGGAAGAGTTGGCAATGGTGGTGAATCACACTCTAATTTTAACAGCTAAATGACTCTATTCTCTTTGTCTAGATAGCTTATAAACAAAAACCTATGAACTTATGATGAACTGTTTGATTATGATGATAATTCCAAGCAATACCTTTCATTAATAACAACTAATGTAGATCAGTGGAATCCTTTCTAGAAGTTCACTGGGGAGAACCTAACTCCTCCTGGGGCCTAATCATTTGACTTTCCACACTATTTCAGCTAATTGGTTATGAAGCAGGTATGAGTCAGTGCATCTCCCAAATTGGCTGAAAGGCTTCCAAAATATTTTTCAGCTCTTACCTAAATATTTAATAACTTTTCATATACAAAATTTACAATGAATTTTCGAGGTAAATGTTCTCTCCCAGATAAAAGTTATTTCTTTCTTCTCAACTTTCTTATAACACTATGTCTAGACATTCTTTTTAACCCTTAATTAGGGTCTGCCTAATAGAACATGTCTTAGTTTCCTTCTATTAGGTTATAAGTTCCAAGAGGGTAAGGTCTAGGCTATTCTTCTTCATTTTGTCCCCAGTCTTGCACATAATAGATAATTAATAAATGTGAATGGCATAGCAAGGCATATCACAGAGATTTGGGTGTGAACTGAATGGCATTGAATTGAATTAACTAGCCCAGTGGAAAGTAAGTAAAATTTATAAAAAAAAAATACCCTTAGTTTTGATGGAGCTGGAGAAAAGTTAACACTCAAACACTCTCTGAATGCTGAATGATGTCAGGCAAATATTTGCAAAGAACTATGTACCAGGCAAAGCAAATAAACAAAAGCACTGAGGCAAAAGCAAATCACCACAGTGAATGTTCTAGAAATTGTGAACAGTCAGAGGAATACTGGAAGCGAGGTTAGGTTTTCAGTGATTCTAAAAAAAAGTAGAGGTTGTTACTTAGAAAATAGTTAACAATAACCAACATTCTACTGATACTTGTCCCTGCCTATATCACAGCCAACAAATATTTGAGAAGGCATTTACCAAGGTGTGCAAAAAAAAAAAAAAAAATGGAAAACTAGTTCTGTTATAAATTGTTTTTTATTAAAATGTTTCTTTCCACTGAGTAAGTTCAGCCAATAATATCTATATGTGGTATATATGGCTCCAATGAAGGTGTACAAATAAAAGATTATTATAAATTATTTGATCAGTCTTTTATTTTTATATCTAAACTTAGAACAGTTTAGTTATCCTATTAAAAATTCATAAAGTTAGCAAAATCTTTTCACAGTTCTGTTTCTATGATAAACAATAAAGCCTTATCATTTTGGAATTTTCATCCCAGACTGTTAGCTAACTCACAGTCAAGAAACATTCTTTATCAATTTGCCTGTGTGTGCTCACATCAGCAAATCAAATAAACATGAAATGCTGAGGTAAAAACAGGCAGACATTATATTCCCTAGCAACACAAACACAGCAACACAAACACGGCAATCAGGGAAAGAGTTGGATAGGGAAGAATATTTTTACCAATTCCATAAGATGCCTATATTTATATCCTCTGCTGTAACCTTTCTTATATTTATTGCATTGTCACCAGTATCTTTGAGCACATAAGATTTTATTGTATAATGTAAGGATGCAGTTCTCGCAAAACAAGAGAAGGGAATTGTAAGGGCCCTTTAAATGGGCGGTGCCACAGTGCAACAGGAGATTTGAGTGGCCCAGAAGTATTCTCTGTGGATATAGGACTGCCCTGTGGGTGGGATCCTGGCCATATTGAGATAACTTCGTAATGGGTGACTGCTCTCTTGCTGGTTGGCTGTGTGTGTGACCTTACAGGCCCTTTATAAGCCCACTGGAGACAGCACTCACTCTCTTTAACTCCCTAGCCTGGGGTGGCCAAGCCAAGCCAAGCTGATGGATAGCCCAGAGAGTTAAGGAGTTTGGTAGTGAACACGTGGGTCTTCAGACCAGGTGTTCACTAGGGAGCTAACAAGTCAGGGCATTATATGAGTAGGTATAATAAAGGCTTTTAAGATTACACATGGTTGTTCTTGAGTGCACTACCGGTTATTAAACTACTATTCAAGAAATCATGGCCAGACCCCTTTGAAGGCCTCAGAGGAGGCGAGCCGGGTAGAGTTGACACTGCAAAGGTCAGTGGTCAAAGGTACTCTGTTGGGCCTAGGACTGGTAATAGTAACTGCCAGGAGTGCATGTTACAGTATAATATTTAATACTGATATTTTATTTAAATATGATATTATTTTTAACCCACATAACAAAATTAGAACATATTCCTTAAGTAAATTGGCTGCTAAATGCTTTTCTATTTGCTTGTATGTTACCCTCACTGACCTTCTCTCCTATTTCCTTCCATGCCTGGATTACCTTCCATTGCTTGTTTTCTGCAACTAAAAGGCCTAATAATCCTGAGAAAATAAATGCTAAAAGCTGCTCTGGCAGGGTTCAAGAGAGTTTTGGGATCTACCTGTTGGGAAATATGTCCACTTAACAACATGGAAGTCTTACCAAGAAGATAAATGGAACTAGATTCACTTTGAACAGGCTTATTTTTTTCCTGTACATGTATTTCTTCCTTTTTAAGTCTCTGGTTTTCATTTTTTTCTTCAATTCAACACATCTATGGCATGACTGGGATGTATATATGAATTTTGTAGTAATCGGTATTCAGAAGTTATAATACAATACATTGAAGTATGTATTGAAGTCAACTGGAACTGATTTGAACAGTCAATTATTAATTGTCAGTGTGAGCATCTATACCTTAGGAAAAGGCAAAGTATACATCAGGGCTTGATTTACTATTTTGTTGATTACATATAACAGACAAGAAAAGATGCCATTTAAATATAAAAGACTGTCTTGCATACTTTTGTTTCCTAGAATGCTGGTTGTTAAACATTTACTTTTGCACTCCTAGATACAGGCAACTAAAACACAAGGGAGCAGCCAGGAAATGCAATGGATAGAGTCTAGACTAGAGTCATGAAGATCTGAGTTCAAATCTGACCTCAGATACTTACTAGCTATGTGATCTTGGGCAAGTCATTTAACCCTGTTTGCCTAAATTTGCTCATCTATAACTGGGCTAGAGAAGGAAATGATAAACCACTCCAATATCTTTGCCTAGAAAACTCAAATGGAGTCATGAAGAGTTGAGTATCCAATTGAAATCATTGAATAATCACTACATAGAACATAAAGAAGAATGGAGAGACAAAGAGAGACCTATCCAGGTCTCCTGCCCAGGATATAGACTTCCTCTATTGTGCCATTTTCCCCAAATGCCCAAATGTGATGATCATGACCATGTTGACCACCTACTAGAAGGAGAATAAGTTTCATTTCATCCTATTAATTTTCTTTCGTTGTACATTATTAAAGTAGAAAAAGGGGGGCATTGGGGTCAAGAGACTCTAATACTCACAAAATATGTGACTATCTCTCTCTTCTGTCTTGCCTGAACTTGTGATTTCATTGATTTTTCATTGGCAAAATTTTACTTGAGATTTCCTAAATCACAGGGTTGCAAGAAAAACACTATGTAAAATCTTTAAACACAGAAATGAGTTGTTGCTGGTAACACTCAATGCAATTTATCTTCTTAAGGTTCATGCCTTCTATCTATATCCATTCCCCAAACCTAAAGTAGCCTCATTTCTCAGTAGCCTTGGTTAAAACAATGGACTGTCCAAGAGCCACTCAGCCTTTGTTCTCTTTACTCAAGTCTTCTTGCTGACTGAAGTATTTGCCACAGAGGGACATGGGAGAGCCTAGATGTAAAATAATTCCTTACTCTGGAATATTGATTGCTCTGATACTGAAACTGGAGTTTGTGAACAGCTTCAGGTACCAAGAAAAGGATTTAGCCTATAATTAAATTACTAAATGAAATCCTTGAAAACAGTTCTGAATGACTATATTCATTAATGCCCTGTCACATTGGTACTGGTTAATCTGCACATGTCAATATAGCAAACCACCTCTTTTACATGTGCTTGATTTCTTTGTAACATCAGGGAGCCATTGCTCAACACTTCTTCCCCCATTTAAAATGTTTTTTAGATTTTTTAAAACTGCAGAGTCATTTCTGGTTCCAACCTCTGAAACCCCCAATATAATAATAATAATATAAAATAATAATAAATAAATAAATAAATAATATTAAATAATAATAACAATAAATAACAATAAAAGAAAGCAATGAAGCAAAACAAACCAATACAAAACATGTATAATAGCATATACCCCTTTCTCTAACAAATTTCTGGAAGTGCTTCCTAATCTCTTCTCGTAGGTCAAGTTTGGTTATTATAAGTTATTTTTTTCTTTAACATTAATGTAGTCTTTGTATATGTAGCTCTATCTCTGTGAATTCTACATGAATTCCCTATCTCGATTTCTCCTTTCTCAAACTTCTTCACAATTGTCAAAATTATTTTCCTCGAGTTCAGATCTGAATCTGTCAAGCCCCTTACTAAGTAAACTCAAATTTCTAATAATTCTACTAATTCTAGACTTAATTCTAAGCTTCTTTGTTTGACATTTCAAACTCTTCACAATAGGCCCCAATCTATCTTTACAGATTTTAAAAATATTATTCCCCTTCCTGTACCTTATAATTAAACCAAATTAACTTTCTTGCTAAAGCTCATGTGTGACTCTAGATATCTTTTCTTCATGCCTTTGGATTGGTTTCCCTCCATGCCTAGAATGTCCTCTCTCCTTATCTCTGACTTCTTGTTTTTCTCAAGACTCATCTTAAGGACAATTTTCTACATGAAATCTTATCTTAAAAATCCCCATCCCAGATTCTAGTAAATTTCCTCCCCCCATTTTTTTTTTTTTCTGTTCAGTAGTTATAGTAACATCTGACTCTTCGTGACTGCATTTGAGATTTTCTTGGCAAAGATAGTAGAATTATTTACTATTTCCTCCTCTTGTTAATTTTACAGATAAGGAAACTGAGACAAACTAGGTTAGATGACTTGTCCAGAGTTACACAACTAGTAAGTGTTTGAGGCTGAATTTGAACTCAAATCTTCTTTACTTCAGGCCCAGCATTCTATCTACTGTCTCACCTCCCAAGAGTATCTTATATTTATTGTGTGTATGTTATACTGTACTTATTTATGTGCATATTGTCTTCCAAGAGATTATATTAACTCCCTAAAGGCCAATACTTTTATTTTTTCATTCATAATATCTAATACATAGTAGACACCAAATGTTTATTGATTGAGTTCAGCAAATCTTAGTTTGTTCTTTTAAATTCTTCATTTTTTTGTTTCTTACACTAAAGTAATATGCCATAAATTATGAGATAATATTATATGATTTAAAATATTCATATATCAATTTGTTTACTCATTCCAACTAATGAGAATTCATTGTTTCCCATCCCCCTCCTTCACCAAAAACAATCTCCAAATGAGATAATATTTGTAAAGTGCTTAGCACAGTACCTGGAACATAGTAGATACTATATAAATGCTAGTTATTATTATTATTCCTTCCAAATTCTGAAAACATCTAGACAACTGATAACTATTGAGAAGTCATGTCATTATAATGATATTACAATGACCACTTTTCTGGTATCTGGTTCTATTATTAGGATGAGGCCTAAGGGTAGGAATTCTATCAAAGTCAACAGTTCTCTAATTTCTCCTTTATAAAATGTTATTATTTTGGATAGGCACATAAGATTTAAAGGTGAGACACTTGAGAAAACTGAGTCCAACACTTCCATTATACACATGAGGAAACTCAGTCCTAGAGAATAAAACTCACTTTTTTCAGTCACACAGGTAGTGTCAGTAGAACTGAAATTTTAATCTGGGTCATAAAATTGTAGATTTAAAGCTGGAAGGGACCTTAGAGCTTATCTTGTTTGATCATTTATCTTAAAGATTCAGATACTTGAACCTCTGAGGTGTTAAGTGCTTTGCCCAAGATCACAAAGATAACAAATAATGGGGAGCCTGGTTCTGGACCCAGATATCTTGACTTCCAATCCCATGGCTTTTATTATTTTTTTTTCCTTTGCACTTCAGCTGCCTCCTTCCACATCTCAAACCCATTTCCCATTGACATTTTAAATTCCCCTTACCCCAAATTGAATTCATTATCTTTCCCTTTTAAAGGCTTTTCCCTATTTTTTAACATTTTTATTACCATGGAGGGTACTACCATCTCCCTAATCACCAAGGTGTCCTCCTTGCTTCTTTACTCTCTCCTATTTTCTATGCTCAATCTATTATCAAATCCTGTTAATTTTACTGATATCTCGGGTTCCTTCTCCAATACTGCCCATACCTTGATGTAGGCCTCTCTCATCACTTAACACCTGAATTACTGCAATAACCTGTTGGTATATCTCAAGTCACTCCTCATTTCAGTCCATCTTACACTCAGTTGTCAAAGTGATTTTCCTAAAGCTGGTCAGGTCAGACTATGTTACTCTCTTATTCAATATATTCCACTTGGTATCTATCACCTTCAGGATCAAATACAATATCTCCTATTTTGCATTCAAAGCTTTTCATAACCCAGCCTCTTCTAGCTTTCCACTCTTCTACACCTCACTTCCTGACTTGGTCATCGATCTCCTTGCTGCCCGTAGAAGAAGACTTATTGCATTTCCTGAATATGAGCATTTTCTCACACATCTGAAATGCCCTTCATCTCCATCCCTGCCTCCTGCTTTCCTGTCTTCTTTCAAATCCCAGCTAAAATCTGATGACCATGGACAAATAAGAGGCTCTCTGAAACTCAGGTTTCCTCTTTCACCATGAAATAGGTTGGACTAGATGACCTTTATCTTTTCCTGTTCTAAATCTTTGATCCTCTGACACTCGGGGTCAGGAACTACCTTTTAGTCTCTGCCATAACACTCAGCACAACGTTTTCCAATAGAAAATTTAATAAATGCTTATGGAATGAATGTTGAATAAAACTTCGGAAACCAGAACTCCATCATAGTTTTCTGGTTGGAGTTTTTTTGTTTGTTTGTTTGTTTGTTTGTTTTTTAATATTACTTTTTTGTTTATTTGTTTCTTGTTTGAATCAGAGCTAATAGTAAAAAGTTTGAACTCTGGAGACAGGAATCCTAGATAAAGGATGAGCTTGATAATTGAACCATTAATTGAGGTTAGACAATTATAACTCAGCAAAGTAGAAGTCTCCTCTTTATGAATGCCTTGAGGCAAAGATGCTCTAGTTTGGTGTGTATGGAGAAGTTTTATATTCTCAGGCCATTAAGGGACCCATCTGGTTCAGTAAAAGACTAGGGGAATCTGGGCTTGAGAAGGTTGAATATTTCTGAGAATTAAGCAATTAGAAATTCAAGTCAGGGCCAAAGAAAACAGTTTTTGCCTCAATTATTTGAATGTTTCAAATGAAAGCTTTTATTTTGAACCATCTAGATTCTTGGAGGAAAGGGATAGAGGCAATTGGGATTAAGTGACTTGCCCAGAAACACACACCTAGTAAATGTTAAGTGTCTGAAGCCATATTTGAATTTAGGTCCTCCTGACTTCAGGGCCAGCATTTTATCTACTGCACCATCTAGCTGCCCCAACTATATACATACTTATATATATTCTTCATGGAGTTTTCTTCTTCACTAGCTTTTATTGAAGTCTTCCATTTTCAGTGCAGAAGGGCATAGGGATACATTTATACTAGAAATGTAAATAAAAAACATTCCAATTGCCAAGATTCTTTCATTAATGAATTGGGAGTTAATCATAATACTAACATTTAAATAGTGTTTTACAAAAGTTTTTCAAAGCACTTTTATGGAAGTAGGGTTTCAAAGGAAAGCAAAAGACACTTGTGCTATGAAAGAGTTCACAGTCCAATAGAGGAGACAACAAGCAAAAAGTTATATACACATAACATATATGAAGGATAAATTGGAGATGACCATAGAGGAAATGTATCAGCCTTAAAAGGGACTGGGAAGTTTTTTTTTGTTTGTTTGTTTTTTTCAGAAATATAATTTCATTTGATTTGATTCTCACAGCAGTTCTGATAAGATAAGTGCTATTAGTATGTCAATTTTAGGAATGAGGAAATTGAGGCAAACAGAGGTTAAGTGTCACAGGCTGGATTTGAACCCAGGTCCTTTCAATTCTAATCCACTGCCTTTTCTACTGTTCCATACTGCCTCCTCACAAGGGAAGGTTTTGTTTATAGTTTTTTGGAAAAGGAGCATTAGGGAAAGGAGGAGGAGGTAGTAATACTATGTTATTTTGTTGTGGGTTTTTTTTTGTATTTTTAGTTAGGCAATTGGGGTTAAGTGACTTGCCCAGAGTCACACTGCTAGTGATGAGTGTCTAAGACTAGATTTGAACTGAGCTCATGTTGACTCCAGGGCCAATGCTCTATCCAGTGTGCCATCTAGCTGCCCCTAATAAAATGTTTTTAAAAGGAAAAAAAGACAAAGATTCAATGAATAATTTTTAAAGGTTTCTTTTGTGTTTACATTTTAATGGTAGAAGCAACATGTAAATAACTGGCATGTACAAGGATCCTTCAACCACTCCAAGATTGTTTAATATCTTATGTTTTTTGATATTTGGCATTAAAAATTATTTTAGAGGGTTCAGGATAAAAGGCCTTTTTTTTTCTTTAACTAGAATAAGACATCACAGAATTTTAGAATTGGAAGGAACTTCATTGTCTACTTTAGCTAATTTTGATAGTACTCTTCTTTAAAAATCCCCAAACAAGTGATTATTTAGCTTCTATTTAATGTCTTTCTGGGATGGAAAATTCTCTGCCTCTGAAGATATTCAATCTTACTTTTTATATAGTAATAATTTTAGAAAGCTTTTCTATCTGTTCAGCTGAATTCTACTTCTGTAACATGTATAAGTTGCTCCAAGTTCTTCTCTCTGTGGCAAGGAAGAATAAGTATAATCCCTCATGACAACAATTTAAATATTTGTAGAACACATTATGTCTGTGTCTCCTCCTTCAATCTCCCCCATTTCTATTTTCCAGGATAATTTTTAATTATCTTATTTTTCTACTGAGCCTCATATAGCCTGGTCTCTATTTTTCATCATCCTGGACACCCCTCTCCAGTTTATCAATGTTCTTCCTCAAATATGGTGCCCAAGATAAACTAAGACTTGGAATGTGGCCCAACAAGGGAAGAATATAGAGTATATATTCAGCTTACAAAGTAAAAAAAAGTTATACATCCAATCCATGATTCCCTTTATAGTAGGATTGCTTTTTGAACCTGGGCCAGAATTTAGTTCTCATAAAGTAAACTTCTTTGCCTTTCTGAAAGATATTTTCTGGGAACCAAAGGAAATTGTCTTATCTCAAGAGAAATATTTTTATGTACATGTACTTTCTTCTTTTTTGCTCTTAGACTCAATATAAGTGAAAGAAACTTGACCAGACTCAAGGCTTTTAGAAGTGAAGGAATGCTGTGTTCCACACCTAAGAATGTACAGCTGGGTAAGTGGAAATAAACTAATAGCAGAGATTACATGTACCAGTTACAGACTGTCTCTAAATTTTCTAGCTACCAAACACATTAAAAAAAAGAGCAGATATGAATCTGAGTTGGACCTACCTTTTCTACTTATTTTGTGTTCATAGCTCAGTGTTATTCACTATTTTGCAGGTATCTGCCATCTAAATTAGAAGCAAAATCAGTAAGCTAATATACTATCATATTGGCAGTCACTCAGTAAACATTTATTAAGCTTCCACTGTATTCCAGACACAGTACTAAACACAAGGAATTCAAAGAAAGCCAAAAAAATTAGTCCCTGTATTTGAGGAGCTCACCTTCTATTAAATACCAGTAGGAGATTCCAATAATACCTTAAATTTTGGTACAAGTTCCTTTAGTTAGATAAGAATTACGTTAGAGAGCTAAAGTTATCCTTGAAATAGCCTAGGGGAGGAAGTTGGAGGGTAGTAAGGGAATAGTATTATTACTTATTCTCATTTCTAAATTGGAAAATTGAGGTAGGTGACTAGTAGTGGATCCAAAATCACAGAGCAAATCAGCAAATAAGAGTTACACTAATATCCCAGATATCTGGGATCCTATATTAGTTTTTATAGTCTGGACTCAAATGTCAGAAGAAATCAGACAAAATGTCAATATAAATTTTAGTAAAAATATATCCCTGATGCTGACAGCAATGTATATCTTTAAGTTATTCCCAATGGAGTCTATTCTACTATAATGGAAAGTGGTGAAAATGTCACAGAAAGGTATAAATTTTAGTGAACTGGCTGAATGATGGATGTGAATAGTGCAATGTCAATATGTATCTCTTAAATATGTAACATGTGCCAGATACTTTGGATAAGGGCAGGAGACACAGAAGTTCCTGCTTTCAGGAGCTCACATTATTTTTTTTTTAAATTTTTAAAATGTTTAGGCCCAATTTATTTTTATTTTTTAATATTAATTATTATTTTTATTTTAGCTTTTTATTTATAAGATATATGCATGGGTAATTTTTCAGCATTGACTCTTGCAAAACCTTCTGTTCCAAGTTTTCCCTGCTTCCCCTCACCCTCTCCCCTAAATGGCAGGTAGATCAATACATGTTAAATATGTTAAAGTATATGTTAAATACAATATATGTATATATACACAGATGTATATATATATGTACATATATATACATCTATCTATCTATCTATCTATCTATCTATATATATATATGTATGTATATCCATACAGTTATTTTGCTGCACAAGAAAAATGGGACTTAGAAATAAGGTAAAAATAATCTGAGAAGGAAATAAAAAATGCAAGTGGACAAAAACAGAGGGATTAGAAATGCTATGTAGTGGTTCACACTCATTTCCCATAGTTCTTTCACTGGGTGTAGCTGGTTCTCTTCATTATTGAACAAATGGAACTGATTTGGTTCATCTCATTGTTGAAGAGAATCACATTCATCAGAATTGATCATCATATAGTAGTATTGTTGTTGAAGCATATAATGATCTCCTGGTCCTGCTCATTTTACTCAGCATCAGTTCATGTAAGTCTAAGAGCTTACATTCTAATGGGAAATAATTATTCACATATAAGATATAAACAGAATAAATTGAAGATAATCTTAGAGGGCAGCACGTAACCATTAAATATTTGTGCATCAACAGCGCCATCAAAGATGTCACCAGAAAAATATTCGACTAAAGGAAAAGGTGTTGAATCATGTATTTAGAGTGAAATATAACAGGCAGACTATGAAACCCAATAACAAATGAATAACAAGAGATAGTCCATGTGCTCCATTGGAATGTCAAGACCTCTAGAGGGAAGCCCCCTAGCATACTGGAGAGATTCCCTGTGTCCTTTTTGAGAAGAAATGGGCAAAAGTCATTCAGATTGAGACAGCATGGGTAGATTTCAAATCTTCTCTGCAAGAGTGAATATTAACATATGCATTTGAATACAGAAATATCAAAGTAATGGAATTCTAATTGTTGCCCCAGTTCTAAACTCCACAGAATCACTATAGGAACAAGCAGGTCAGCATGCCCTGGTAACCACACTCTCTGGTTTAGACATACCATCAAAATCAGCCAATAAAAAAGTAGCAATAACAGGATGCAGAACAAATAGGACCACAAACCTCAACCTTTCCCCCGACATAGCACCTGTGTAGTTCCCCTTCTTTGCTGTCCTTGGATGAACTCATGCTAGTTATAATATCATTACCGTACATTAATACTCTCCTAAGTGGGCTTTTCTGTATGCATTCTGGGTAACCACATGAACAGTTCCTCCAAGGCTTTAGAATCTCCCCATGTTAGCAAACTCCTATAACCTCAAAATGTACATATCAGCATCATTTACTTTACAAAAATTCTTATCTTGCTTTGCTGAGCTGCTGACTCCTTCAGAGCCTAGTCTGCCCACTGAGTGCATAAATCTCATTAAAATACCTTTGCTTGGTGAAATGAGCAGGACCAGGAGATCATTCTATACTTCAACAACAATACTATATAATGATCAATTCTGATGGACTTGGCCCTCTTCAAAAATGAGATGAACCAAATCAGTTCCAATAGAGCAGTAATGAACTGAATCAGCTACACCCAGCGAAAGAACTCTGGGAGATGACTATGAACCACTTCATGGAATTCCCAATCCCTATATTTTTGTCCACCTGCATTTTTTATTTCCTTCACTGGTTAATTGTACACTATTTCAAAGTCCGATTCTTTTGTACAGCAAAATAACTGTTTGGACATGTATACATATATTGTATTTAATTTATATTTTAACATATGTAACATGTATTGGTCAACCTGCCATCTGGGGGAGGGGGGGGGGGGAAGGAGGGGAAGAATTGGAACAAAAGGCTTGGCAATTGTCAGTGCTGTAAAATTACCCATGCATATATCTTGTAAATAAAAAGCTATAATAAAAAAAAATGCCTTTGCTTGGTTGGAGACTATCTGAGCCTGAATTATTTCAGAAGTAGCACCATGTTACATACCTGATACCTCAACAAAAGTAAGAAGCAAATAAACATTATTAAATGACTGCATATACCAGATAGTGTTTTAAGTGCTTTACAAATTTTATCTCATTTTGTCCTCACAATAACTCTGGGAGGTTATTTCTATTATAATTCCCTGTTTTACAAATGAAGAAACTGAGGCAGACAGAGGTGATGGTCACATAGCTAATAAGTGTTTGAGGTAGAATTTAAACTCAGGTCTTTATGACTCCAAGCCCAGAATTTTTTTAATGGTATTTCTTTTTCCAAATACATGTAAGATAGTTTTTAATGTTCATTTTTGTAAGATTTTATGTTTCAGATTTTTTTCCTTTTCCTCCTCCTTTCTCCCTCTTCCACAAGACATCAAATAATCTGATATAGGTTAAATATGTGTGATTCTTCTAAACATATTTACATATTCATTATGCTGAGAAAACAAAACAAAACAAAAAGCAGATCAAAAAGGAAAAAATAACAAGAGAAAGGAAAAAAGGAAACAAACAACAACAGAAAGTTGAAAATACTATGCTTTGATCCAAATTCAGCAGTGCCATCATCCTATCCATTATGCTATCTAGTTGCCTCTAAAGAATGGACTTTCTTAGATTGAAAATGCTATGTGATACCTAATTTTGAATGGATCAAATGAGAAAGTAGGATATTTGTCAGTGGAATAATATGAGAAAATGTTCCTTATCATATTTATTAGACATTCTCAAATATGGGTCATCCCCTTAAACAGACTCTCTCCCAGCACAAACACTCACATTCAGCTGTAATTTGAGCCAAGAAAGAAATTTCTCTAAAAATGGGCACAGGCAAAAAATAAATAAAAATAAATAAATAAATAAATAAATAAATAGAAATGGACACAGGCCCTGAATAACTAAGTAAGCCCATTCAGGGGAAATTTTTCTGTTCACTGAACCTTTTAAATATCTATATCTATATCTATATCTATATCTATCTATCTATCTCTACATATACATACAAAAAAATACTATGAGAAACACAACTGTACTTCACAATTCCCTTCCCTTAATTGTGAATGTTGTCTAATCTCTATCCTTTTAAGACAAATGATTGGATTTTGGAAACATTTTCTAATCATCAGCCTAGGAAAAATATCTATAAAACACCCTCCCTGAATTTGACTAATACTGATTTTTAGTTTCAGTTGGGGAAAACCCTTCATTTTTTCACTAAAACTTTTCTCACTATGAATTTAACTTGATCTACTTTAGCAAATAATTCTTACTTATAAGTTTTGACTCTCATTTGGAAATATGTGATGACTTTAATGAGTGAATGTAGTGAGGGTGGGGGTGGGAAAGGAGAAATGAGAATATTTTGGTGAAAGAAGATACTGGATGATTATATCACCTCTTCTATCCTGCTTGTTTGCCAAGGTAATTAAGGAAAGGAAGCAGAGCAAATAGGGGTGGATCTTTTCAGAATACTAAATAATAGAATAGTGTACTTTGCATAGAAAGTGCATATGAGGAGAGATAGAGGTAGGGGGAGGAGGGAGACAGGAAGAAGCGAGGGGAAGAGAGACTGAGACAGAGGATGAGAGGAGACAGAAAGATGGAAAGAGGGAAATGGGGAGAGAAGGAAAAAAGACAGGAGGGAGAAAGAAAAAGAGAGGTGGGGGAGGATAGGGAGTGAGAGTTGGGGACGAAGAGGAAGAAAAGCCAAAAGACACAAAGATGTTGAGTGAAAGATTGACCCAGAGATGAGTGAGGGGCTTTGTGTGGCTGGGTAAGAGTTATGGTGGTTGATTTAGGAACTCAATGTGTTCCTGCTCTGTTGATCTTCCACCTGGGATGGCAGTCAGAGGGACAACAATGTCTGTTTCCTGTTTATTGTCATGGTCTATTGTCTCAGTCTATTTCCCTACTTCAGAGC
The DNA here is from genome assembly GCF_048593235.1 of Sminthopsis crassicaudata. NCBI lineage: Eukaryota > Metazoa > Chordata > Mammalia > Dasyuromorphia > Dasyuridae > Sminthopsis > Sminthopsis crassicaudata. Next base: position 172,468,419 of record NC_133617.1, on the reverse strand, counting down.
TAGCTAGTTTAAATTTGGAGTATGACTGTGATAAATGATGTACTGAAACCCTTTCTGATCCATCTCCACTTTCTAGAAGCATTCCTGAGTCCGGATCCCTTGCTAACAATTCTTTCTTATTTTTTGGAAGCCTATATATCAACACAACTGACAGTTATGGTACAAATTCTTTATACTAATAACAGGGGTTCTCAAACTTTGGCCCAAGGGCGGCCCTCCAGGTTATGGCAAATGGGCTGAGGGGAGGAGACCAGGGTGTGAGTTTTTGTTTTTACTATAGTCTGGCCCTCCCACAGTCTGAGGGACAGTGAACTGGCCCCCTATTTTAAAAATTTGAGGACCCCTGCGAATATAGTAAAAAGGAAGCCTAGTATGATGAATAGTTCTAACATCTGAGTCAGCATGCTTTAAGTTTGCTTACCTCCTGCCCTGGATACTTACCTGTTTAAAAATTACAGGACTAGAAATGAACAGCAACACTAAAGTAAGTGCTTTACAATAAGCTCCCTTTACCAATGAAATCACAGTTCTCTTCCTCCCAAAGTCTCAGAATCATGGATCTGGGAAGAAAAAGTAATCTGGGTCACAGTTCCCCCTCCACTGTCAATAATAGTAATTAATAATCATAGTAGAATATATACTGTATTTTAAGGCTTGCAAAGCAATTTACATATAGTATTTCACTTGAACCTCATAACAACTCTGTGAGGTAGATGCTATTATTGTCCCCATTTAACAAATGAGGAAACTGAGGCTGAGATAGTTTAAATGGACTTACCCAAGGGATCACAGAACTAGTAAGTGTCTGAGGCAGGATGGAAGTGAGGTCTTCCCTATCCACTGTGTTACCTAGCTATTCCCATTTTTCCATCATTCTGCCCAGCCTGGCCCCATCCCATTAATGAGAGTTCATCTAACAATGACAAGAAGAAGAAAACTGAGAAAAAACCATTATAAGTAATTCTTACAGAAAAAGAATGTAATTGAGGTCCATATTCTTCTATAGTATAGGGAACCTCCCTCCCTGACTAGTTTGAATTTTGAGGCATGAGAACAAGGAAAAAGAGTGACCATGTTGAATCATGGAGCCTGATGGAAGAAACCTTTGGAGGAAAGGGGCCAGAAGTGCAGGTGCTAGTTACAAAGGAAATAGAAAATCAATGGAAGGAATGAGACAAAAGCACACACACCAAAAAACCCAATTGCAAATATATATCAGAATTTCCCTCAGAAATGTCACAGGGACCTTCCTTCAATTGTTTCCTCACCTGGGATCAGGCTATGGATTAAAGAAAGTTGGCTTCATAAAAAAGGAAAGAACTCATAAGAGAAAAACTGAGAAAGGTGAGAAGAGCTCCAACTACAATAGCCTATCAGAGTCTCCCTGCAGCAGCATCCCAAGAAGATGCCCTCACCCCTTGCAGGCCACAGATCACACCTGAAAGAACAAAGCCCAGGACAAGGCTGAGAGAGAAGCACAATGCTCTGGGCCTGCTAAAGAAAAATGACTCACTGTCACCTTTAGAGCAAAGATATAGTAAATAGGAAAATCAATAACTGATATAGATAAAAAATTAAAGAAATTAAAATTTGAAGTTAATTTTATGCTCAGAAAATAGTTAAATATGGTAAAAAAAAAAAAAAAAAAGGAATAGGATGAGCTGTAATAGATAGGTAAAATAATACATTATTGAAAGAGTTGCAAACTTTGACCAACCACTCTAGGAAGCTACTTTGAATTATGTATTAAAAAGGATTAAAATATTCAAAGAAAAATCAGAGAAACATTTTATTTTATTTTCAGAGAAACATTTTTAAAGGGAAAAGAGACAATATATTCACAGACAAATATAAGCAGGAATACACACCCAAGGAAACTGTAAGGCAAAGGGAAAGAGCACAAAGGAGGAAATAAATATTTATCAAATGCCTGAGATTTGTCAGGCAATGTGCTAAATGTTTACAAAATGTTATTATTTGCCCCTCATGCTCCAAGAGGACCAAAAACATCATGGGGAGGATGATATCTTGATTTGTATGTAAATTGGATTTAAGTGAGGGAAAGCTGTGCAGAGTCACTACCCCCACTCCCTCCTCCAGAACCATTTGGGTCCAGTGGGCAAGATAAAGATTAGAATGACTGGAGATGGCATTGAATGCAGTGGGAGGACTTTGGCTTTTTAAATTAAGGTCTTTCCCAGTCTTAGTTTGATTGAGGCAATACCCATTTAGTAATTAAGGCTAGGTAAGAAATGAGACAAATGTTTTAGCCAGAAATTCGGATGGTCTTTCCCTCCCAGACTGCTTTATAAAATAGGATGCTAAAAAAGGATGACACTTGAACTGAGACTTGGAAGCAGCTAGAACTTCCAGGATATGTAGTTGTAGTGGGAAAGCATTTCCAGGTGTGGGGGATCACCTGACAAGACTGAGAGGCAGGAGATAAAATGTTATAAATACTAAATATGAAACAGGTTAGTTTGAATGGAATGTTGAGACTACAGATAGCTAGCATTTATATGACTTTTTCAAGTTTGCAAAGTGCTTTACAAATATTATTCTTACAATATTTAATATTCAGAGCAATCCAGGAAAGTGGACATTATTATTATTATCCAAGTTTTCAGATAAGGAAACTGGAAATGAGTAAAAGAATTTAGATGTTTGATCAAAAGAGTTCTGTGATGTTCTTGCAAAAGAAGGGGCAGGGTGATCCAGCTGACTTAATTTTTCTCCTTTTTAAAGGATATCACAATTCATTTGAGAGCAGAAGAAAAGGTTTTAGTTTTTTAAAAAAAACTTCCAAATTACCAATCAATGAATATTTATTAAATGTCAAATATATGGTAGTAATAATAATAAACATTTATATTAACACTCACTATATGCCAGTCTCTGTGCTAAGTACTTTGTAATTTATTTGCAGTTTTATTTCATTTGAATCTCACAACATCCTTGGAGAGTAGGGGCTATTATTATCCCTATTTTACAGGTTAGGTGACTTGCCCAAGGCCACACAGCTGATAACATATCTGAGGATAGATTTGAACTGAGTTCCAGGCTGGTGCTCTGTCCACTACATCATGAGCTGTCTGGCACTATGCTAGATGTTGTGGGTAGAAATACAAAGAATAAAACAATTCCCACCTGCAAAGAGCTAACATTCTATTGGGGGGGAGACAAGAAGTATATATCTATATCTATATCTAGGTAGATTATTTCTAATAGCTTTTTAGTAGAATCTTTGGGATTCTCTAAGTATACCATCATATCATCATCAAAAAGTGATAATTTGGTTTCCTCGTTACCTACTCTAATTCCTTTCATTTCTTTCTCAACTTTTATTGCCAAAGCTAGCATTTCTAATACAATATTGAATAGTAATAGTGATAGTGGGTAACCTTGTTTCACTCCTGATCTTATTGGGAATGGTTCCAGTTTATCCCCATTACATATGATGCTTTCTATCTATATCTATATCTATAGATAGATACAGATATCTACATATACATACATACATACAGAATAAATATTGAGAGACTGAATAAAAATGGTTAACTATTAGTTTGGGAGAGAGGCACTAATAATGGGGGAAGAAGGAAAGTAAGAAAAGGCTTTTCATAGAAGATGGTATATGACTTATATATTCAAAGGGAATGTTTCCATATGATGGGGGTTTGGCATAACAAACTACTAGGCATGGAGACTGGAGGTGGATTGTCATATATGAAGGAGGTCATTCTGGCTGCGCCTGAGAATAAAAAGAATCAAGTACAAGAAGATTGGAAAGACAAGCAGGGCAAGTGGGTCAGTGAAGGGTTTTAAAATCTAAACAAATTCATTTCTATTTCATTCTAGAGGCAATCATGGAGCCATTAGAATTTACTGAGTAGAGTAAATTTACTCTTTACATTGGAATTTACTGAGAAGTTTTAGGAAAATCACTATGGAAGCAATATGGAGGACAGAATGAAAAGACATGAACTGATGAGAGTCTAAATCCTTATTCCTAAATTCTAATTGTTGTTCAGTCATGTTTAACTCTTCATGACTCCATTTGGGGTTTTCTTGGCAGAGATATTGGAGCAATTTGTCATTTCCTTGTTCAGCTCATTTTATAGATGAGGAAATTGAGACAAATAGGGTTAAGTGACTTGCCCAGAGTCACACAAATACTCAGCATCTGAGACAAGATTTAAACACATAAACATGAGTCTTCTTGACTCCAGGCCTAGCTGCACCACCTACCTGTCCTAAATTTTAAATGCTTTCATGTTAGGGAGAGAGTTAGGTCTACAGCCACATACCAATGGTTCCTAAATTGCTTAAAATAAGTGTAACTTAATATTAGAATCAAACTTTGGAATTATGTATTATATTCTACAGAAACATCTACTCATTTTCCCATACTAAGAAATTTCTCTCACATAAGAGACTTATTTCACAAAGACATGTTGCATATCACTTTTTATAGCATCTGTCATTTTTGCAATATAATGCTTTCAACATTGTTGTTCGTGTTTGCTAACTGAAATAGCACATGTGAGACAAACATACCTGGATTCCTATTGAGAGTCACCCAGAAATGCTCATCAGGGCTGTAGGTGTCCTTAGACCACTGAAGTAAGTCAATAGCTTGTTGGTCTTGGAGAACAAAGTTGATGAACTCCCTCGTCAGGGCCACATAAGCTGAGCCAAAGTAAATGGTCAGATTGTGGGGAGGCAGGGTTTTTAATGTCTGGGTTTGGTTAATAAAAAATTCAATTGGACCCACATGCTCTTCATGGCTATATTTAGTTCTCCAAATCATATAGTCAGGACTCAGCACTCCTGGGGTGATATTTTTCCCTTTAAATCCTTTTAAATGCTGGATTATTTCCTTGTTGGTTTTCAAGGGAAAATCTTGCCCACAGGTGTTAATAATGTATTTCCACTGCACCTCAGAGGCTATAAGATCTCTCATACAGTTCAATTCAGCCTGGATCTTGGATATTCCAGTATAGACCACATATTCCATCTTTGAGGCAAGAAAAGCATTGGGGAAACAGTTCAGAAATTCTTCTACTTCTACATAAAACTCAAGGCCTGCTTTCTTATCCACGTGAACACAGTAAACATTCTGAGGCATGTAAACTGCCCTGAAGAGTCTCTCAAAGGTTTCAAAGTCTTTGTGTATAACTATTACGTAGGCCAAAGGAAACTTGACTTCTTCTTCTGACAGAGTTTTTGTTATATAGTGATTCTGAATCAGTTGTTGTCTACAGGTAATCACATGGTCTGAAGTACGGAGCACACTTTTGTTAAAAAGAAAGGTCTCCCCTTTTATAATTTGATTACAAACTTCTGCTAATTCAGCAGAATTTGAGACAGTTTTTCTCTGGATACTTTTTTGCATCAGCAACTTATGATTGTAAAAGAGCACAAAAATCAGAGTGATAAGGAGAATTAGCACAAAAAGACATTGCTTCCAAGGCCCCATCCTTCTCAATAAGAAAATTAAAAAATAATGCAGGCTTCCCTTTGATAGAATCCCAGTTAACTGATAAACTTACTTTTTGGGGGGAGGAGGGAGGGCATAATATAGATTCTCTTGACAGAAATATCTTCTACTTTCATACTTTCTATCTTCTCTGCCTATTTTCCTATTTTTCCATTTCCTCCTCTGTCTCTGTACCTCTCTGACGAATAAAAGAAGAAAGTCTGCTTGTTTATTGGGATTTCACTTAGCATTTTGCTAACCTGTTACATCATCAAAGCAATTTGCCTCAGGTGAATGAGAGGATGCACCAGTGCTTTCCCACATTCCTGTATTAAGATAAAATCACTTATGTGAGACATGACTATTTTTGAAAGTCACATACTGTACACTCCAGCGAGCTTCCTTTCCCTGCCAGAGACTGGTAACTGTTAGCAGTGCTGTCTCCTGTTAAGGGTGTTCAGTTGTCCTCAGGGTTTATTTGCTTAAAGAGTAAGTAGCCTGCCAAGATAGCAGCATTGGTCCAAAACAAGGGAACATTGCCTAGACAGTCATTTCATGAATACACATTTACTACTCAAGTAGAAAATCACTTAACCCTTTATTTCTTTTGAAATTCTCTCTCTCTTCTCTCTCTCTCTCTCTCTCTCTCTCTCTCTCTCTCTCTCTCTCTCTCTCTCTCTCTCTCTCTCTCTCTCTCTCTCTCGCCTGAGGCAATTGGAGATTAACTGACTTGCTCAGGGTCACACAGCTAGGAAGTATTAAGTGTCTGAGACCAAATTTGAACTTAAGTCCTCCTGACTTGTGCTCTTTCTGGTGTGCCACCTAGCTTCCCCTCTTTCAAAATTCTCAAGCCACTCTACTTTCTTCTCCCAGAAAATCCCAAATGGGGTCATAAAGAGTCACTAGAAATGACTGAACAATAACAACAAATCTTATTTTTGTCACATTAGATCAATATGTTATAAGCCCCATTTTTCCTAAGCCTTACTTTATTCCTTGCAATGTGTGAACAAAGTAGACTTCATTAAGCAAAAGAAATTGTCATGTCTGAAAGTGTTTTATTCAGCACGTATGTAAATACACTCACCTCTTTGACAAGAGATGGCAGAAATGTTTCACTAGCTCTTTATGATCATGATTAAATAGCATATTGAAGAGTTCTGAAGTCTTCTGATATAGTTTTCCTTAATATTATCATAGTAAGAACACTAATTTGATTTTTATTTTTCTTTCTTTCTCTCTGCATCAGTGTTTACATATCTTATCAAGTTTCTCTGAATTCTTTATCTTTTTCATTTTAAAAATATAATATTCCATTATGTCTATTTAATCACAGTTTTCCTAGGCATCCCTCAATTGATGAGCACCCTTATTCCTTCTATTACTTCCTTCATTGATGCTACAAAAAGATTTGTTTATGTTTTTTTTTTTTTTTTTGTATGTATCAATTTATCTCTTTTCATCATTTCCCGTAATTCTGGACAAGTACTAAAGACAAAGTTGGCAGCTACCTCATTGTTGCCTATATTTTCAGCCAGATTAAAAAGCAGGTGAATGGTATTGATTAGAGAAATGAAATTTAAAACAAATCTGAGATACCACCTCACACCTCTCAATTGGCTAACAAGATGAAAAAGGAAAATGATAAATGTTGGAGATGTAGGAAATTGGTATGCTAACACTTTGTTGGTGGAGGTGTGAACTGATCCAACCACTCTGGAGAGCAATTTAAATTTATGCCCAAAGGGCTATAAAACTGTGCATATTCTTTGATCCAACAATACTACTAGGTCTATATTCTAAAAAGATCATTAAAAAAGGAAAAAGGCCTATATGTACAAAAATATAACATCTCCTTATTTTGGTGGCAAAGAATTGAAAATTGAGGGGACATCCATCGATTGGGGAATGACTGAACAAATTGTGATATATGATTGTGATGGAATACTTTAGTACTATAAGAAATGATGAGTAGGTAGATTTCAGAAAAAAAAAATGTAAAGACTTGTATGAAGTGATGCTGAATGAAGTGTGCAGAACTAGATAACACTACACAGTAACAGCTACATTAGGTAATGATCAGCTATAATAGATTTAGCTCTTCTAAACAATGCAGTGACTCAAGACATTTCTAAAAGACTTTTGATGGAAAATACTAATCCATATCTGGAGAAAGAACTAATAGAGCCTGAATGCAAATTGAAGCATTCTATTTTCACTTTGGGCTTTTTTCCATGTTATTTTTCCTCTTTTTTGTTCTGGTTCTTTCACAACATGACTAATGTGGAAATATATTTAACATGATTGCACAAGTATAAAAAAAAAAGCATGTGCATACCTTATTATTGGAATCAATAGAAAAATGGTTCAGAAAGCAAAATAGGGATTCTGAATGTGCTAGTCCAGTGGTTCTCAAAACATTTCAGTCTTAGGGCCCCTTTACACTCTTAAAAAAAAAGTATGTATTTGTTTAAAACTTAAATACAAAATAAAAAAATTAGAAAAGAAAAATAGCAAAAGCAAAATAAAACAATAACAAACACACACTATACATACACACAAAATCATTGTCATGTAGACATTGGGGAATATTCAAAATATGTAACAATAAATTTCTATTTCAAGAAAGCATTTATAATAATAGAATACATCATATTCAGAACAGTCCACTGTTTCTTTGCTTCTTTGTAATCCTCCCTTATTTAAGTATTCTCTGTTGCTTCTTGCTCTCACATTTCATTCATACAGCATAATTACTATTTTTTACCTTCTAGATGGTTTTCCTTTTTAGAGTCACATCATACTCAGCTGTAATATACTAATCTTTTTTTGGATTATCCATTTGCTAATGTCAGTTTTAGATATATGATTTATGTTTCTGTATATAAAATATAAACAATTTGTCCTTATTGAGTCCCTTGAAATTAGTCTTTGACATTGGTTCTTCTATGTTAAATTTTCTAGGAAGTTCAGGTTTATTTGAGACAAAATCCTGAAATCTTGAGTTTGTTGAATATCCTTTTTTTAAAATTCAATAGTATACTTAATTTTGCTGGCCATAATATTTTTGGTAGCAACCCTAATTCTTTTGGTTGTAAATATATAGTATTCCATGACTTCTGGTCATTTACTGTAGCTGCTGATAAATCTTGTGCAATTTTTTTTTTTTTTTGCTAAGGCAATTGGGGTTAAGTGATTTGCCCAGAGTCATACAGTTAGAAAGTGTTAAGTGTCTGAGGCCAAATTTGAACTCAGGTCCTTCTGAATTCAGGACTAGTGCTCTATCCACTGTACCACCTAGCTGCCCCATCTTGTACAATTCTTATTATAGCTCCAGCATATTTTAATTTTTTTATTGTTTCTTATAAAAATTTTTCTTTGATCTGGGGTGGGGGGTTGAAGTTAAGTAATGATAGCAAATGTATATTACCATTTATTGTTGTTACTCGGTTGTTTCAATTAGGTCCCACTCTTCATGATCCCATTTGGAGTTTTCTAAGTAAAGATACGGAGTAGCTTGCTGTTTCCTTATCCAGCTCATTTTACATATGACACTGAGGTAGACAGGGTTAAGTGGCTTGTCCAGGGTCACATAGCAAATAAATGTCTGAGATTGGGTTTGAACTCAGGGAATCTTCCTGAATCTAATACTGGTACTCTATCCACCTCACCATCTAGATGCCCCATATACATATATTTATACAAGTAAATATGTAAACCTATAGTTTTATACATACATATATAAATCTAAAAATCTGTATATTTGGACATATGCACTTATATATACATAGATTGCCTTCTCCATCTAAGCTTCTTGAAGCTTCTTTTGTCCTTGTATTCCCAGTGTGGGCAAAAAGAAAATGCTTAATAAATTCTTCAAAGATCCCCTAGAAAAGTTTTTAGTGGCATTCACTGTGTTGCCACGGAAGCTACAGCTAGTTCTAATCTCTTTTACTACTGTTCTACATTTTCATTCTTGGGAACTCTGCCAACTCTTCCCCAAAGAACATTTATTCCTTGGGCGAGACTCTTCTTCCTTTCCCAAAGGACCCTTTCATCATTTTGCCTGCAGACATTTTTGGAAGATACAAAGGAACACATTGGACAAGTAGCATTTATTTCAGAGGAAGGTTTAGACTTTTTTCCTCTTTCTCAGGAATTCCTTGTCACTTCTCTTATCCCTACCTTCTAACCCTGAAAAAACAAAAAGCAACAAAAAAAATCAAAATATACAAATTTTCAGTGTGTGTGTGTGTGTGTGTGTGTGTTTGTGCGCGTGCGCGCGCACGCGCGCGTGTGCTTGCATGTACCCTTTGGGTCTATATCTTCTTTTACATGACTAATATGGAAATACATTTTATATGACTGCAAATGTACAACCTACATCAAATTACATTGAAGATGGAAGAATGGAGAAATTTGGAACTCAGAAATTTCAAAAAATGATTTAAAAAATTCTTTACATGTTATTAGGTGAAATATTGTTTAATCCTCTTCCCCCTCAAAAAACAAACAAAAAACAAACTCACTTGGCAAGAAACTGGAAACTGAGTGGATGCCCATCAGTTGAGGAATAGCTGAATAAGTTATGGCATATGAATATTATGGAATATTATTTTTCTATAAGAAACATTTCTTTCAGGATGATTTCAGAAAGATTTTCAAAAAAAACTTTCTGGAAAGAAAATTCAGACTTGAATGAACTGATGCTCACTGAGGTGTGTAGAACAGCAACAAGATTATGTGATGATTAACTGTGATGGATGTGGCTTTTTTCAACAGTGAGGTGACTCAGGCTAATTCAATAAACCTGTGATGGAGAGAGCCATCTGCTTCCAGAAAGAGGACTTTGGGGACTGAATGTGGATTACAACATAATATTTTCACTTTTTGTTGTTAATTGCTTGCTTTTTCTTTCCCATTTTCCCCTTTTTTGATCTGATTTTTCTTGTGCAGCATGATAAATGTGGAATATGCATAGAAGAATTATACATGTTACCATATATTGGATTTCTTGCTATCTAGGGAAGAGGATGAGGAAAAGATAGGGGGAAAATCTGGAAAACAAGCTTTTCTAAGGGTAAATATTGAAAATCATGTTTTGCATATGTTTTGAAAATTAAAAAAAAACTCTTATTTTTAAAAAACCCACAAAATATTTATAGCAGTTCTTTTTGTGGTGGCAAAGAATTTGAAATTGATGGGATTTTCAACAATTGGGGAATGGCTAAACTAGTGGTCATATATAATTATGATAATAATTTCAATAAAAAATGATGAGCAAGATGATTTCAGAAAAGCCTAGAAAGATTTTCATGAAATGATATCAAGTGAAATGAGAACCAAGAGAAGAACATTGTACATAGTAATAACAATATTGTATGATCAACTGTGAATATCTTAGTTTTCTGACCAGTACAATGATCTAAGTCAATTCCAAAGAGTACATGATGAAATATGCTATACACTTACAGAAAAAGAACTGATGTAGTCGGAAGGCATATAGAAGCATAATATTTTCACTTTTTTATTTGCGTGTGAGTTTGGTCTGTGCTTTTTTTCAAGATATAACTAATATAAAAATATTTTGCATGGTTGCACATAGATTGCCTATATCAAATTACTTATCTCACAGAGGGAGAGATGTGGAACTTCATTTAAAAAAAGAATGTTAAAATTTGTTTTTACATGTAATTAGAAAAAATAAAAGATTATTAAAAAAATAGCACCTATCTTACAGGATCAAATAAGTTAACATGTAAACTGCATTGTAAATCTTAGCTATCAGTATCCTTGCAGTATCACTGTTCTTGATGATGTTCCCTTTGATAAGTTATCTGTCTCAGACAAGGGAGTCTTCTAGCTAATTTCTTGTGTGTACTCTAGAACCTGAAGTTTCTTCCCTATAGAGTCCAAAAACGTATTTTTAAAATATTGTGATAATTCTATTTCAAGATAATTGGTTTCATTTATAATTATTTTGTTATTTTATGCTTTATACTTAAAATTATTCTGAGAGGGTCCACAGACTTCACTACACTAGGAATCCCTAGTGGTCCTGAAAGGGGTCCTTGAAATAAAAAGGATTAAGAAACTTTGAATTAGATGTTTGTACTCAACCCATCAAAGTAGTGATGTGGGTGGCTTAATGAAAAGAGAACTAGAATTGGAATCAGAGCAAAGAAAAACCGTTTAGCTGATTACTGAAGGAGATATGGCACCAATCTCACAGGGCTATAATGGAGACCAAATGTGATAAGATATGCAATTGTAAATGTTCATATTATTATTTTATTATCATTTTAACAGTGAACCATATCAATACAGGAGAATAACTGTGCTGGCAAGGGTTTCCTGATGGCAGCTCTTTTTCAGTGCTTCAGAGAAATTAAGAGGAAGGAAAAGAAGTGGGGTGGTTAATAAAATGGACAAAAGTAGGAAGGAGTCTGGTAAGCTGGGAAAAGAGGGTGGATAGCATTAACCTCAATGACCTATTTTCAGACTCAATCAATCAACAAATATTTACTAAAGGTTCCTCAGTTCCAGGTGTTGTGCTAGGCACTGCAGGGTAACACAAACAAGTATAAATCGCTGTCCCTGTCTGTAAATTGTTAGATTTAGTTGAGAAAATACCCTATCTGTTTATAAAAAGGCAGACAACATTAGAGAATCTAATATTTGTGTCAAAAGAATTAGACTTAAAAAAAATACTGTAGAGAAGGGAAAGCTTACTTCCAGGTGAGGTGTTGTGGAAGGTTTCATGGGGATGGAGACATCATTTTGACTCTTCATGACCCTATTTGGGGTTTTCTTGGCAAAGACACTGGAGTGATTTGACATTTCCTTTTCTGACTCATTTTTACAGATAATGATATTTAGGCAAATGAGGTTAAATGATGTGCCCAGGGTCACAGAGCTGGTAAGTATCTGAGATTGGATTTGAACTCAGATCTTCTTGATTCCAGACCCAGCAGTTTATCCACTGGGCCACCCAGCTTCCCCAAGCATTTTTAACCTGGACCTTAAAGGATAAATAAGATTTGGCTAGGGAGGATCCATCTATAGAGGAAGTTATTGCAGGGTGCAAGAGACATCTCAGTGATATGGCTCTCCGTCAGTAGCTCTGCTTTCTTTATCATCGTATCACATCCACAAAAATGTCAGAGCTGGAGTGAAGTGAGCAAAACCAAGAGAACATTGTACAGAGTAACAACAAAGTTATGTGATGATCAACTTTGATGAACTTGGCTCTTCTTAACAACGCAGTGAATCAAGACAATTCCAATAAACTTGGCATGGAAAATGCTATCTGCATCCAGAGAGGGGATTATGGAGACTGAATATGGATTGAAGCAACATTTTTATTTGTATTTTTTTCTTTCTTGTGTTTTTTTTCCCTTTTGGTCTTATTTTTCTTGCACAACAATGCAAAAATAGAAATATGTTAAAAAGTTTTGCATATATTTAACCTATATCAGGTAAGAAAAGGAGGGAGAACAATTTGAAACACAAAGTCTTACCAAAAATGAATGTTGAAAACTATCTTTAAATGTATTTGGGAAAATAAAATATTATTTTAAAATTTCTACTTATTTTTAATACACATTGCTTTTTATGAATCATGTTGGGAGAGAAAAATCAGAACAAAAAAGAAAAACTAAGGGAGAGACAAAAAAAAAACAACAACAGAAAAAAGAAATGAACATAACATGTGTTGATTTATAGTTAGTCTCCTTAGTTCTTTTTCTTGATGCAGATGGCATTTTCTGTTCGAAGTCTGTTGGGATTGCTTTGGACCACTGAACAAACTGGAAGAACCAAATCTTTGATAGTTGACCATTGCACATTCTTGTTATTGTGTACAAGGTATTCCTGGTTCTTCCTTATTCATTCAGCATCAGTACACGTAAATCTTTCCAGACCTTTCTAAAATCAGCTTGTTCACTAAAATAAGACATTGTTGAGGGAAAAAAAAAAGAAATGTTAAACTGGTAGGGACCTGAGAAATCACTTAGAAATCACTTCCCATTTGACAGATAAGGCAACTTGTTGCTTGAGCATTTCAATGAGCCTTAGACTAACATCTGTACTTAGCAAAATCAGGACTAGACTCCAGGTCCCAGGGTGTCCATTCCATAACATTATGTGATATTACTTCTATGTCTAGAAAATTTCCCATCACTTATAGAAGCCCCTATTCTGATATACAATAAAATAGCTCACATTTATATAGCATTCACAGAAATCCTATTAGGTTGAAAGCAGAAATATTAATGTCCATTTGACAAATGGGGAAGCTGAGACAGATTAAGGAACTTTCTCTTCGTAAGCACTAAAGGGGATGATGGCAAGACAATTTCTGGTAACACAACTAACTCGAGTTTTAAATAAAAATCATTAAAAACAATTCACTTGGATAATTAAAACCATGATAACAAATAACTAAGACTAATGGTATTGATATTGTTGTCATGACTCTGTGTGACCCATTGGAATTTTGTCTATGGGGTTTTCTTAACAAAGATACTAGAGTGGTTTGAGGTGACTTGTCCAGAGTCACAAAGCATCTGTGGCTGTATTTGAACTAGTCTTCTTGACTTCAGGCCTGATGGTCCTCCCACTACTCCACTTAGCTGCCCCATAGTGATAATATTTAGCACTGTGTCGCTTTGTTTACTATTGCATTATGGGCCAAGTGGCCAAAGAATACCTTGAAAATAATGCCTGTAATGGTAGATTTGATAGTCTCTGAAATCATGGTCTCCCTTTTCCTTCAGTTTTCACCATCATTGGTACCTTTAAAATATGAGAAGTATCAAAAGCCCAAGAAGTCAAGAAATGAGGAAAAAGAAAAATAGATTTGCTTTTGGTCAGATGGGACTTCATTTGGGGTACCCACAAAAATTAGGTTTACTTACTCTGAGAACTCTGAGAACTCTAAAATGGTCTCAAGGCTTCAGGCTTTGTTTTGGTTCTACCCTCTATAAAATGAGGATAATCTCTGCTTTACAGGATTAACTAATTAATGATTAGAAAGTGCTTTGAAAACCTAAAAGTACTTCAATGTTTATTAGATTAGTTGAGACATTTCCCTTGCCTGAAGGCTATTAAGGAGCATACTCAAAGTGCAAAATAAAACCACTGTCGGGGATCCACAAGAAACAGTTCTTTTTTTTAGGGCAAATTCAATTGGGGTTAGGATAGGGATAGGGAACTAAGGGAGAGAAGATAGTCTGTTTACAGGTATAGTTAATCTGTAAATGAAAGCAGATCATTTTCTTTCTTTTTTTTTTTAAACTATCTTTCTAATTATATATAAAAATAAAATTTTAATTTCATTAAAATTTGTTGAATTCTAACTTTTTTCTTCCTTTCTTCCTCCCCCTTATATGAGAAGGCAAGCAATTTAGCATGAGCCATTCTGCTTCAGGTGTAGGGGGAGTAGGCTATGAAAGCTTGCCCAATGAATGCTTAATTTTTAGTGTGACTGAATCTTGATGTAAAAATATATAATGGACTATAAATTTTATTCCTAATTAACTTACTAAGTTATACAGCAATGTAAACTATAAAACATTTCTTGTAAATTGTCTAATTTATTATTTTTTATTTTGTGTGTTTATCATCAACATGTCATTTCCTTAAATTTTCATCATGGGGGCAGCTAGGTGGCACAGTGGATAGAGCACCAGCCTTGAATTCAGGAGGACCCGAGTTCAAATCTTGTCTCAGACACTTAACACGTCCTAGCTGTGTGACCCTGGGCAAGTCACTTAACCCCAGTCTCAAGGGGGAAAAAAATTTTTTTTTTCATCATGACTTCTACTGTAAACATTCCCACATTAAAACATTTTCCATACTATTCTGGATTTTACTTAATGCTTGCTTGTATGAATGATGCCTGGGTTTCATTTACTTACTGGTGGTGTATTACCATTAAGCTAACTCCCTTACACCCTACATAGTTTTTAAATAGTTGATTTTCCAGGTTTTGTTGTTTCTTTGTATTAACGTTTGAAACCATGCTTTTTATCAAGCTATTAGAAATAATCCACACCTTTAACAAAGTTGCAGGATACAAAATAAAGCCACATAAGTCATCAGCGTTCTTATATATCACTAACAAAATCCAACAGTTACAAAGAGAAATTCCACTTAAAGTAACTACCGATAGTATAAATATTTGGGATTCTATCTGCCAAGGGAAAATCAGGATCTATATGAGCAAAACTACAAAACACTTTCCACACAAAGTCATATCTAACCAATTGGAAAAATATTAAATGCTCTTTGATAGGGCGAGCAAATATAGTAAAGATGATAATACTACCTAAACTAATCTATTAATTTAACACCATACCAGACTCTCAAAAAACTATTTTAATGACCTAGGAAAAAGAACAACAAAGTTCATATGGAAAAACAAAAGGTCAAGAATTTCAAGGGAATTAATGAAAAAAAAAATCAAATGAAGGTGGCCTAGCTGTACCAGATCTAAAATTATATTATAAATCAATGGTTACCAAAATCATTTGGTATTGGCTAAGAAATAGACTAGTCGATCAGTGGAATAGGTTAGGTTCAAAGGACAAAATAGTCAATAACTTTAATAATCTATGTTTGACAAACTCAAAGACCCCAGCTTTTGGGATAAGAATTCACTGTTTGACAAAAACTGCTGGGAAAATTGGAAATTAGTACGGCAGAAACTAGGCATTGACCCACACTTAACACTGTACACCAAGATAAGGTCAAAATGGATCTATGACCTAGGAATAAAGAATGAGATTTTAAATAAATGAGAAGAACATAGGATAGTTTACCTCTCAGATCTGTGGAGGAGGAAGGAATTTATGACCAAAGAAGAACTAGAGATCATTTTTGATCACAAAATAGAAAATTTTGATTATATCAAATTGAAAAGTTTTTGTACAAACAAAACTAATGTAGACAAGATTAAAAGGATGCAATAAACTGGGAAAACATTTTTAACAATCAAAGGTTCTGATAAAGGCCTCATTTCTAAAATATATAGAGAATTGATTCTACTTTCTAAGAAATCAAGCCATTTTCCAATTGATAAATGGTCAAAGGATATGAACAGATAATTCTCAGATGAAGAAATTGAAACTTTTTAGCCATATGAAAAGATGCTCCAAGTCATTATTAATCAGAGAAATACAAATCAAGACAACTCTGAGACACTACTACACATTTGTCAGATTGGCTAGAATGACAGGGAAAGATAATGGTGAATGTTGGAGGGGATGTGGGAAAACTGGGACACTGCAACATGGTTGGTGGAATTGTGAATACATCCAGCCATTCTGGAGAGCAATTTGGAACTATGCTCAAAAAGTTATCAAACTGTGCATACCCTTTGATCCAGCGGTGTTACTACTTGGCTTATATCCCAAAGAGATCTTAAAGAAGGAAAAGGGACCTGTATGTGCAACAATGTTTGTGGCAGCTCTTTTTGTAGTGGCTAGAAACTGGAAACTGAGTGGATGCCCATCAATTGGAGAGTGGCTGAATAAATTGTGGTATATGAATGTTATGTAATATTATTGCTCTGTAAGAAATGACCAGCAGGATGATTTCAGAAAGGCCTGGAGAGACTTACATGAACTGATGCTGAGTGAAATGAGCAGGACCAGGAGATCATTATATACTTCAACAACAATACTATATGATGATCAATTCTGATGTATGTGGCCCTCTTCAACAATGAGATGAACCAAATCAGTTCCAATAGAGCAGTAACAAATTGAACCAGCTATACACAGTGAAAGAATTCTGGGAAATGAGTATGAACCACTACGTAGAATTCCCAATCCCTCTATTTTTGTCCACCTGCATTTTTTATTTCCTTCACAGGTTAATTGTACACTATTTCAAAGTCCAATTCTTTTTGTGCAGCAAAATAACTGTATGGACTGTATAGATATATTGTAATTTTACATATACTTTAACAGTTATTGGTCTACTTGTCATCTGGGAGAGGGGGTGGAGGGGAAGGAGGGGAAAAATTGGAACAAAAGGTTTTGCAATTGTCAATGTTGAAAAATTATCCATGCATATATCTTGTAAATAAAAAGGTATAATAAAAAAGGAACCATGCTTTTTATCTTCTTTCCAAATAAAATTCTTTTATATTTCATGCGAAAAATTTTTGGTGTTAGTATTTAAGCCTGTGAAATCGGCAAACTACAAATCAGAACATTATTGATTGATTGTCTAGATGTAAGAAAGTAATGGAGATGTTATTAATGTAGGTTAAACTTAAAAGTGTACCTTTTTTTTGAAGCCTATTTTAAAAATATTTACCACAATATCCTTGATTACTCCATTCCACTTGTAAAGAGATTTCAAAGTGATAGGATTGGAGAGAAGTAGATGGGGAATAGTCACTATCTCATCTCTCCAGAAAAGCTCTAGCTACTCTGTGTTTGTTATAATCATGTTAGGCTAAAAATCTGCAAAAATGGTTCCATGATATTGAAAGAACTGGTTTTTATGTAGGATAAAAACCAAGGAAGGGACAAGTAGATTGTGTAGTGTAGGTATTGGAGTCAGAGTACTTGAATTCAAATGTGGCCACAGAAGCTTATTACCCTGTGTGACTCTGGATAAATCCTCTAACCCCCACCCTCATTACCAAAAACAAACAAACCCAACCAAACACTCCCGCACATGTGTGCCCTCGCGTACACACACACACACACACACACATACACAACCAAACCAAACAAAAATCATACTCCCAAATAAACAACAACAAAGGATGCTAAACCAAATAAGACAATTTGATGAAGAATATTACAGTGATAGTTACTGGAGCAAGTGAACTAGAAAATGGATTTTCATGTAGCTGGATGAGAAAAGATAGAAAGGGGGCAGAAAGGAAAGGGAATAAGCATTTATATAGTGTCTACTATGTCCTAGGTACTGGTGGTAAGTGATTTTTACAAATATTCTCATTTGAGAGAATAAGACAATAGATGTGGAGTCAGTAGACCTTAATTCAAAACTAGCCTCAGGTGGTTATATTAGTTATATGATCTGTGGCAATTCACTTAACCTTAATCTATCTCCATTTCTTCATCTATAAATAGAATATTAATAGCACCAGGAGAGTGAGAGGAGAAAATGTGTGAGGAGAAAATAAGATAATGTAGAAAGTACTTTGCACACTTTAAAACTCTATATAAATGCTTCTTATTCATTCATTTCAAACTCTGACACCATGTGGGGTTTTCTTGGCAGAGATACTGTAATAGTTTGCTATTTCCTTCTCCAACTCATTTTACAGATGAAGAAACTGAAGCAAATAGGGTTAAGTTTCTTGCCCAGAGTCATACAACCAAATTTGAACTCAGGAAGATGTGTCTTCTGGACTCCAGTCCACCATTGCGGATCCAATATAAATGATAGATATTATTATGTATAGTGATCATACTTTTGGACAACTTAATAAAAAAGAGTGATGTCCTTGAATTCAAGCAATGTTCTTGAATTCAGATGAGTTTTTTAAAATTTGATTTTTCTACCTATTACTTGTATGACCTTAGACAAGGCATTAAACCTTTTGTGATCTATGCTGTGATTTACAAACTTTTTTGATCACTTATTTTTATAAAAAAAAATTGCTAAGATTACTTCTCAATTTATGTATATCTATTTATAAATTATATACATAAATAACTGTCTTCATGTATTTTGTGGAAACAATTAAAAAGTAATTTTCGCTTTACTAATAGCAAGAAAAGTCTTCTTTCCTGTCACTAAAATATTACATGTAATAATATAACAGTGAGAGCTATTTAATTAGATTACTCCATTCTTTTTGAAAGGGGGGGAGAAGTAATTCTTGGCTTAATGTTTTGTGATGTAACAATACATTGAAGTTTTCTTTTTTTTTCTTTTCTTTTCTTTCTTTCTTCCTTCCTTCCTTTCTTTCTTTCTTTCTTTCTTTCTTTCTTTCTCTTTTTTTTTTTTTTTTTTTTTTAAGAAAGCAAATAGTCAACTGCCTTGCTGTAGAATTCCTCCTCTTCCTTCAGGATATCTTGTGTAGAATCTGTGCTGTATCTGATATACATACAATATAATATATGGTCTGTCTTTCATCCAGATGGAGTGAGGCAACTAGATCAATCTGTCTTTTGAATATCATTAAAACCAAATTTCTTCCTCATTAAAAAAAATCATCATCATTTATCACTTATTTTTCTCCAGATACATAAAGGAATCACTCATGCCTTCTCCCCACCCCTTGCCCCCTACCACCCCTCCAATAACATCTGATTTGTTGTAAATAAACATTGGAAATAAGGTGGTACTTGTATCTTAACATGGGCAGTTCGGGGAGCAGAGAGTGTTTTGGGGAGGTGGAGAGGTAATAGCATTTTGAATGCTTAAGGAAGCCAGGTAAATAGAATTTTAGTCCAAAAAGGGTAACTGGAATGTGATTCTTTTATTATTTCATCTGTTGTCAGAAATGCAGATGTCAGCAGACAGCAGTGACTGGGCTGGAACTTGCATTTTCTTAGGGAAAGTTGTTGGAGTATTGAGTTGTTCTGTGACTCTCCCTCTAACCACTTAGACAGTAAATCTCTTGAGGGCAGGGACCATCTTGACTCTTTTGGTATTCCCAGCATTAACATAAAGCCTATGGCATACAGTAAGCCCTTAACATTTACTGACTGATCAACCCTGTGGTTAATAATCATTAGGTACTTTTTTTCTTTAAAAAATCATGTCACCCACCATAATCAATGACTAGAGTAATCTTCTGTTTGGTAAACCTAAAGACTTCAGCTTCTGGGATAATAACTCACTATTTGACAAAAATTGCTGGGATAATTGGAAACAAGAAATCATGTCACTAAGCCAGTTTTCAGATCCTTCATTTCTTAAATTTTTGGAAAGTATGGGGTGGTTTCTGTTTCAGCTAGGTGACATGGAAAATAGAACACTGGACCAGAGACCAGAAGACTTTAGTTTGAATGCTGCCTTAGACACTTACTGTGTGACTCTGAAGAAGTCATTTAACAAACTCTCTAAAGCTCAGGTTATTACCTGGGGATTATAAAATGGGGATAACTAAAGCACCTACCTCATAGAGTTGCTGTGAGGATTAAATAAAATACTGGATGTTCCAGAAGTCTTATTAGAAGATATTAAAGTTTAAAGTTGTACTAAGACTTTGGGTGCAACTAGCATATGCAAAATGTTTTATAAACCTTAAAAGGGTATATAAATATTAACTTCTCTTCCTACTCCAAACTTTTTTCTTCAGTGACAATCTATGAGGAATAGTCTC